>NC_143582.1:7588929-7944299 GCF_048544385.1 Mastigoproctus giganteus
CTCTTTGTAAGACGCCAGACTCTTCCTTTGCCGGAAAATCTAGGACAACTAGGATAAATACAAAAACAATCACAACAAATGATGAACCAAGATAAAACTGGACTGTACCTGAACTGCACTCTCCCAAATACTGACCGATGGAGGACACCGATTCCATTTGAGAACTGTTAACCAAACGCATCGACTACAATCGGACCGTCGGGAGTCCACCCTGACTGTGACTGAAGCCTATCCTACTGAATATCCACCAGTGGATGGACCTGGATCCCACGAGTAACTACTTAATAAAAGACCAAGCATGATCTGCACAAATGTCATAGAGACCTGGACTGAAAACCTGGACAGAGATATCTTCACTCCACTCCTGGGAATACCTGACGCCTTGGCGCCCGACTGAAGCCACCCCACATGTATGCCCTGTTGGCGAATAGGCCAGCTCCCTTGCCTGGCCTACTTTCTACCCTTCCCTGGCGGGGGATGAGGGGACAGCCCTGCTGTCACCTCCCCTTCTCGCCACCCCTTCTTTTTTTTTCTTCTGGTGGGGCATGGGCATGTAAACTGGAGTTGTCTTCCCTATCGGCTCCATACTTCTATCTATCTCCCCCCCAGTCTTCAGTCTCCCTCCCTACTCTACCTGTACGCTAGTGAACGCCCCACACAATCTAAATTCCACAAGTGAAAATCAATTTTTATTTTATTTTATTTTATTTATTTATTTTTTTTATTTTATTTTTATTATTTTTTTTTTTTTTAGGTCCTAGCCACTGAAATCTCAGGAAATTAGGTGGCAGGACCTGCCAGAGTGAACTATATTCAAGTGGATACCTGGTCTGCCTCCACGGGGCGAAAGTGGGGCAACGTCGGGCCTCAGTAGAAGTCTGGCGGCTAAATGACCAGATGAACAACGGTACAAGGCATCACACATATACAGAGTCCATACACTTTTAAATCTCTGGCTTTTCCAGTAAACTGGTTCACATACAATGTAACCTACGCGGAGATGGGGGAAACCCCTGGTGCCGCTTGACCCTAAACACACTTTACACTTTACACTTTACAAGTTTACAAGTTTTTTTTGGGTCATGGGTGTAAACATGTTTGTTTGTTTCGGACATGCTGTTTAACGAAATGATCTGTGCTAGTAATGTCATGATTAGTATCAATTATAAGCTTGTAATAACATGAAGTATTTCGAAATTTAAGGCAAATCAAGTGCTTTGCGGTGACCTACCATATCATACCAACATACGCCCGATAAACCGAACTGTCCCGGTATCCAGAATTCGCTAAATGGAAGGGAAAACAGAAAAAAATGTGGAATCCTTGATGCAGTCACAAAGTGACCACCTCGACATTATTGACGAGACAGAAGATATGGAGGACACCCGATCAGGGGCCTCTCAAGCCAAGTGAAAATATAAGCGAGTAACCCGCTCCCAGACCAAGTCTAGAGAGCAGCTCGCCACACAGCATCTCAGAGGGTAACAAACAATGATGACAAACAATACGATGCATCCCTGAACTACACTCTTTCAGAGGGCTCCGTCTATGAGAAAACATTCATTTAAAAAACGGCCCTTGAAAATATATTCAAAGAGAACCCTAACAGGATCTCCTCCGGACTGAGGTCTCAAATTGTGACAATATTTCACAAAATGGAGACAATTCTCCCTGGTACATACTTAGAAAGTGAGAGAATAGCTAGACGGCTACAAACCTATATGGAATGTGGGGCAAACAAAACGCCACAGCGCACCCCCCACATATGCCCAAGCGCTGAGGAATATACCAAACGAGGCAGAGAAAACAAACAAAGTGGAAATCCAACAAAGCAAAGTATTATTGAAAACCCCGAACATCATCATACTTACACCCACTGGAGAAGAGAGACCCTCCAGTGAACAAATAAAGCAAAAAGTCATAAACAATCTCAAAGAGGACTTTGAAGACACTAGGATAGAGTCTATGCGGAAAACAAGAAGTCCTGATATCGTAACTGAGATGGAAAGCAAGGAGGAAGACGAGGGGATAATAACGAATCCCAAGCTAAATACCCTGGGACTCATGGCAGAGACCCCAAAAAAGAAAGGCCCATCAATAGTTATTTTCAATGTGGACCAAAATCTACAACCACAACAACTCACGGAAGAAATATATAGAAGAAACCTAAAAAGCCACCTACCGAATCAAGAAGGGGCGACACTGCTGACCCCAAAATACAGAACCCAGTCCAAAACAAATGGAGGATAACTGGACAGTTGAGCTAACTCCGCCCGCCTGGCAGGTCCTAAAAAACCAAAGCAGGATTTTTGTCGAGTGGAGCTGCCTCCGTTTTAGAGAGCATGTGGTTATACCGACATGCTTTAGATGTTGCAAATATGGCCACACCACTCACACCTGTGCACAAAAGGAACCAACCTGTGGCCACTGCTCAGAGAGGGGACATAATTTTAAGACCTGCCCCAGCAAAACTAAGGAACCCATCTGCACCAATTGCAAAAGCCTCAGAATGGATCATAACCACTCCAACCGAGACTCAAACTGTCCCACTTACCTCAAGGTAAAAGGCATCTACCAACAAAGAATCGATTATGGTAATACAACATAAAAAATACAATTGCGGCGTATTAAACATACACCAACTAAACGCCCACCGAGCTCGAGCGGTTGTTGAGCAAGTACGACTCCAAGCAGATGAGGATAAGGCCGACATTATCACAGTCCTAGAACCATATACCAATCAGAAAAAAGTAAGGTGATACCACTTCAATTATAAAATTGTTCAAAGCAACGAAGACATCCCCTGGGCAGCAGTACTAGTAAGAAATTCAGAGACAACGGTTACAAAGATACCACAACTTTTCACGCCCTGGGCAGTCTGTGCCCATATAATATGCTCCATAGGCAGCTACTACATAATAGCCCTCTAATGTAGGCCTGGAGTAGAAGTCGACTTTGCCACAACATAAGTACAGACAACCCTGGTAGGGCATAAAATCTTGATTGGAGCGGATGTTAACTGCCGATCACCTGTATGGCACAGTGCCAAACCACACCACAGCGGAACCTCAAACGGACGGAAACTAGAAGACTTCCTAGCAAATTCAATATTTACAGTCATAAACCAGCCGTTCTCCCTCCCAACGTATTGTAACATGCAATGGGAAGAAACGATCGACATAACTTTAACAACCAGAAATATAGATACAAACGTAACCCACTGGACTGTACAAAACGCGTGGACTACGTCTGACCACAGAACCATCACTTACAGCATACAAAGAATCAGGCTCGAACAGTCGCCACTAAATACCTATCAACCAGATTCGCAATCGGGAAGGCAAATTGGGACGCCTACTGCAATTTCTTATCCACCCAAGGGAGACAGTACGTGGAGGACTTGGACAGATGGGAGACCGAAAGTAAAAGGATAGACCCCAGCCAATTCGCACAAGATATAACCTGCATAATCATCAATGCAGCGGAAGCGTCCATGACAAGGAAAACTCCGATGACGGAAGCAATGCCATGGTGGACCCCGATCTGAAAAGAATGAGAAGACAAGTACAGGATAAAAGAAAGTTATATCAAAGGACACGAAGAACATGGCCCCAGGCGGAAGTCGCAGAACTGAGACAACAATATAGACAGATTCGAAACTTTTATACAGAAACTATTAAGAAAAACAAGAAAACATCCTGGGAACGACTTGTCCAAGTAACAGGAAATACTGAACCCTGAGGTGGTGTATAAAATACCACAAACAAACTCCCCAGAGGCGAAGTGATGACCACAACAAAGACGGCGCAAGGAACATTCACTGCAACATGGCAGGACTCAATAAAGAACATACTCAGCAATCTAATCCAAGACCCACCAGGCATACTAACAGAGGACCAGAAAGCCATCTACCAAGCAAACGAAGAATATGAGACCCAACAACTAGAACCCCGTTTCACAGCCAACGAACTAAAAGAAGCGGTATCACAAACCAGGAACAAAAAGTGCCCTGGCCCCGATCTCATCGAGCCGGAAATGGTCAAGAAAGCAGCGGAGGTTATGCCGAACCTCCTGCTCCGACTATACAACACCTGTATCAAAGAGGCCAAGTTCCCCACAAGGTGGAGGACGACCAATCTAAAACTGATCCTCAAAAATCGAAACAGACACTAGGAAAATCCCAATTCATATAGACCCATAGCATTATTGTCGACACTAAGCAAGCTTTACGTAAGGTTATTACATAAAAGGATCCACAACCACTATTATGAGACAAACCTGAATTCACCCAAGCAATACGGCTTCAAATCGGGATCTTCGACCATAGATGCCGTCCAAGGCCTAATCACCAAAGCGATGCGTTTACCAAGAAATGTTTCCTTGTCATAGCCGTCGACTTTCCTGGGGCGTTTGACACCCTCTGGTGGCGGCCGAGCGTCCTTTGCAGGCTCAGGGCAGTGAGACCTCCAAGCAATTTGTACAGTAGCATCAAAACGTATCTCTCGGACAGAAACGTCCAAGTGATAACACCCTACAAGAAGTTCACCTGGCCGGTCCGCAGGGGCTGCCCTCAAGTATCTGTCCTGGGGCCGCTCCTCTGGAACATAGTGTTTGAAGAGTTCCTCACCATGGATCTGGGGAGGTGGAGGCCCAGGCCTTCGCAGACGACCTCGTACTGACTGTCGCGGCGAATTCCAGAGAGAACCTTGAAATGCTTGGAAACCAAGCCCTTGAAACTTTGCAGTACTGGGCAAAACTACACACCTTAACAATCTCGCCAACGAAGACGGACTCAGTACTATTGACAGGGAGGTTAAACCTTAGAAGACCACCACAAATCAAGCTGGCAGGACAAACAATCAAACTGTCAACGCAAATTAAATATCTGGGACTGATCATTGATCAGAACTTATCATTTAAACTGCACCTAATCTATCTAAAAGAGAAACTGTGGAAATACACAGCGCTTGTTGCCACAGTTACACACAAGGACTGGGGGCTAAACAGGAGAACCTTGTCCCTGTATTATAAAGCCATCTGCATCCCGATAATAACATGGATTGCCCACATGGTACAAGAAAGCAGGAACAGCAGTGAATAAAAGGATACTGGACACGATCCAACGCAACATATTATTAACAATAACAAGAGCCTGTAACACGGTTAGTACGAGTGCCCTACAGGTCCTTGCAGGGAACCTATCCTTGTATTTAGAGGTAACCCGCTGCAGATTTATGTATCTACTAGCCAAAGGAACCCAAACCACCTACAACGGTGTTACCATTGACATCACCAATAACAGGAAAAACGAGAAACAAAAAATAGTGGACCACCTCCTACAAATTTGGCAGAGAAGATGGACAGACGTGGAAAAAGGAGCGGTAACAAAAAAATTTATTCCCCAAGTAACCAAGCTGTATCCCAAGGCTCCCTCATGTCTGTACCCAGGCCTAAACACTACTTTTCTACTCACTGGCCACGGGCCTTTCAAGGCCAAATTAAATGCCATGGGAATAATCGAGGAATCACACTGTCTCTGCGGCGAACTAGAAACATGGCATCACGTTATGCATCAGTGAATGTGAAAAGTGAAAGTGTATTGATGTCTAACAGTACCAGGGGTTTCCTCCATCTCCGCGTTGCTTTCATTGTGGGTGTACCAGTTCACTGGGAAATGCCAGAGATTTAAAAGTGTGTGGGCTGTGTGATGTCGTGTATCGTTGTTCGTCTGGTTGTTTAGCCACTGGACCCCTGCTGAGGCCCAACGTTGCCGCACTTTCGCCCCGTGGAGACAGACCAGGAACCCAGTATACTCATTTACTCTGGCAGGTCCTGCCAGAGTAAATGAGTATATTCCTGAGATTTCGGCGGCTAGGACCTATAAAAAAAAAATTAACTAATCGATTGCGCGATAGTTGTGTCGCTTGAATTTGAAAAGGCCAAAATATGGGCGAAAGGTGATTTGATATGCTTAAATTTAGGTGTGTGGGATTTTCGCTAGACTACAGATAGAGAAGGGGGGAGAAAGGCAGAAGTATGGGGCCAATAGAGAAGGTAGCCCCAGGTTTGAGTTGAGCACCCCATGCACCACTATAGAGGAAAAGTGGGGGTGGCAAGGAGGGGAGGTGATGAGGGAAAAAAGCCCATTTCCTCCCTTCCCCCAGGGAAGTGTGATTCAAAGATGAAGGGGGCTAGGGTGCCCTCTTCAGGTCACCATATGGCATTTGGCAATTAAGCTGCATGTTGTTTTATCGTTTCTAGTTGCATCATTTATGGGGCTAGCCCGTCCTTGTGTTTTCTTATTCCTGCTTTGGGTGTTTTATTTGGAGAGATTGGTTCCTTATTTGTCTCAGCTGACGGCGAATCACTGTCATCTAGGCGCTGCATCCACCATCGTTGTTTGGCTGGGTCGGGTTATCCCAATTTGTCTTCGACTGCTCAGGAAGATTGATCATTGTAGATGAGAGTCATACTCAATGTCTCTTGAGATGTCTTGTCCTTGTGTGGTTTTGCTTACGACGTTCTCTTCAGTGGATCTTCTCGTCAGGTCCTGATCGCATTTCGAGTTCTTCTTCTTGTGAAGAGGACCCAAGCAAATTTGGACAGGATTTGGTATTTGTCCCTTGAATCCAATAGGTGATGTTCTTTCCGTTGGGGTATAAATCTTAGTCTCGTTATGAAGATTCCCCGCAGGTCCTCGTATATGGGGCACTGGTACATCAGATGCTCCCAGCTTTCTCTTTCTCCACAAGGACAGTTTGGATCTTGGAGTTTACCCAGAGTGGCGAGTTTGTCATTAAAGGGCCCGTGGCCAGTCAGCATAAAGGTTGTGCAGAGGTCCGGGTGGAGCCACGCAGGTGACTTCGGGTAGGTTTTTTCTACAAGGGGACGAATTTCCTCGTTACCTCGCCCTTGTGCGAGGTGGACCATCTGGTCTGCCACGTTTGTTTCAGCTGTGCCTGCAATCGTGCTTTCTCTTGTTTTTCTTCGTTTTCCAGTTCAATTGTATGTCCCAAGAAGGTAATAGTAATCCCTTTCATTATGTAATCTGTCAGGCCACATCTAATGATTTCCAGATCCAGCGGCAAGACTCCCGTCAGAACCTGGAGCACCTCTGTGCTGACTGTATTACAAGCTCGCGTTATTTTCAATAATATTGACCGTTGTATTGAGTTCATGAGCCTTTTGTTGGCTACAGTCGTCATTTTGTGGTAGAACGTGGCAGCTGCATATATGATTATGGGGATAAGAGTGGCTTTGTAATAAAGAGGCAGTGTTCTTTTGTTTAGTCCCCAGTCTCGTCGCATGACTCGGGCTACCATGGCAGCATAGTTTCTAATTTTCTTTCTGAGTTGTATGAGGTGTGGCCTGAACGTACGCTTTGTGTCGAGGATTATGCCGAGATATCTCATTTCGGTAGCGAACCTGATTGTGGCTCCGTTTATTTTTATCTGTGGGGGTCTTCTTGGATCAAGGGTTCCCCTGAGGAGTATAGATGTTGTTTTGGTGGGCGATATTACCAGGTGGTTCGCTTCTGCCCATTCCTGTAGAGTGATGAGGGTTCTGTTTGCTGCTATTTCCAACTGGGCTCTGGAGTTAGCCGCCACTGTCAATATTAGGTCGTCGGCAAATGCCTGTGACTTGACGTCTCCCAGGTCAATATGCAGGAACTCATGAAAGACAAAATTCCACAACAGTGGGCCCAAAACTGACCCTTGTGGGCATCCTCTGTGTACTTCTCTGACTAATCTTTGATAAGGGGTTATGACTTCTATCTTTCTCTGTGAGAGGTAGGAGCTGATGGCATGAAAGAGGTTTGTTGGAGTTTGCGCCTGTCGGAGTCTGCCATGGAAGCTCGGCCACCAGAGGGAGTCGAAAGCCCTGGCAAAGTCCACAGAAATGGCCAGGAAGTATTTGATTTGGCATTCTTCTACTGCAATGAGGAGATTCCTTACAGCGTCTGTTGTGGAGGATCCAGGCTTGAAGACATATTGGTTTGGTGCATTTAAGTCTGCTGCTGTATAGTGTTGCTGTAATCGCTTGTATAGGAGTCTTTCATAGAGTTTACTTGCCACGGTTAGGAGCGCTATTGTCCTGTATGATTCTGGTTGTTCAGGGTTCTTGCCAGGATTTTTGAGGATTCATTTGAGGCTAGCTGTCCTCCACTGTTTTGGGAAGTATCCTGCTTTCAGACAGCAGTTATATAGGTCCAGAAGTAGGTTGGGTGCCAATTCAACAACTTGCTTGATGATCTCAGGTTCTATCTGGTCTGTGCCAGGGCACTTTCTATTTCTAATCCTTGCTGCCGCCTGCTGCAGCTCTTCCAAGGTGAAGGGGGATTCCTGTGCTTCTGGATCATAGTTATCATTCTCGTGGCAGAGTTCTCGCTGTTGTTCAGTTCTCGGTGCTACTTGCTCCCTGTAGATAGTATCCAGAATATTGTTTATCGATTGTTCCCATGTAGTGGTTAGCTGGCCTTGGGGAGTTCTTGTTGTTGTGAGTACCTCGCCTCTAGGGAGTTTGTTTGTAGTGACCTTGTACACCACTCCCCAGGGGTCGTTGTTTCCCTTTGTTTTCACTAGTTGTTCCCATGCGTTTCTTTTACCTCTCTGGATCTTGTCTGTATACTGGTTTCTTGCTGTCCTGTATAGTTGTTTTAGTTCTTCTACCTCATGTGCCGGCCACGTTCTGCGTGCTCGCTGGAAGTCCTTTCTTCTTCTTGCTACCTCCTTCCTCAGTTCCTGTAGCTCTAGGGACCACCATGGGACAGCTCCGGGCAAAGAATTTTTTCTTTTTATTGCAATTTGAGTGACATTTGTTATGAGATCCATAGTCTTTTGTTGCTGTGCATCCGGCTTAGCCTCTGCTTGGATTTCTTGATATCTAGATTAGATTGCTTCAGTGAGCGTTTCTTCAAAGAGGTTCCAATCAGCTTTGTTGATGGCGAACCTATTGAACTGATGTTTAGTTTCTGAAATTCTGGCAAGGTTTCTTTTGATCCGGAATTTGATTACCCGATGGTCTGATGTGGTCCAAGAGTTCTTTACCCTCCAGACTGCGACATGTGAGGCCAAATTGGTTGTGGCGAGTGAGATATCAATCGTCGCCTCCCACTGTAGATTGAAAAAGGTTGGGAGCTGGTTCGGTTTGTTTAGGACAGTCAGCCGTGATCCAGAGAGGAAGTCATCGAGGAGCTCCCCGTTGTGGGTCCTCCTTCTATCCTCTGTGGTGCTGTGCCATGTAGGCGATCTGCAGTTGACGTCCGATCCAATGATTATTTTTTTGTTCTGGTAATATGTCTAGGAGGTGCTGCAGGTAGTTCGTAGCTGGAGTGATATCCCGTCCCGGTCGGCAGTACAAGGAGAACACAAAGAAGTCCCCAATTGGCGAAATCACGTGGGCACAGACTATGCACAACGAATAGAGCTGTCCGACCTTTGTCACCGCTATGTTAGGGTTTCGCACTATTATTGCTGCCCATGGGGTGTCACCATCATTTTGGATGAGCTTGTAGGCTAAAGGGGAGCCTCTTACTTTTTTACTATGAGTGTATGGCTCCTGAATTAGAAGGATATCAGCCCCCTCCTCATCGGCGTTCAGTGTCAGCTGGTCGGCAACCACTTTAGCCCTCTACACATTGTGCTAGAAAATCTTAACCTCTGTGCAGTTATAATTTTTTTTCTGTGTGTCCCCCTGATCGGTTCTGTTTTGGTATATTCCTTTAGCTTTAATATAACATGGGCACTTTGAATCTCTTACTGAGTGGTTTGCATTCATTTATTGTGTTTTGCAGTTCGCGCATGTCGGGTTGTTGTTCTTATTTGGGCAGTTTCTGAACTCGTGCCCCTTTTCCGTACAGTGTCCACAGGTCGGAGACTTCTGAATACACGTGTGGGTGGTGTGGCCAAATTTCAGACACCTGAAACATTTTGGCACCACCACATGTTCCTTGAATCTATGTGAGCTCCATTGCACATAAAGTCGGTTCAGGTCCCTCACAGTCCGCCATGCATCTGGTGTGACTTCCACAACCCAATTTCGAGCATTATTATCTCTGGACATAATCGAGTACTCGGGGTTATAAGTTCCTTACACTCCCGGTCTGGCATGATCTCCTGTAGGTTTCTCTCATAGAGTTCCTCTACTAGGTCTTGCGGGCCAATGTCCTTGGGTAGACCAAATATGATGGCCGTTGGGCCCCTCCTTCTAGGGGGTTCTGCCTGCAGTCCCAGAGTTGCCAGCTTGGGGTTTTGCATGATCGCTTGTATTTCTCCTTTAGTCTCCATCTCAATGGCGACTCCTGTGCTTCTCATCTTTCTAATTGCCTTTATACGTGTTCTTTTAAGGTCTTCTTTCATGGATTCCATGATTTTAGCTTTGATAGCCTCGCTTGTTGTTTCTTGCTTCCCGTTCTTTGGTCGTACAATTACTAGGTTTGGAGTTTTTAAGAGTGTTTTCCTCTTTGGCTGTGCCTGGTCAGCTTCATTTGTAGCTATAGCTGTGGCCGGTGTCCTCAGCGCCTGTGCGTAGGATGGGGCGCGCTGTGGCATTTGGTTTCCACTATCTGCACGGAGGACCTCCAGAACTGCAATCGCTTTCTGGTGCTCCTCATTTGTTTTAAGCAGTATTCTTTCCAGTTTTGTCCATCTTAGGACAATCTCTGCTTTTAGCATGGAAGATATTCTACTGCTATTGTCTTTCATAATGGTCTCTAATTCTGTTCGTAAGATTAAGGCCTGCTCCAGGACTGTCCTCTGGGGAAGGGTAGGGTCCAATGGGGTTTTTTGTCCCCCTGCCTTTGGTCTTCGATACCTTTGTGCTACTCTTGTGGTCCCTTGGCTTCACTAGTGCTGCGCGTTTCTCGGTCCAATTTTAGGCCCGTTCTTCTTCTATTCTTCCATTTTGTGGTCTCTCGTCTTTGTTCTTCAGGGTCATCAACTCTTTCAATTGGAGTTGGTTCCATCATGACTTCCTCAGATTGGCTTTGTGAGTCATTTGGGGTTATTTCCACAATTTCATTTTCCATGTTGTAACGTTTCCGGATTAACGAGGTTGTCTGAATTAGCAGTTCCTAGTTGTATTACTTTATTGGAGGCTCCAAGAGCTGCTGAAGGATTCAAACCACAAATCCGTGGGTATATTTGTTGCCCTATAATCAACGGGCGATTTTTGGGCTCTTCCCCACTGGCAGGTGGGGGGTTACGCAAAATAACTCTGTATAGTGCCTTCAGATGGAAATTAGTAAAATGCAGGAGTCGAGGTCACAGCTGAAGGAGTAGATGTCAACTCACTAATCCCTGCGCCGGGGGGGTGAATACTACACATTCCGTTGTCACACAAGTGGTATACATTCCATTGTCACATAAGCCTCCCAAGTCAAGTGCGGGATATTTGCGTGGCAACCGCAGTATAATTGCCTCTCTATAGCCCTGCTGTCAGCCGCATAGTGACCAGTACGGTCACCATGCGGTAACAAAGGATATAGATAAAAAAATTAAATAACCTGCAAACTTCCCAGTAAATAAGCAAACGTTTCTCACCCTGAGATCCACTGTAGCAGTTCTACTAAAGAGTACACTTTTCAAAAACTCGTAGGCACTGTAACCACAAATTTATGAACAAAATTCAGGAGCGCGGAAAACGTCCGTCCACATTTAACGGCGGCCATACTGGTGTCCGTCCGTTATGCATCATTGTGAAATATACGAAGACATCAGATGTCAAATGATCACGAGAATTAAATACATCCCTAACACCAAGGAACACCATCTCCTGGACGCAACAGAAGAATCTGCAGCCTTTAGTCGCTTTGCCCAGGACGTCTTCTAAAGAAGAAAACTACAAATAGCCATCCACCAAGGCCAACAGGAGTAATAAAACCAAAAATGGACACCAAGGAATACGAGAAACTAAGGACGGGGATATCAACCAATGATTGATGACCATTGGAATATGCCACCCAAAGTTGAGAACGGAACGCCACCCGGTTAAGCTAACAGAACCCACCTGATAGAGAAGTTAAAAAAAAAAAAAAAAAAAAAAAAAGCTATCACACAATCAGAGAAGGATGCTGAACCAAAGAGAGAGGAACACAAGGATGCGGCTTGCCCCATGAGTGACAATGAAGAGAAACAGACGTGAGACAAAGGCCATATTGGAGACCTGAAGAGGGCACTCTAGCCCTCTTCACCTATAATTCCTAACTCCCCGGGAGGAGGGGACGGCCATACGTCCCCCTTTTCACCATCCCCTGTTTCCTCTCTGGTGGGGCATGGGCATGCCCCACTGAAACTGGGGCCGCCTTCTCCATTGGCTCCATACTTCTACCTTTCCCCCCAAGTCTTCTGCCTACCTCCCCTCTATCTTCACTCTAGCGAAGTCCCACACATCAAAATTAATACATCAAAACCGCAATACGCCCAGCATTCAGCCTAAGGAATTAAAGCGATAATATCCCCACGTCAACGCAAATAATAAAAATCGCTTTATTTTATTTTCTTAATGACCATTGGAATATGCCACCCAAAGTTTTTTTTTTTGGGGTCCTAGTCGCCGAAATCTCAGGAAACTAAGCCGCAGGACCTGCCAGAGTAAACTAAATCTACGGAGATCCTGGCCTGCCTCCACGGGGCGTAAGTGGGGCAACATTGAATCCCAATAGGGGTCCAGCGGCTAAATGGCCAGAAGAACAACGGTACACTACATTACACGATCCAAGATCCATGCACTTTTAAATCTCTGGCATTTACAGTGTACTGTAATACACCACAACGAAAAACTACGCGGAGATGGGGGGAACGCCTGGTGCTGCTTGACCCTAAAAACACTTACACTTACTGCAAGTTTCCAAAGATAGATGCTGTGGTTACTAATGTCATTTTTTGTGGTTTTAGAATGCTATGGAGACAAGTCGTTATATGTGAGGGGTAAAGTTGTTTTTGGACAATCGGCAACATCAACGGGCACAACGGATGACCGCAGATCCAGCAGGTTGTAAAAAGGGGAGGGGGGATTGATCGCGTACTACTGGGCCGGCGGAATAAGGATTTTCCAACAAATGGAATGAAAAAAAATCCGAAAGTAAGTATAAGATTGGAAGAAATCACTGGGAATAGGCGTGGCAGACTCCGGAGCAGATGTGGGGCGAGATAAACAAAAAGGGGAGAAAAAGGGTTAGAGGGGTTGAGAAAGTATAGAGTTTTCTTTGAGTGAAGGAGTGGGTAGAGAGGAAGAGAGATGATCTTAAGAAAGTAAGTCGGGCAGTCCAGATGTGTAAAGAAGTGTACAAAAGTATAGGACAGTGGAGTACTGTAGCGTAGTGTAGTGTGCTGGGAATCGAGCAGTAAAAAAATGAAGGGGAAGGGAAGTGTCAATAGCAAGTGCCTGTGACAAGTAAGTGGACGAGGAGAAAGGGAAACATAGTCAATGTTGGCCCTTTGGAAAGTCTAGGAGTTGGAAAGAAAGAGGGAAAGATAAAACGAATCTCTCACAAGAAAAAGATAAAATCAAATCTGCCGTTAAAGACCAAGATTCCTGAAATCTTGGAAGGCAAAGTGCTGGACAGAATGGAATCGGAACCCTGATCGACATGAGAGTAGTCATTCTGGAACAGAAGAAGTGCATCAAACGGGCTGAATAAATGAAGCCGAAACCTACCTGGCAGCCCTACTACCCGTTCCAAATTCTTCGAGAATAGTAAGACGCCGCCCCAGAAAATAAAGATAAGCTGAACCTGACCGGAAAGACGAAAGATGACGCCCCCCTGAGTTCAATAAGTAAGTGGATAGATTATAGAATATAAAGGACTGTAATATGAAGGATACATATATGAAGGACTGTAAAGCCACTCATAATGAATTAAAAGAAATTTAAGAAAGATAATGTGAGAAAGGATAGGTTAGTGAAGAATTAGTGTTGAAAGACGTTAAACAAAAGAGAATAGATAGATATATGATAATCGTATTGTTTTAGATGATGTATAATTAAAGAAATTTTGGAAGGGATGAATAGGAGAGACATAAGGAATAATTATATTACTCTATGTAGGCCCTGTTGTAAAGGTCCAGTAAGAGTCTAATAACCTAACGTTGTTGTGGTCATAACCAAATGGACAAACGCTAGTTCGAAAGATAATGTCAATTGTATAAGTTAACTTTGATTAGAGAAAGTCTGTCAATTATATCTCTAGGCAAGAAGAATTATTAAATAAATCAGAGGATATGAGTATAGACACTCAAATTGACCTTTAGAGTAAGAATATGATTTGTATTGAAGGAGTAACATTAACAAAATTTCCTAGAAGAGTTATTAATCATATGTAGGAAGGAATAGGATGGAATCGATATTTCTTATTAATGTATTTAAATGATGCAGTATTAAACATATGTAGAAAGGGATAGAATGGAATTGATATTTCTTGCTAATGGTATTTAAATGATGCAGGATTAAATATATCTAGAAAGGAAGGGATTGATATCAGCTAGTAATGATTTTAACTGATGTATGATATATATACCTGTAGGTGAGACTAAATCATGTTGTCTTATGTATGAATTAATTATTTTGTTTTTAATCCGCTCATGTAAATATGTATAATAAACTGAATTTTATATACAAGATTTGTGTTTCTTTTGTTGTTCTGAGCACAAGCCTCTCCAATGGGAATTAAACACATCTAAGAGCTTTTCCCCTTGAACTTAGAATTTTCTGTGAAGTAATAGTCAGATGCAGAAATGGGGAGTTATTTTAAAGGGGATCTATTTAAAAAGGGGAACTAAACTAAAGGATAAAAAAAGATATACAAAATAAATTAAATTAAAATATACATATATTAATCATTAATCCCCCCCACAGATTCAGAAAGGGTCGTTCCATTGTTGATGCACTGGAGAACATGATTAAAGGCGCAAAGAGTACGTAGAGAAAATATTTCTTAGCCATCTCTGTGGACTTTTTCGGGGCGTTAGATGCGCTGTTGTGGCCAAGCGTCCTCAGCAGACTCCGCACAGCAAATCTCCCTAGCAACCTGTACCAATGCATAAAAAATTATCTATCACAGCGGAGCCTAACCATCAGGACACTATATAGCAAAGTCACGCGCCAAATGTACAGAGGATGTGCCCAGAGCTATGTCCTAGGTCCCCTACTATGGAACATCGTACTTGATGAGTTCCTGAACATAGACCTGCAGAATGTGCAATCTCAAGCATATGCAGACGACTCAGTCCTCACCCTTGACGCTGATACTATATCCCAACTGGAAGCCGCAGCAAATAGAGCACTCGGAAATTTACAGGACTGGGCCTGGCACAACCACATGGAAATCTCACCAGTAAAGACAAACTCCATCCTGCTTAAAGGCTCTCTGAACGTAGCGAGGCCACCGCAAATCAAAATCCAAGAGAGAACAATCCGGTTAACAACTGAGATGAGATACCTTGGTGTGATCTTGCATAGGAACCTATCTTTCACACCACACCTGAAATATCTACATACCAAGATTCGAAAATATACTGGGCTAGTGGCAAGAATCGCACGTCGGGACTGGGGACTGAAGCGACGCGCGCTCACCCTCTTCTATAAGGCTATGTTCACCCCCATAATCACTTATGCATCTGGTATCTGGTTTTCAAAGGCAATGACAGCAGTTAACAAGAGGAAGCTTGACTCGATCCAGCGTGTCATCCTGCTCACCATCACCCGGGCCTGCTGCACAGTCAGCACACATGCCTTGCCAGTGTTGGCCGGCGTGCTACCTCTAGATCTAGAAATAATCAAATGTGGTTTGCTTTATATGCTTTCCAAAGGTAAAGCCATCTCCTGTCAGGATTTTTACCACCGACTCCTCAAATAACATCAAGGCCGAGAAGAAGAGCCTCACTACATACTTGCAGGAGGTCTGGCAGTCTAGGTGGACACAGTCTACAAATGGAGAGGTTACCAGAAAATTCATTCCTACCACAACAACAGTATACCCAAAATCTCCTATATGGTTCTCCCCTGGCCTATATGTCACTATTTTGTTAACTGGCCATGGATCTATCAGAGGAAAGCTCACTGCACTCTGGATCACCGAAAATCCACAATGCCTCTGTGGTTCCCTCAAAAGTTGGGACCACCTGATATACGAGTTCGAAATATATGAAGATTTGAGATGGCTCCTCCTGACTATTATTATTATTATTATTATTATTATTATTATTATTATTATTACTAGGATACATTACCTTCCTAAAAACCAAGAACAGCACATACTCGAAAGAGAAGAAGATTATGTCGCCTTTACGCGCTACGCATAAGACTTATTCGCACGACGCAAGACCCTGCCATGGATATAGTCACTATTCCGATCATTGTCAAAACCGAGAGAAGACAACCACCTATATTTTGGATCAATGCAGACGCCTACCAGCAAATGAGACTACAACAACACCAAATCTGAGAAGATCCAGTACAGGACTACCACAGCTCCATTCCTATTTACATCTCTACTGACGTAGACACAGGATGACATCACCACTGAAATTGACATCACGACCGGACCTGAATGAGAAGAGCAAGAAGATTCTGTCAAATGGCGATCACGCTTGTGCTCTCTTGCACGGCAACTTTTGTCCCACTTCCATCCTTCACTTTCGCCCGATGGATGTATTCCATTGTACCTAGGGGATGCCTTCTTCTTCAGCTCCCATATTTCTATCTGTCCCCCCCTTTTCTTGATTCTAAATCCCACCCGCTCTAACTCCTTTTTTTTTTTTTTTACATTGGTCTCTGTCAGGAAGCTTAGGCGACCCTGTAGAGATTAGCCAGAGAATAATGGGCAGCCTGGCTACCTCCTAGCGGTGTGTTCGGGCAACGTGGGGTTCCATCAGCGGCCCTGCGGCCAAATGCCAGGACACCCAACAGAACCCGACGCAAAACTACGTATTCAACACAGAACACTTTTCTGGCATTTACAGTGTTCTGTATTTCTTCACAGTGTACATATGGCGCAGATGTGGGAAACCACAGGTGGCGCCCGACCCTAACACTATGCACACTACGTAAAACTTGTCACCAATACCAAATAAAGGCCAAATTTAAGGGGAAGGTCCCAATGCAACCCTATTTAAACCTGCAAGAACCATACGAAGCAGTACCTTTAGACATTGTTGGACCTCTGCTTACCCCAAAGAAGAGAAATAGTTATATATTGTCCGTGATAAATATGTTTACATGATATCCAGAAGCTCTCTCTTTAAAAGATCAATCTGCGCAAGAAATAGCCGACACATCTATTCGAGAGATTGTATGTCACTATGGTTGCAGCCACTCCAATCTTACTGACAAAGGATGAAACTTTCAATCCGAGCTAATGATACAGTTGTGTGAAACGTTGCAAATAAGAAAACTCAGCACTTCAACCTATCGGCCGAAATCAAATGGGCTTTGTGAGAGGTTCGACAGGACACTGAAGGGAGATTTAACACATTTAGTCAGAAAGAGGGGGAGGATTGAGTTGAAAAGCTGCCATTTGCTTTATTCACCATCAGAACAAGTGCGCATAAAAGCATAAAAGATAATCCATCATTTCTTTTGATGGGGATAGAGCGGAGATTGCCGACGGACTTGAGCATAACAGGGAGTTGTACAGAATATCGTGACATAGAGGAGCTTAAGGAGGAGATAATTGGCAAATTCGAAAGTGCCAGACGACTAGCACAAACATTTATGAGAGGAAACATCATCACTCGTCATGCACAACACACCCCAGTTCGCACCCTAACCCAAAGGTAAAAATAAATTGAAAATTAAATTCAGAAAGTACAACTAGCATCATCTATCGAGAAAAAAATAAAAACACTCGCCAGAAATATAAACCGATTTTTTCCTCACCCCCTCAAGATGGGAAAAAATCGGTTTGAAATGGTCAAGTCAAGCGCATGTACTGAGTAGCATTCGGTTCATACCAATTCCCAGTACTACTAATATATATATTACCTTCGTGTTTAATAACTGTAATAAAGTTCTTGTTTAGCTAGAACTGTGAGATAGTTATTTTAAGAAACACATGCCTAGCCTGTTTAAAGGAATTTGTTTCAGTTAAGCAGCCAGTTTGCAAATGGGAAGAATGACCATTGATCTACAGTTCCTGCGTAGTCTTCTGTGAGGTATCTTTAGTACGTGAGTCAGGTAGCGGAAATTAGGGAACAAGAAAAAAAAAAAATATATATATATATATATATATATTAGACCTTTTTTTTGGAAAATTGCTATGAGAATTCTTGTTAGGTTTAGAATACTACACTAAATTGGATAAATAATAATAATATATACAGAACAACAAAAAAGTTTCCCTAGAGGACAGAGAAGTAGAAGGATCTCACCAAGAAAGAGAAGAATGATGATATCCAACTCAGGACCCTGGGTGTGGTAAGCCCATACAATCCAGATGTGAGCCCCTGGGTGTTGTAAGCCCATACAATCCAGATGTGAGCCCCTGGGATAATTATAGTAATCGTGGCGCGGAAAATCTGGACAGTGACCGGCATCAAATGTTGTTGGCTGTTGAAATGTATTTTCTACAGCCCTTCCAAGTGCTGTAGTGGTTCTTTTTATTCTGTTCGAAGACGGAAGCAATATTTGGTCCATGTTATCCTCTTTTATACCAAGTTAACTTGAAATCTTATCCTGTGCTATTACTACATTCTATCCCACACTATATAGATGTTATCCCCATTGGAATCGTGCCAGCGTGCTTACGCCTGCTACGGAAGAACACTCACATTATTTATGTTTAGCTAACAGAGGGTGAAATTAGGAAAGTACAGGCAATTCCCATATAATACGGTACTTCTACACACGGTTAGAGAATTGTGGCAAACTTCGCATAACTCGGTATTTTTGAGCGTTTGTGCGGGGCAACCCTGCTATTATGTTTAATGTAACTTTTCAACATTTCCATTTTGTTTTGTGAATCTAAGCTGTTGACCGACTAGTCATGAAGCAAAAAAAAAAAAAAAAAAAAAAAAAAAATAGGGAAATTCCCATATTTCATTTTTTTGGGAAATCCCCGTGTTAGGTTCTATGCTATTGAACTTGTTCTTGTTGGAGACCATAAAAAATGTGACTTTTTCTACACTCTCGATTTTTCAATTTTTCAATTGAAAAATCGAGAGTGCAGTTCGTGACTTTTAAGATTTTTGTAAGGTTATTTTTGTTTTTATTATTTGATTGTTTCCAAATTAAACTATTTTTAGTTTAAGTTTCCGATAGTTATAAAAAAAATGTGTATTTTTGTTAGCTTGTGGAATGAACCCCCATTTTTGTATTGGTTCTTAGTCCCGCACGACACGAGATTTTGGGCGAACCTAACTAATATGTTATACGAGGGCTACCTGTAATTAGGGTAGAAATTAGTACTCCTGCCCTAGTATTACGCTAATAGACGAGACTGTGAAGTCAAAAGATTTTAGTTGCAGGAAATTAAACAGTACGCGATTGAAGAATATAAAGCTGGTGCTCGGGTTTTCCGGGATCCCGAATTTCCGTCTGTCTTAATAACGGCCCTTCACATATATCAGTTAATTACCTACAAGGTTAAGAATAAAACAATGTGTTAAGTAGTTAATCTTCTACAGCAATTATAATTTTTCACTGCATAAGGGAATTATTTAATTCCATTGCATCCGCGGATCAATCAGAGTACTGGTTGGTGAATGCATGCATTTGTCTAATATTCGAAATGCAGTGATTCCCTGACCATTATTGGCCTATCATGATTTCATCATATCTTTTTATTTCATTTTATTTACTGAGGTAATTTTCCTTATACTTTTACTCCTGTTTTTACTTTTTACTTTATATCTCCGCTTCTGTAGGGGCAGCCACGAAATATACGCCATATACGAAATATCTAAATCGGTAATTACCTCGTACATCTCGTGTTCGAAACAGAGGCATTACTTTTTGCTGCATTTACGTTGGTTTTGGCGGCTTACTCCTGAAGAAAACTCCAAAATCTTCGTGATTGCATTACTAAGTAATGCAATCACGATGATTTCGTATAATTCATATTATTTTATTTACAGGTATTTATATATTTTTTTTCCCTGTGGTTTCGACTACTGATTTCTTCGACTATACTTTATCGCGCTCTCTCACTCTCATATTTAACATATATATAGTGCGATTATTCATACCTGCTTGATAAGAATTCTGTACGCATTTCCTGGAATTAATTTAATGCCATCGTAAAATGGATTTACAGCTGTTCTGGAATCATGGAAGGCTACGTGGAAACTTGGAGACAGCGATGGATGCAAATATTCCTCGCCTACAGGGTCCGCAGCAACTTGAATGAAAACATAATGGAAAATATATTAACCACTATACTTGCTAAAGATGTTATTGTGATCTTATTAAAACAGAAATATGTACTATTAACCCGGCAGTGTTAGCGCCCCTAAATATTACAGACATGGTGGTGCTACTCCCGATACTTGTAAATTTATTTTTAATGTCTGGAAAAAAAATATGGGAATTTTGAATTATGCTCCGATTATAGCAGTACTTTGCCTTTTCTTAATATAATTCAATACTTATTCTATCGATGTTTTTAGTTTTTAATTAAAAAAAAATATTTTAAGAAATCGATGTTTTTACACGTCTATTTAAAAAACTATATATATATATTTATTTTGAAAATTCTAAACAAAATATAGTATGATATAGGAACAGAAAAATAGAGATAAATTTAGAATAGCAAGCGTTAGTGGCTGCAATGCATTATCCACTACATGCTGCTGATAATAAAATAGAAATAAATAAATAAAGCAGATGCCAGCAGCATGACAAACCAGTAGAGCGAATCGTAAATTACACACATACGATAAAAAAAATAAAAAGTTGGAGGGGGAGTGAAGATAAGGATATTGTAGAAGGAACGCTCCAAAATTATTTAGAAATGGTTGAAACATTCAGTACCAATTAACAAAAATTTGGGATATTCCAAGTCAAAGAAATGTGGTGGTGCCCAGATTGCACCTGGTCCGAATTATGTGAAATATCACTTATCCTCATATTAAATTGCAATTTAGCTTCCCGCAATTTGCCTAAGAAACAATTGGTTATAAATGTCGAATTTGGACTTCGGAACGTACCACAGAAAGACATAATCATTCAACAGATAAACTAGATAGTGAATAACCCTAAAAGAATGCTCCATCCAAAATTAAATACTAGGGAAACCTCGGCGCTGCATGACTTTAAAAAAAAAAAAGATTGTTTATTATTTGGAGCATTAGCAAGGCCATATTGCTCCGGGATATGTGGTGGTCACTCCCTGACCTTTCCACATCCGGTGGTCACGGGCTCGAACCCCGGTTTAAATCAAGAAGCGTATGTTACGCAATGCTGCTCCTGCCCACCTGGCTACGGAGGCACCAACGAAGATATCATGATACAAAAATCAGACAAAGGCGATACGGTTGTAGTTTAAGCCAAGCAAGATTATATCAACAAAAACTAGGAACGTTATTCTGCAGATACAGCGGTTGATGTTATTAAAAATAACTCGGGCTTGTAGAACGATATCAACAGCAGCACTACAAGTATTAATAAGTTTTATGATTTTGTAAGTCCCTTGACCTCCAAGGCGCCTCCGTAGCCAGGTAGGCAGGAGCGGCTATGCGTAGCAGACGCTTCTTTATTAGACCGGGGTTCGAACCCGTGACCACCAAATACGGAGGATACGGAAAGATCAGGGAATGACCACCGCATATCCCCGCAGCAATATGGCCTTAGTTGCTAATGCTCCTAAAAACCAAATAACAACACCAATAATTGACCTCAAAGCGGCCTTCACAGGGCTTTCCCTTGCCATCAGAAAGAACGAAGAAACTGAATTCCTGGAGATAAAAACTATTTTCGATGCAGATCCGAATCAAGAACTCCAGCGTACTAGGCACGAACTTGTTTCCCTCTGGCAAATCCATTGGGATGATTCCACCAAAGGCAGTACTACCAATCTCTTTCTACCTAGTGTCTCCTACCTCAAGGAAAAAAAAAACACTTGGCTGGTTCATCCCTAATTTACTTTTCACTACTACTTTCCTTTTGACAGGACATGGCTCATTCAGAAAGCGACTTGAGGACTTTGGGCTTGTAAACGATGTCTACTGTTTGCGTGGAGAACTCGGGGACTGGCACCACGTAATGCACTCGTGTAACTTCTACCTGACTTATGTAATCAACTGTTACTGGGTATAAATTTAACCACACTCAGTCCGGAAAGCAACCTGTTAATTTCAAAAGAAGCGTTTTTATCACCTCTCCACGTGTTATCCCACAACATAGACATCCACATCTGCTCGTCCCTCATCACCGGCCACTATCGGGACTGAATGAACACCTAACTGGACATCTTCCTCGTTGGAATGACGGCACTGATCTGATAGCAATGAAACTCAGATGCTTCCCACTGCACCTACCCAACTTTTCAGAACGCTCTTGTTCTGCAAGCTATCTTCCTTTCCCTGGCCTTCTGTGGGCTCCCAGACCAGAGAGATTTCTACTTCTCCCTTCCCACCTCTTCTTTCCGCTGGAATGCCTTCTTTCTCATCCTCCTCCTTTTAACTAATTTGACTCCACCACATGTACAATCTTTCCCACTCTCTTCCCTCTTTGTTTTTTTTTTTTTTTTCTTTTCTGTTTGGTCTCCATCCAGAAAGCTCAGGCGATCCTGGTGGAGATCAGCGAGAGAATGAGGGCAGCCTGGCTCACCTCCCACTGGTGGGGGCGGGCAACGTAAGGTTCCACTAGGGGCCCTGCGGCCAAGTAGCCAGAGACACAACAACAGACAACAGACAACAGACCATAACAGAGAGAGAGAGAGAGAAGAGTATTCAGCCATTCAAAATGATCACCGCCGTTTGGCTGCCGTGAATGCTGAAAGCAGTTATATGCTCCTGAATTTTATCTCGAAAATGTGGTATTAAGAAGAGTTATTTGATTTTCTTGGTTAATGAAGTTATATTGTAGTATGATTGAGTGTTTTTTTCACGATATCAGGTAATATTTAATTACTTAAAGACATTAGGTTATTTTTGACAGTTGGAACGTTCTTCGTTCTGACCGTCAGTTGATTGTTTACTTATGCTACAGCATAGCGTAAATAATTAAAATTTTAACTGGCTATAATTTAAAATCCTGATGTTTAGAGACCGGAAGACCTTAATTAATGAGAACGGTCTTACTCTTCTGTGTGCCAAGGTTTAAATCTAAGGAAATAATGTAAACTGCAAAGAAGGATTCAATAAGCTTTAGGTAGCATAAGCTGTACTACCGTTTACTTTGCTCAAAGTTTACATTTGCGGATTCTCGTCAAACGATAATGGCTAAGGGTTCAGAAGGCGCAAAGGACAAAGGTAAGATTAGAAAAAGACATTTGGATGATAAGTTAGGGGACAGATGTATGGGTTTAGTTGAAGATATGGAAACACGGGAAAATACAGTAAATATGGAAACAAAGGACAATAAAATATTGTTGAGCGGGAAAGAGTGTGATTTTGATGTCAATGGAACATTGGTGAATGAGTTTTGCTCTCTCACACCAGGGAATAATCAAGACACAGTGAAGGGAAGTAACGATTGCTTAGGATCTTCAAATGACAAGGTTATTCTAGACGCAATCTGTTCAGGCAAATTGAATAATCTTGGAGAAATCAGTGGGGCTATAAATAGCGAAAGAGATATGACTGGATTTAGGGATTAAAAAAAAATTATTATTATATTAGGGTTACCCGTAAATGATTACATTAACCCGTATTCGTGTCTGCAAATTGTGTGTTCTCTGGTCGATTTGCCTCTTCTGCTGGACGAAAAAACCTCTGTTTCTGAGGGAAAAAACCTTGCTATCTACGCCTGAGACCGACTAACTCAGCCACGGAGTGAAAAAAGCCCACTAAAATTTCTCGCTTCATCGACGGGATTCAAACTCAGGCCTTTTCCACCGGGTGTGGGTGACGGTACCACTGTGCTACCCACGCAGACTGGATTTGGAGATGACGAAGTTGATAATGGACAGGATGAATATAGTGAAATCTACGTGTCTGTGGCGAGTCATGAGAAAACAGACGCAATATCCGCTGGAACAATGCAAAGAAATTCTGGAAAGGGTCGGCCAAAGAACGTTAAGAACAAAACCGATGGAACATTAACTAAACTAGATACTGAAGAGGAAAGCAGAAGTGAAGGTTTGCAGGTGACTGGTGGCTTGGGGAAGGTTACTCCATTATCTTCCAGAAGTCGATATCCCGGCTGTTTTAGAGCAGTTAGGCTTCGAAATAGATCTAATAGAATGGATGACAGTTCAAGGGGCACCCCTACCTCGCGGGCACGGCTACGTCGTCATGCAGTAGATCCCCTCAACCTAGGAAAAGTGCCAAAGGTAAACGTGTGCAACGTTCCAAACTAAGTAACAGTTTGAAAAATACTATGCACAATGTTCAGAAGGATCTTGACTTAGCCAAGGCAAATAGGAATTTGGAGAAGTTGATGAAATGCACACCAACCGTTTCCCTTAGTTTGTCTCCATGCGACGGAACACAGAGTGTGTTGGATCAAGGGGATTTTTACCTGGGTCGTGCGAGGGAACCTGTAGATTTAGCTGACAAAATATCTTTTAAAACATTTAGTGAGCTTTCTCTCTGCCTGCCCAAGGACCTGGAAGGTTTTTTTTTTTTTTCAAGAGAAAAAAGGTGTTGGTATGAGGATTGTAAATGGGGTACTTTCAAGATGGCGCACACTTGAAAGTGCTCTACATGATTTTGGCATTGAAAATGAACGTCTAAAGGAGGTCACTGGCTTAGAGAGGGTACTAGATGTAAATGAGAAACAACTGGGAGAGATCCAGATCAAGGAAGGGTGGCTTACTAAGGAACTGTTTAATGCTTCCTTGTTGGGAGCAGAAAATAAAAATGCTTAAAGGATAATATTACATAATTGGAGGTGAAATTGGAGGAATACAAATAAAAAATTGAAGAACTGAAAAATAAAGATAGTGATATGGTAAGAGAACTATATAGCAAGGTAATCCGGCATAGAACACCTCAGAATCAGGTGAACATCGAGGGACGAGGGCAAACTAAGGGCAGAAATGAAAGTCAAGTGCGCTTGTCTTCCTCGTCATTGGACGGGACATGTTCTGATAGTGAAAGCAGCTGAGGGATCAAGATTGAAAAATAGTGATGAGGTGCGTTTAGCAGTAACTAAAGAGCTTAAAAGCAGCTGAAAGAAAATTAGGATAAGGAGGCTTCGGAAGATTAGGGATAATGGTGTGGTTTTGGAGATGCAAACAGAAAAGGAGCTACAAGAGGCAAAGTAATGCGAGAGCATTAAACGATTGGGCGTGATTCTCTCGACTCCAAAAGAGCCAGGGCGGAAAATATTATTGTATGATGTTTAAAAAACGATCAACATGGAAGACCTGTTAGAAGACTTAGACAACAAAAATTTACTAAATATTAACAGCTCTATGGAGGAAGTGAAGATGGAAATATTTGTCCGTTTTTGTAGTATTAATAAAGCAAAAACAGGAAATAATTGGGTTCTCCAGGTGTCAAGACGTATTAGAAGTCATTTGTTACTGCATGGTAGGATTTTCATTGGCTTAATGTCGTATAAGTTCAATGACTTTCATTTAGTTACTTTGTGCTACAACTGTCAGGGATTTGGTCATACAGCCAGAACATGTCATCGCACAGACCCTGTCTGCAGTCACTGTGCAGGTATAGGACACTCCTATACATTCTGTATTCATCAACGAGAACAACTGATCTGTTCCAATTGTAAGTCAAAAAATCGAGCTGGAAAACACTCTGTAAGGAGGAAACAGTGTCCCGAATACTTGAATGTACATAAGTTGGTCAAAGAAAGAGCAAGGCAATTTGATAATGTTAACGGCAGATATTGATAATCACTTAATTCTTAATCAGTACAATGCAAAATCAAATGGCAACCTACGTATACTACAGATTAATGCTCAGAGATCAAAATCGGTGGCTGATGAAGTTAGACTAGTGTGCAGCAGAGAGAATATTGATATAGCCTGCATATAGGAACCATACTTAATGAAAGGTCGCCCTACAGGCTATCCACATTCAGCCCGTGTACTCTGTGCAGATGAACCAGACTTAA
Organism: Mastigoproctus giganteus; assembly: GCF_048544385.1. Classification (NCBI taxonomy): domain Eukaryota; kingdom Metazoa; phylum Arthropoda; class Arachnida; order Uropygi; family Thelyphonidae; genus Mastigoproctus; species Mastigoproctus giganteus. The sequence goes on from NC_143582.1 coordinate 7,615,105, forward strand.
GAGCTGCAATTGTAGTGTTTAATAAGGACATAGTGATTACTGTTATAAATTCGTTGTGCTCTTCACAGATGGTGTGCATAGGGGTAGAGTCAGATCTTGCATCATTCTGTCTATCCTGTATGTATTGTCATTACTCAACAGACATTAATATCTACATCAGGTACATGGAACTGGCTCAAAATCGCTTGGGTAGTAATTCAGTAATATTTTCGATGGATTCTAACGCGAGATCAGCATCGTGGTTTGATAGAATTACAAATGATCGTGGTTGTCAACTAGACGAATTCTTGGCTTGTTGGGAATTGTTTATACAAAATTCACCCCAAGTTCAGATAGTACTTTCTTCACTGTTAATGGAGAATCAAATATTGACTTGACAAACTGTAACGTAAGGGCAGCTGATATCGTGGACGATTGGCGATTAAGAGCAGACTGGGTCTGCTCTGATCATCGGGCCATTGTATTTTCTGTCAAGGACATAACAAAACTAGCTCCGTCTCAGGAACAGTTACGACGATTTTCTATCGAAAATGCAAAGTGGAATAGGTTTGATGAATATATTCATGTCCGGCTTGGGAATCTGGGTACTGGGGCATTCAGTCAGATGTCTGGAGAGACATCTGACTGAATGCCCCTCTCTTTCAGCGCTCTCTTTGAGGCTTCCAGCATATCTATGAAGCAAAAGAACTGTAATAAGATTCCAGTTAAATGGTGGTCTGGTGAGTTAAGCCAACTTCGGAAGCAGGTTCATAAAGCGCGGAAAAGGTACCGAAGAAGTAAACGGAACAATGGGGAGGAGGAAATTAATGTACTTAAAGTAGAGTATCAGATGATACGGAGTGCATACGTGCGTATGATAGCTAAATCAAAATTAACTGCCTGGAGAACGTTGGTTAGAACAGAGGGCAATGAGAATCCATGGGGAATTGTATATAAGCTATGTACTGGCAAGACTAAAATATGTAATGGAGATACAGCATACTCTATTGAAGGTGTTGACCAGGAAAGTACGAGTTGGAGAGAAAGCATGTCTCCGATTTTGGATCATCTGATTGGAGATACTATCTCTGAGCAAGACGATGAGGAACAGATGTTGATGAAAAGGCTTAATCATGCTTACTCTGGGGTACTTGACGAGGATCCCTTTAGCCCGTTGAACTCTGTGATGCAGTAAAACGCATAAGGAACAATAAATGCCCAGGGATTGACCTCATTGAAGGAGAGGTCATTAAACGGGCTCATCGACTGATACCAGAGATCCTTCTTGAAGCCTTTAACAGCTGCCTGCGTGACGGGGCATTTCCATCAACAAGGAAGGATGCCCTATTAAAGCTGATACTGAAGGGACCATCTAGGTCAAAGAATGATCCACGATCTAATCGACCTATTGCCCTCCTCCCTGGATTAGGAAAGGTGTTTGAAAGGATGCTGGCGAGACGGATTACTGACTATACTGAAAAAAACCTTAGGCTGGTCTGGCATACAATATGGTTTTACTCCATGTCGTGGAACAGAAGATGGGCTTCGGGCATTGCAAAACTATATATATTAGGCTCAAACAGTAAGTATGTCCTTGGAATCTTTATTGACTTTGAGGGAGTTTTTTACTCCATTCAATGGAGCAGAGTTATTATGATGCTGAGACTTGCTGGCTCTTCAACTAAGATCTTTAAGGTGGTAAAGGACTAATTCAGGCACCGTATAGTGACTGTTAATTCGTCGGTTGATTCTATTGTACGAGAGGTGACCAGGGGATGCCCACAAGGATCAGTTTTTGGACCACTAAGGTGGAACCTAGTTTTGGAGGACTGGTTGCGTAGGGATTTCGAGCATACAGAGATGGTGGCTTATGCCAATGATCTTGTGTTGCCTATTGAAAATAATACACGGATACAACTAGAAACCAGGTGACATCAGGTTTAGTTTGATCTTAATAACTGGTTTATATTACATAAACTGACTGTATCAGGAAACAAAACTAGGACAATGGTCTTTAAGGATCAATTTTCGAGTAAAAGACCCCCGGTTGTTAGAATCAATGGGTCGAGCATAAAATCGGCAAGGCAGTTAAAATATCTAGGCATTATGTTTGACGGATCTTTGACTTCCAATTCACATGTTACTTATCCATCAGAAAAGGTGAGGAAATTTATTGGGATGATTACTCGAATCACTAAAGTTGGCTAGGGAATAAAAGGTAAGGCACTGAACTTGCTATATGAATGTGTATTTATCCCCATGGTAAAGTATGGTGCACCAATTTGGTTTGAACGTGTAAGTGGAAAAGTATTTACTAGAAAGCTCAGTTCCATTCAAAGAATAATTTTCTTTACGGTGTGCATGGCATGCAGAACTCAAATTACTATTTTAGGGTTACCCGTAAATGATTACATTAACCCGTATTCGTGTCTGTAAATTGCGTGTGTTCTCTGGTCGATTTGCCTGTTTTGCTGGACGAAATAGCCCCTGTTTTCTGAGGGAAAAAACCTTGCTATCTATGCCTGAGACCGACTAACTCAGCCACGGAGTGAAAAAAGCCCACTAAAGTTCCTCGAGTCATCGACGGGATTCGAACCCGGGCCTTTTCCACCCGGTGTGGGGAGGACGGTGACGATATCACTGTGCTACCCACGCAGACCGGCATGCAGAACTGTGTCGACCCAAGCTTTGCAGATTGTGACTGGAAAATTGCCTATTGATCTGCATTTATTGTATTGTGCATTGGCTTACTTCATCCGCCGTGGATTCCCTGTTCTTTTCTGAATATATAGGTGGACATTTTAGCAGATCCCAGGAAAGAAAGGACAAGAATCTGGGATGTGTGGTAAAAGTCTGGCAAGAGCGTTGGAGTGTTTCTGATAAAGGGCAGATTACACAAATTACCCGACGTATTGTATTCTCTCACTCAAAGATTAGGGTTGGTGATTCGATGTATTTCGGGGTCCGCGGTCCTCTAATTCCGTGGTGCATTGGATCGTTGATTTCGTCTATGAGGAATACGTGTCATCTATTTGTATAGTTGATTCAACGACTGGAAATATCAGCATTGAAGTGTTCTACAAGACATCATGGGGGTAATTCCTCCTTTCTTTAACTAAGTGAATTGTATCACTATACGGAGGCGAAAACCAAACTACAACACATGGCCAACTGAAAATAAGGGACACCATTATTCAAATCCATGGCATTTTCGGTTCGACCAATGTATCGGTTCGATAATGCTTGGATTTGTCTTATGCTCGAAATGTAGTGATTTCCTCACAATTAATGGCCTTGTGGTCCTCCGTCGAGATGGGGCATAACGGTCAGTCTTTTTTATATTTTTATTTTCATTTGCGCATATATTATAGTTTGCTTTTCGCTTCCGAATAGTGATATTTCACATCATTCGAATCTGGTGCTTTAATCAGGGCGCCGTTAAATATATTTGAGTTGGCGTGTTGGCTTGGAAAAATTGTTCAACCTACAGCTGTATCGGCATCAACGTGAAGATGAAATACCTAAGAATGATGGGTTTTGTTTTTGGCTAGTTCAACCAAAGCCTGGTTTCTTGCACCGTACTGCTTATTTACAGACGAAAAACTAAGAACAAAAATGCAAGCTTAGTGTTATTAATATTTTACTATTATTATGATTCTTCAGAGTAGTCTTTCAGCCACTTTGAAAGATTGCAAAATGACCACTCATCGTTCATATCAGTTACAAAAGTAAAAATGTGATCATCCAATGACAATCGAAAAACGTTGCAACTGATTTTGCTTTCCCTGTTGGTAAGCCCCGGAATCATTTCAATTTTCACAATAAATTTTCATCTTATGCTATAATTTCGCTTTACTTTGAAAGAATTAGGAAAATGCATGCTGAAATTGCAATGATAAAAGAATTCTCACCTCTAGCTAATCTTTTTTTTCCGTTCCACCTTTCTCCCCAGTAAGAATTCAATATTAGGCAGGCATGGAAGACATCATTTGTACCGAAATAGACGTCCGTTTTACTGTATCTATATTTATCCCCACTGAATTGGCCCGAAGAGTTACAGTAACCTTTACACTTCCAAGGTATTTTGTCTGTTCCACAAGTTTCTTCACAGCCTGACAAAGATGTCTCATTAAAAAAACGGCTGTAAGAAAAATAAACAACACATCGTTATAAAGATTTATTTTTAATTACGTATAACGTTCTGCCTTTACATTACCGCTAAAATATTCCTTGCCTCAGCCAACTTTGTCCCATACTGTTCGCTACGCGAGAACTATTATCCCCTTCCAAAGGAACCACACCTGAACTGGGATAGAGTCAATGATGGCGTCTATTATTTTTACTGATAGTGTTTACTTAAACCTCTGTTTAGTGTACTCATTCCAGTAATGGAATGGGTCATATCAGGTGAAGATCGACTGCCTCAGCTACATTCTATATACTATTCGCTTCAACTTCAGTTATTTCTATTCCATTTGTTTCAACTACTGAAACTAAGTTGGAAAACATTTACATTGCTCGAAAATATTGACAGAACAAGCTGGAACTCGTGCAGCTTGAGGTGAAGCGGAACAAAATTTCGTGCGTTGGTGTATCATAGAATCAGGATAAAATGAGTAGAGAGCAAGAAACTCCGGACAGTTATAATGGACATTTATAGGGGTTGTAAAAGAATTACCAAAAATGTCGCATTACAGAAGACAATACAAGGTGCTCGAAAATACGGTTACAAGACATCAGTCCAGCATATGATTCCATTCAACAGCCAAACAGGCCAGACGACTGAACCATGGTCACCATAACGGTGTCTATAAGATTCTGTGGAAACAAATCCTATTCTTCCGCAAGCGCAGACCTTAGCCCACCAAGTGGCTGAGAAGTTGCTGTCAGCAATGAGATACCCAAGGGGGCCCCACTCATGTTCGAGCGGATTTAAATCTGTGGATCTTGCTGGCCAACGCAGTCATTGAAAATCATAACCTTCAAGAAAATCTGGGCCAATGGCACCCCTAAAAGGTTTATATATAGAGGCTGAGGATGTTCTCGGTAGCTCTGCACACTTACAGTACCCTATCAAAAACATGAAGAGGGGTGAGACCATTGATCATTATTCCACCCCACAGAAGGACACCGCCTCCACCGTAAGCCTCATTTTCTCTGATGTTGAAGGAACGGTAACGCATTTCTCGTTGTCTTCTAATGAATTAATGTCTAGAATCTGTTTCTAAGCTATAGCGGGACTCATCAAAGAACAGAACTGCATTCATAGGCGTAGCTGGGCTTTCGGCGCCCTTCGCAAATTCGTGGCTACGCGCTTCTTTTCGATAATTGGTAAAATAATAATAAATAATAAGTACAAAAATTGTAATATTAAAGTCTCCCGTAAATTATTACATATACCTGTAAATTGCGAGTATTCTACGATCGATTTTCCTGTGTTGATGGACAAAGAAAACGCCAGTTTCTGGTGAAAAAACCTTGCTATTCACACCTAACGCCGACTAACTCAGTCACAGAGTAATTAAACCCATTAAAATTCCTAGGGCCATCGACGGAATTCGAACCCGGGCCTTTTCCACGCGGTGTGGGGAGAATTGTGACAATACCACTGTGCTACCGCGCAGACAAATATTAAGTACAATCGGACCTATGTTTAACAAACTTCTTTATGGCGAATTGTTCTGTTTAGATATAATGTTTTCTATTTACCTATTTTTTTTTTAGAATTCGCTAAATAGAATTTTATTCTTTACTGAATTTTTTTTTATGTCTTCGTTTTATGGAAACGAAAATTTTTTCGTTCGTAGAAAGAAGAAAATTTTCCATAAAATACTGCATTACGAGAATTAACAGGGTACACGTCGTTCGCACCGATGCCTTCAAACAAGCAATAATGCTGTTGTTACGCCCGAATTAAAAGATAAAGAGATTCCCATCCGCAGCTCAGTGAGACCCGTAAAACCTATCCATCTACCTGTCCCACATACCGAGAAGTCGAGGTGGTCAACTACTTTCTGTGTATCCATAGCCAGTGGGCATACCAAGGTGTATTAAACATTCGGACAATAGACTCTGGTCAACCTTCTGTTGTAAGCACCCTGTTGAAGAATTAGAAGAGAGTGGTTTTCCTTTATCCCACAAGCGGTCATCTGTTGTTTCGTGGAAGTGAAACGGCACCGTTTCAAAGCTATTGGCCTACCATCGAGCACAATATGAGATACAGAGGAAATGATGGCTCCCACAATACAATCGTAGTTTTTTTTTTTTTTTTCTTAAGAGGTATCTATGGTGTATCCACATCGATATTATATAGATATAAAGCTTTTACTCTTAACATATTATGCCTTGTTGCATTTAGTTATTTTAAATTATTTCACTTCGTACTTTTGTTGCTAACAAATTAATAAATCCATTCTGAATTTCTTGAGATAAATAATTAGTGTATTGTTTAATATGCGATTACAGAGCATTTTTCATACCAACCTCAAATTGGCTGACAAATTTTATCAATTTTAAAAATACGCCATAATTTGTTTTCTTCGGAATCGATATTCGTAGCATGTCCACGAAATACCAAATTACTTTCAGCACAGAACGATATACATTTCAATATTATTTTCAATATATGACGCCATTTCGAAATTTCTCTTCTTAGTGCTGCTTCAGCAGCGTCGTCGTCAATTAGTTCACCTTTTTGGACACCCTTTTCTAATAATTTCCATTTTGTGAAATTATTATGAATTCTCATGAAAAATAAACGTTTTGGTTTAGATGTTTTCAATCATTAAATCCATCTGAGCTGCAAAATGGAACATTATTTGTGTCAGATACAAATAAGAGGCACGGAAAACAACATATGGCATCTTTTTTTTGCAATAAAATAACCATTTCCTCTTTTTTTTCAAAACCTTCATTTTTGTATTTCCACGAATAATTGAAACATCGGCCATTAGTGACAGGATACGTATTTAAGACTATATGTTCGGGACCGTGTTGCACAGTAAGAGATCTGTTTTTGTGGGTATTAAAATTCCATGTGGTCGGATCATTAAAATTCAGACTTACACATTCCATGTTAATATTATTGCTGCCATCATTTTCTTCTGTCAACTTGTTGGTTATTGTCCACACTTTCTAATTCTTTTAAAATAACTTCAGCTGTTTAAGCTTCTTTTGGACTTCCATTTCAGTGGCATCATCATTCGTTTCATCTTCATTCGAATCATATTCGTTTTCTGCCTCACTTTCAGGTTTGGAGTGCACTGTTGTAAGCCAGTTTTGTAAACTAGCGGAATGTTTTTTTTTTTTCTAATTTCCTCTTTATGCAGTCTTTCCACTTTTTTTTTCCTTTGGTGGCATGTCTAAAATTAATTTGGCCTTTATTATTTTATTTAAATTGCAAATCACAATATTCACCATTACCTGTTCATACAGCAACCACAAAAACACTATAACTTATTCAGTTTGTACACGATGCGTGATTTGCCAACTATTATGCCTTCGATCACGCGCTGATGAAGCGATCGCCTGACTGGTCCATTCAAAATTACATTCTGGACATCAAATAGATCTACGATGATATGCAGTATGTACTCAGATGTAAGGATGCATGCAGGCTTGAATCAAGTGAGAAAATCAATTTTTACCCTCCCTGTGTTATCTTGATTCGACATCATCGAGGAGCGCCATTTCATCAGCTAGCGTCGGGTGTCGAAATAGCTTGACACTGTACTGATGTAGTCTGTCAGTGGCGCCCTTCTCCTGTCGGCGCCCTTGGCACCTGCCCCAATGCCAAGTCGTTCCTATGCCACTGACTGCACCTCATTTGCCAAGGCGTTCCTATGCCACTGATAGAACCCCATTTGTCAAGGCCCCAAATGACTGTTCATGGCACCAGTTTCGACGAACTTAGCATAGTGGTTTTGAGACAGTAACCACTGGGACATAGTGTTTGGGGAGAGGAGGCCACCCGTGGTTTCCCACATCTGCGCCATAAGTACTCTTGTGAAGTATACATGTAAAATCAGACAAAAGTATTGTGCGTTGTATATTATGTTGGGTTCTGTTGTTGTGGTCTGGCTTTTGAAGGCGTCCTCAAAATTATTTGTTGGAGTAAATGCCACTAGGCCATTGGGAGAAGAGAATGGGAATCAGAAGATACCAGACAAGACAGTGTGGTATTGATCGCCACATGTCAAACAAATAATGGTCAATAGGCAAGGTTCTATGATTTAGTCATGTTCAAGTAAGTGTCACAACTGAAGATGTGCAGGTCACAGTTGGGAGACCAAGTCCCCTCAGTGGCTTAATCATGTCTAGACATTTGTAATGGTCGAGAGACACGGTCCAGGTCCTTTCCTGTGGTTTAGTCACATCCAAGTAACTGTTAAAATTGAAGACGTCACAATTGAGGATACACATATCATGGTTATGAGACCAAGTCCTCTCAATGGTTTAGTCAGTTATGTCCAGGTATTTGTCAAAATCGTTGGGAGATGAAGTCCCCTCAGTGGTTTAGTCATGCCCAAGTATTTGTCATAATTGGTGATTCTCTATGTGTGTCTTGTTTACGGGTTTAGTCACATCACGGTATTTAAATGCATCCAGGTGTTTGTCACAATTGGTAGCTATCGATATCAGCAGTTGGGTATACGTTATTCACTATTCAGTGATTGCTCATCCGCATGTATGTTCCTAGGATGGTTGATAGGATTGTTTCTTCGTCCTGCAAAGAGCTCCTGGGCAAAATTTGAAAATGCCATATACTCCTCCATATTTTCTAGTAGGTGGAATTCCTGATTTCTGGGTAAGTACATGATTTTGGTGATTAATACAGAACGACGGTCCTCGTACAGGAGACTATCATACATAAGACGGTGCCAGCTTTCCAGCCCCCCACAAGCACAAGATGGATCTTCAATGATGCCCAGTAATGTTAGCTTGGATTTAACGGATCCATGGCCAGTAAGTAGGTAAGTTGTGTGAAAACCCGGTGAGAATTATGAGGGAGTTCTGGGGCCGATCATGTTTATTTTCGGCAAGAATTTCCGCGTAATTTCACCCTTTGTAGAGTTAGACCACCTTATATAGCCTTATAGACTTATAGAATAATAAGAGTGTTCTTCCGGCAACAAGAGCAGCATACTTCCGGATTTGGGTTCTGGAGTATTTCAGATGTGGCTGACACTATAGGTTAGTATCAAGCATTACTCCAACTTTCTTCATTTGCGATGACAATTTAATGGTCTTTCCATCTATTTTAATTTGGAGTGGTCTGCCAGTATTTTGTTTGCCTTTCAAGAGTATAGAGTAGTTTTTGTTGGAGATATTTGAAGGATATTCTCTTTTTCCTAGTTTTTGAGAATGCCAAGGGCATGATTAGCAAGTGTCTCAAGCCCGGGTCTGGAGTCCGTGGCCACAGCGATGATAAGATCATCAGCGTATGCCTGAGATTTGACATCTCCCACGTCACTCTTCAGGAAGTCATCCAAAACAATATTCCACAATAAAGTTCAGAGGATCGAACCCTGCAGGCAGCCGCGGAAAACGTTTCTGGAGACGTTCTGATATGGAGCATTAACTACGAGGGTTCTGTTGGAGAGATAGGGTTTGATGGTTTCAAAAAGATTTTTAGGGATTGAAGCTCTGCGAAGCCTGCAAAGGACGCTCGGCCATCAAATTTAGTCGAATGCCGCGACGAAGCTGATAGCAATAAGCAAGAAGAACTCCTTGTCTGTGTCAGCAGTCGTTATGAGAAGTTTCTGCAAGGCATGAACCATAGAAAAACCATGTCGAAACCGATATTGTTTTGGTGAAGGCAAGTTGGTACTATCGTAACCACTTGCTTCTTTGCGTAGAGTTCATTTCGTTTATTGAGTAAAGCGGCCCCTAGTCAAAACACATCTGGCAAATCCGCCATATATATAGTATAGTAGAGTATACAGTTATTTACAATACAAATTTCACACTCACATTACAAATCAACTGTACTGTGCAATGGTCACCACCTAAGCTACACCTCAACAACCTGGCAAGTAGGCTACAGCAGAAACCAATGAAGAGACACTCTCCACAGATGAGCACAAGCATCACATCACATGCTAGAGATTGATCATCGCTGGTATTCTCCAAAAGACGAAGGGATCAACGAACAGCCATCTACCAGCAGCCAGAGAGCTCAACAAGAGTTACTCATATTAACCAGCAAACCCAAGCTGGAAGGTGTTATTGCAGGATCAAATCCAAGAAAAACAACAACTATGGCTTCATGTCAACGGCATTGGCAGGAGCAGAAGTGGACATCCAACCAATAAGGAAACAGAGTACCAACATCCTGTCCACCTCCAAAAATAACTTTCTTTGTTCCTATATAAAAAATAGCATACTGTTCCATGTAAAGAAATGGACACAGTCCACCAATTCGTCCATTATTCAACCTTAACTCTTCCAATTGCAGAAGTATATTCCTTCTCACGAAATCTGAATTTTTTCCAAAATTTTGAAAGGCAGTAACATTTTCCGTTGTTTTAATAAGTAATGGCTCAGTCCCATCCACCAGACGAGTTCCATTGTCTACATTATTCAGTAAATCCAAACGGAAATCAGCATATTCCAAACAATTAAACACAATTTGTTTCCAGATCACCACAATTAGAGTTGCATCTTGCTACAATTCTAAGAGTATTCAGTTTAGCAAAAAAATGATCGGTGACCTGTTAGTAGGAATGTACAACGTAGATTTGGTTCTAACCAGATTGGTTTAATATAATTCACACCATTAATATAAGGGAAAAATCTGAATGTTATTCTACCTTTTTTCGAACAACTCCATCTGTTTTGCCTTTTTTGTAAAAGGAGCTCCCAAATCCTCTTCTTGTTGTTTCTCAAGTCATTTAAAGTGTTAATTTCGATGTCCGGCAACTCGGATTTTATACCTCTTCTCAAATAAAAGGATAGGCTTCTAAACACTAACTGCAAATCAAGTACCATTTTGCCAGCTAACACTTGTAAAGCTTCCGTAAAACCCGTTCTGCAGGCCATAACCATTTTGAGTAATATAACTCGATGGAAAGAATAGAGTTTTCTGGTGTTGCTTACTTTGATTGCATGGACAACCCATATTGATGCACCATACGTAACAATCGGCTGAAAAATGCAATAATAAATCAAATGGAGTGCTTTCCCATTTATCCCCGATTCCACCCGCATTATCCTTGAGATCGTTGCGATAAATATCTTCACTTTCTCTGATATATAATTAATATGCAGGATAAAATTCAAGCCACAAGCAATGCATATTCCCAAGTATTTAATCATTAACACCTGCTGTAAGGAAATACCATTCAACCTTACGAGGGGAGATCTACTAAAAGCCAATTTACCCGTCAATAGAGTTCATTTTGTTTATTGAGTAAAGCGGCCCTGGTCAAAAAAAATTCTGGCAAATCCGCCATATATATAGTATAGTAGCGTATACAGTTATTTACATTACAAACATCATGGTTTGTATTGTAAATAACTGTATACCGTCAACATCATGGTTTTAGATTTGGATGTAAGATTGTGAACCTATGTAAATTACAATATTTGCATAATTCTTTCATATGCAATCAAACCTAATTTCAAGCTCTTTTATGGTGTTTCCGTGCAGAATTATTACCATATCGTCTGCATGAGCTGTTGTGTGGGAGTGGTCAAATTCTCTCTTGAGGAATCTACCAAGTTCCACATTAAAGGACCAAACAGAGATCCCTGCGGACAGCCTCGAGTTGTATGACGCATAATTAATCCAAAATTCGACTTAACTGTTACTGTGCGATCCCTAAAGTAATCTTTAATTATAGAGAAAATATTGAAAGAACATTTAGCGATGTGCAATCTCATCAGTACACTGTCCCAACTAATGACAAAACCACCATGGTGAAATACATTTCAACAATTGTGTATCCACCACTTTTCTATGCTGCGCCGTGGCTGAGTTAGTTGGTCTCAGGCGTAGATAGCAAGGTTTTTTCCTCAGAAATTGGGTTTTTTCGTCCAGCAAAACAGGCAAATCGACCAGAGAACACACGCAATTTACAGACACGAATACGGGTTAATGTAATCATTTACGGGTAACCCTAATATAGTAATCTGATTTTTTTTCTATGCTGCAGAGATTTGGGCATCTGCCACCATTCCCTCTACCACCAAACCAGTTTTCTCATCCGAGTATTGGCTTCTCAAGTGGACGTGCCACAAACTTATCCTGCCTCCCCAGATCCTGACCACCGATATGGCCAATATACTTATCATGCCAAGGCTCATGTCGCTAATTAATGAAAGGAGGCTCGTCACAACAGTCAAACTCATGACTGGTCTCATCTCCTCCCCCTCCCTCTGGGGAAACTGTGCATCGAGGATCGCAGCGGCACGTCTACCAGCAACCCCTCAGTTATGTCTTCTGGAAAGACGCCTTCTGTCGGACCGCTTTCTTCCTCAGCAGATGCTATCTCGAGTCCAGGACTTAGATGTCGACTTCAACAAACTCTGTCGAGATCAACAATGTAGGAAAGTAATACTAAGTGGTGTGGCCAAGGCTACTACTATTATAATTTGAGTCTTGAGCAATGCATATTCTTAATCGAACCAACTATGTACATATTCATGAACTTCAATGTATATGCTCATAGTAAGCATTTTGAAACAAAAGTGCTGTACGCTCACTTAATGTTCTATATATGTAGTATTCTCAAGTCATTTCTCCATTTTCCTCTACTTTATTTCACTTATTTACCATTCTATTATTTATTTATGTATTTTAGTTTTTGCGCCAATTTAATGTCTCTGTAGTATGAAACGCTTAGAATGAAAATTATCATTCTAAGTGTTGCAATAAAGATTCTTCTTCTTAATGGAATCAAACGCACCAGCAAAGTCTTCAAAAATTCACAATGTATATTAATAATTCGATTCCCGAACATTGCGAACTAAAGAGTGAAGCGCATACTCAATACCTACACCAGGAGTGAAACTATATTGTTTGTTAGAAACGCCAATATTACTTCTTTGGTAGATAGCAATCTGCATGGCTAAATAAACTTTTCATAAACTTTACCAAGACCAGGAAGCAAGGCAATAGGTCTCTATGAAGCAGGTAAACTGGTTGGCTTGGTTGGAGATTTTAGGATAATTTTGAGCAGTGCATCCTTCCAAGGAGACGGAAATACACCGTCTCTTAGACAGTTATTAAAAACATGTAACAATTCGTTCGAATAAAGATGGGAGAACTTTCTGATAACCTCTCCCTGAGTAGGTCCATACCTGGACATTTGTTATTTTTAATGGGCTTAACAACGGTGAGAAGTTCACCATGGGTAATTCTTCAATGTCGTTACCATACGACTCATTCAACGACTGCATATCACGATTTTCTAGATTAACACATGGGTTATGAGCCATGTTATCATTACCTCTAAGGTGATCTAAAGATTGTACTCATGGAATCTTCACAACTGCATGTCACAGTGGTGCCCATGCGAATAGAATATACAGGGTGTTTCAGTTAAACGCTTCAGAACTTCTAAGAGGGGTAGGGTACATCCTGACAACTCGAAATCATAGAGCAATGTGGGGTCGGAAATGCTTTCCTGAAGCGGTGTTGTACACAGAAGCACCATAAAGAAAAGAGACCGTAAGTGAGAAATCGTTTTAATAATACATGAAAAGAAGCAAAAGGTACATGGATTAAAGTAAGTGTTCGAAGTTTCTTCCACGGGCTACAATGCACGCCTCACATCTCCGACGCATGGACATCCGAACATTCTGGAATACTCCAGGCGAATTTCGAATTTCTTCGGCAGCTACTGCGATTCTTGCAACCAGCTCCTCAGCATTGTCAACAGGGGTGTCATAAACTAGCGATTTCATATGACCCCAGAAATAAAAATCAAGACATGATAGGTCGGGTGACCGAGCAGGCCAACGCACGGGACCACCACGTCCGATCCACTGTTCACCAAATGTGACATCCAGGTAGTTACGAACATCTCCGCTATAATGGGCAGGGGCTCCATCGTGTTGGAACCACATTGTCTGTTGCGTCGATGCAGAAATCTGTTCATCTCTCAAAAGTTGTGGCAATACTTGCTGCAGAAAGATCAAGTAGATAGGTCCGGTTAGACGACACGGTAACAGGTAAGGTCCGATGAGGTGATCTCCCATAATACCGGCCCATGCATTGACCGAAAATCGAATCTGTGCTGCACGACGTCGTATTGCATGCGGGTTCTCGACCGCCCAGATATGGTCGTTATGCGTGTTGAAAATTACTTCCCTTGTGAAGGAATTTTCACGGTCATATGAAATCGCTAGTTTATGACACCCTGTTGACAATGCTGAGGAGCTGGTTTCAAGAATCGCAGTAGCTGCCGAAGAAATTCGAAATTCGCCTGGAGTATTCCAGAATGTTCGGATGTCCATGCGTCGGAGATGTGAGGCGTGCATTGTAGCCCGTGGAAGAAACTTCGAACACTTACTTTAATCCATGTACCTTTTGCTTCTTTTCATGTATTATTAAAACGATTTCTCACTTATGGTCTCTTTTCTTTATGGTGCTTCTGTGTACAACACCGCTGCAGGAAAACATTTCCGACCCCACATTGCTATATGCTTTCGAGTTATCAGGATGTACCCTACCCCTCTTAGAAGTTCTGAAACGTTTAACTGAAACACCCTGCATAACATCAGTAGTGCTCTGAATTTGCCAGTACAAATTTTATAAAGCAATCCCTTCGGATCATTATTTCCTGCTGTTTTCACCAATGTTTTCCAGCATTCATGTTCCTGTTTAGCGATAGCATGGGCATACTTATTACGAACACTTTGATAATCTTCTTTAATCGAATAACTTCCAAGGCACTTTCCCTACGTTTGTTCTGCAATTGCTTCCTAGCCTTATTAACCTGTTTTTTTCAATAGGGTAAGCTGGCGTGTCCACCGCTTAACTCGTCTATGTTTTATCTGTTTCGGTTTCAGTGCAGCTGCACACGCATCATAGATAAGTTTTTGCGAAAACCCCACAGTGTTCTCCCCTCTCATGTTAGACAACTCAGAGGTCGCAATCATGGCTCGCTGAAGACTTCTCTCAAAGTTATCGCAGTTTGCATGCTTAACAGAAAAGCGCCGTAATTGATTCAAGCCAACACTGTTTTCCCTATGTGTATTGATTTCATAAAATATCGCACGATGATCATTCAATATCAAGTCAGATTTGACTTTCCACCCACAGACAAATCTAGCTCCGAGTCCATGTGAATTAAGCCACCTTAGCACAGTCTGGTTGAAAATGTTTTCACCTGTTTTCGCAGCAACCTCAATGAAAACGGATTTAACTCTCGTAAGGAGTTCTCTCCTTTGTATTAAAACATGTTTTCGTTTGTAAAGAAAGAAATTTACAATATTTCTTTTTTGTAAATAATTGTTCAGTTTTCCCGGAAGTTTGGGAAACTGTAAACCCCTGGCTTTATGGCCGTGAAGGGTAATAAAGATTATCTCTCTCTCTCTCTCTCTCTCTCTGACATTTTAGGGTTCAGCCTTGCTGACAGAGCCAGATAATGGTTTGTTCTGGTTGATGTAGCCTTCGGATGATCCTAGCCAGCTTTCTTTGTAATGCTTCTTTCTTTCTCCTGAATTGCTTCCATAAAATAAAAATAAAAAAAAAACTACAATATTATATTTTGGACGAAAAACCGCGTTTTTTTCTTGGGGAAAACCTTGTTATCTACGCCTGAGTTCGACTAATTTAGCTACGGAGTGAAAGAAACCTATAAAAGTTCCTCTCGTAATCGACGGGATTAAAACCTCCGCCTTTTCCACCCTGTGTGGAGAGGAAGGTGGCAATAACACTGCTATTCGCGCAAACTTTAACCCCGGGGGCTCACATCTGGTGAGTATGGGCTTGGCACACCCAGGGTCCTGAGCTGGATATCATCATTCTTCTCTTTCTTGGTGATTCCCTTCTAATTTTGACACACACTCTCTCTCTCTCTCTCTCTCTCTCTCTCTCTCTCTCTCTCTCTCTCTCTCTCTCTCTCTCTCTCAGGGTTACTCGGGAACTGTTTTTTTTTTTTTTTTTTTTTTTATCCTGGTGCAGCATAAGCCTCAGGCTTCCTTGCATCATATGGATATTAATAATAATAATAATAATAATAATAATAACTGCTTCCCTATATGTATTCTGTGTATGTGTACATTGTCTATGGTGGCTCTCAGAATAAAGTCCTTCTCCACTTAGTGTCACTGTGTTAAAAATACAGAAATGCTGTAAAACGGGCCCGGCATGTGGAATGTATGTGCAGTATTAATGAATGTAAGTAGCCATCGCCTGGACAACTGCTGCCTATTACCTGTCCTCGGTACTTGGAGCCGGATCTGTTTCCTGTCCTTTATTGCATCCACGGATGGTAGTGCAAAACCAGTGGATACACTCACCACAGACTCAGGTTTCCCTATCCTGAATATCGCACTCTCATCAGCTACGAGCATTTTCCACTCTCTCTGAGCAATGCACGAAATCCCGCACCCAGGCTGCACAACCCAAAAAAAACTAGTGGTATTACAACTTTATACCAAAACCATAAAAATAAAACAAAAAAAATTATATTTCCTATAATGAAAATATTTATAAACTTTATAACCATGATATATTTACAACTTTAAAAAATTTCAAAGATTGCTAAAAAGTTGCGAAGGAACTAAATATTCTCTCAGGATACTGTCCAAGTTTCCAAAGTTAGTAATGCACCAGCACCAATAGTTGAACAATGCATTTACATCAACAAATTCTATTTCAGCACAATACTTAATTATGTTCATTAGAAAAAACAAGTCTTTTCTTTAAAATCCGATCCGGGAATCGCGGTAGAGCCATACAATTATTGGAATCTTCAAGAAGTACACTAACATTGTTCTCACTGACTCTTGTAACGCACATTAACAATTCGTTTCTTTCTTCCTGATAGGCATGGCAGAATAACAAAATGTGCCTCCACTCTTCTTTATCTTCACAAAAACACAAGGGTGAGGTCTTAAGTCCTAGTTTGTAGAGTCTGCCTTTTAGAGATCCATGATCAGTCAAGGTGAAATAAGTGGTCATTGCCGGATAGAATCAGGCTTTATCCTGCTTGCAATGTGCGAAGAGTATATCTCCAATTAAATGTCTGCTTCTCTCTCCTCTTTCACTACTCAACTACCTTTCTTGCCAAATGTACGTAATTTATATCTGAAGGGTTTTTTTTCTTTTTCTTTTTCTTTTTATTAAGGTCTACAGTTGGGTTACTCTCAATAATTAATAATCTAGTAGACAGAACAACCCCTGTATGTCATGCATAAGTTCAGGGGAAGCAAGATCGAGATGACCTGAAGTGCCATTGTTTACGTGGTACTGCAGCACCTTGTATGTGACCAAAATCATACATCTTTGCGAAGATAAGAATTTAGCCTTAACTTAAGTATGTGTAACACGTGTAAACCACACCCCTGTAGCATAAGAAACTATTATAATACAGTTTTTTGGCACTGTTTTATAATACAGTGCCAAATTCCTGGGTTTCAGATCCAAATCTACTCTAGTCAGTCGTATAACATTCGCTGACAAATATCTGATTGATTCATTAATGTTTTTTTCATATGAGGAAGGAAGGAAAATATATCATAAATTACAATCCTTAAATTTTTATTCTGATCCACGTAGGGGATATGAACTCCATGTATTTTTAAAGTAGCAGGTTGGTGTTAGATATGTCTTTGTGGTTAAAAATCATAAGTTTTGTTTTAATGTCACAAATTCTTAACTTGTTAATACTGGACCATTTTTGCAAATCCTCAATGACAACTTTGCCCTTCTGCTCCGAACCTCGCCACGATTGTACTGGAATACAATTTATTACTCTTTTACAATACATACAAACTGCATGTACAAACCTGAATCGCTTGTTGTATTCAGCACAAGGTTCACCACCAGAATTAGACTTGCGTTTGGGTTCCGCCCTGTATTAAAGATAAACAGATGATAAAACCCTCATGCGACGCAGTTTTAGAGCCTAATGTTAAGTACGCCACACCCAGACACTTTTGTCAGCGTGGCGCAGTTGGAAACGATTAATGGAGAATTAAATCCATTTCCAATCATCCACTGTCAAATGACTCTTCTGCAGTTCCAGCATATGCGCATTTCATTGTTTAAGGGTGTTGTTAGGGGTATTCGGGTAAACCGTTGTCTTCAAAAGCCGAACTACAGTAGTCGCCGATGCATGATTCATTAAAAGTAAGTGGTACCATTCGTTGTATTAGTGGCATAGTTTTAGGCTCATCTACATTTAACCAACCACCACTGTGTATAATGGTTCCTACCTGTCCTTTTTCAACACAGTACTAAAAATCACATTTAATTTAAAAACCTTGGCATCACACGATCATTTAGCCTCAACTGCCATTAAAACTTCTTTTAACTTTTCCGCCAGGTTACCAACCCTAACCTTGGAGAGGTCGACCCATTACTATGTAGCTAGCAAAAAAAAAAAAAAAAAAACCCTATTATTTTGAGGCTACCCGAATAATTAAATTCATCTGCCACATGGTGTCTTATGTTTGTTAATTGCGTATGTTCTATGGTCGATTTGTCTGTTTATCTGCCCGATAAACCCCAGGTTCTGGAGGGAAACCTGAGACCAACTAATTCAGCCACGGAGTGAAAAAAGCCCATTAAAGCTCCTCGCGTCACCGACGGGATTCGAACGCGGGCGTTTTCCACCCGGTGTGGAGAGGAAGGTGATGACACCACCATGCTACCGCGCAGACCATCAAACTAGTAAAGTGAAGTGTAAAGTGTGTTTAGGGTCAAACGGCACCAGGGGTTCCCCCCATCGCGTAGTTTACATTGTGGTGTGATACAGTTCACTGTAAAGGCCAGAGATTTAAAAGTATATGGATCTTGAGGTGTGTGATGTCGTGTACCGTTGTTCTTCTGGCCATTTAGCCTCCAGACTCCTGCTGAGACACGACGTTGTCCACACTTCGCCCCGTGGAGGCAGACCAGGTACCCAGTAGTTGTAGTTTACTCTGGCAGGTCCTGCTACCTAGTTTCCTGAGATTTCAGTGGTTAGGTCCTAAAAAAAAACGTTTGCGTGGGTTGATCGCTAGATTGAAAGACCGAAATGTGAGCGAACTTAATTTGGAAATATTAAATTTTGGCCTGTTAGGTATACGCTGGCGAGCAGATAGAGAGGGAGAGAGACTGAAGATTGGGGGAAGAAAGACAGAAGAAACGGTGTCAATAGAGAAGACGACCCCATTAAAATTCAGTGGGACATGCCCATGCCCAACAGGAGAAAATCAGGGTTGGCGAGTAGAGGAGGAGGCAGGAGGGGCAGCCTCCTACCTCCTCTCCTACCGCCGAGGGAGGGGTTAAGAAAGATGGGTCTAGCAAGAGCGCCGGCACCGATTGCCATTATGGCTGGCATATGCAGAAAGCTCTGTGGTCTCATTGATCTGGTTGGAATTCAGCTGAGTAGAAAGTCACTCGTGAGGCTGTGTCCCGTGAGGAGGAGGTCCACATATCTGGTGGGCACTTTTTGTGGGTCAGGTCCGGTTCGTGTGATCCTCTTATCATGGGTTTATTTTTATTATTTTTTTTATTATTTTTTATTTTTTTATTTATTTATTTATTATTTTTTTTTTTTTTGCTGTCATAGGTTATTCATTTCATGGTTGTTGCTGTGGTGGATGCGGGAGAGTCCGCCTTCTTGTGAAGAGGTCTTGCGCATATTGAGTGAAGACACTATAGGTATACTTTTCAGTTAGTATCAGATATTCCTGGTCTCTTAGCATTATTTGGGTGGTGGTTATAAATCGGCAGCGGATATCCTCGTACAGTGGGCAGTCGTACATCAGGTGCTTCCCTGTCTCGCGTAGACCGCAGTGGCATAGGGGAGTGTCACTCAATCCGAATCCATGGAGTTTTCCTCTTATGGCGCCATGGCCGGTCAACAGGTAGGTGGCGAGAAGTCCAGGAGTAAGCCAAGGTGGATAGTTTGGGTACACCAGTTGGATATGAGGAATAAATTTTTTAGTGATTTCAACTTTGGTTGATGTCTGCCACCGGTTTTTCCAGCTCTGGTTGAGATGTGCGAGGAGACGTTTGCGTTCCACTTTGTGGTCAGAACCAGGATCCATGGTGAAGTTCAGGTGGTTAGCCTCCCGTCCCTTGGAGAGTTGATATGTTAGGCAGCAGAAGGCTATTTCCAGGTCTAGGGGAAGAGTCCCTGTCAGGGCCTGGAGAGCGTGGGTGCTTACATTATTGCAAGCTCTTGTTATTGTAAGTAATATATACCGCTGCGTAGTTTCCAGTTTTCTTCTGTTGACGGCCGTGGTCTCCTTTCGGTACCACACGCCAGCGGTATACATTATGGCAGGCAGGAATACGGTTTTATAGAATAGCTTGAGGGCTCTCCTCCGCAGGCCCCAATCCTTGCGGGAGACCATCATGAACAGATCAGGGTATCTTCTGATCTTTTTCTGTATGTAGGTCAGATGAGGGGTGAATGAGAGGTTATTATCTAGGACAACGCCTAGGTGTTTTAGTTCCTTTGTGAGCTTAATGGTAGTGCCTTGGATGCGGATTTGGGGTGGTCGCCTGATGTACAGGGTACCTTTTAACAGTATTGAGTTGGTCTTGGTTGAGAATATGCGGAGATTGTTTCCATCGGTCCAATTTTGTAAGGTGTCAATGGCACGAGTAGCAGAAGTTTCTAACCTGACTCTGCTGTCCTCTCGCAGTACCAGGGTCAGGTCGTCCGCGTATGCCTCAGTTGCCACACGACTTAGGTCTAGGTTTAGGAAACCGTCGAGAACCATGTTCCAGAAGAGCGGACCCAAAACTGAGCCCTGTGGGCAGCCTCTGAAGATCTGTCTGGAAATAGAACGATATGAAGTTTCTACAACAACCATTCTGTTGCCAAAATATGTTTTGACGCATTGATATAGGTTGGCTGGGATGTTGGCCTTACGGAGTCTGCCGAGGACGCTTGGCCACCACAGGGTGTCAAATGCCCCAGCAAAATCTATTGCGATTACAAGTAGATATTTATGGTTTGTTGTTTCAGCAGCTCTGGTAATGTTTTCCAGGGCATCCAGAGTGGAGCAGCCCCTTCTAAAGCCGAATTGATTCTGTTATTGTAGGTCTACAGCCATGTAGCAAGTTTTGATTCTATCTTTGAGGAAGCGTTCAAAGAGTTTACTTAGCACAGAGAGAACGACTATCGGTCGGTATGATTCCGGAAGGTCCTGCTGCTTGTTTGGACTTTTCAGAATTAAGCGCAATTTGGCAGTCCTCCAAGCTTGTGGAAAGCATCCCTCAATAAGGCAGTGATTAAAGAGGGTGAATATTACCTCTGGAATTGTCTCAATGGCTTTCTTGACGATTTAAGGCTACAGTAGGTCGATACCCGTTGATTTTTTGTTGTGCTGTTTTGCTGCAGCAGTGTGAAGTTCGGTGATGGTCAGTGGTTCTTCCTTATTGGTGGTATTAGAGGTATCATTGTCTTGACATAGTTGTTGTTGTTATTCTGGTGTAGTGGGAGTAATATGTCCAGGAAACATGCTGTCCAAGATGTTGTTGATATTATCCTGCCAGGTCTTAGTATAAGTGCCTAGCGGCGTCTTTATTGCGGGGATAACTTCTCCCCTGGGGAGTTTGTTTGTCGTTATTCTGTAGACAACCCCCCCCCCCCCAGGGGTGCTCGTTTCCGGTGAGCCTGTACTGCTCCATACATGCCTTAACTTTTATTTTAAATCTATTTCAGCCTTCTTGTCGCATAGAAAACTGTGAGGGTGCGCCGCCACACTCGACCCATTTCTTTCGACGTTTACTGGACTACCATAGTGCTCTCATTTACAGCTTACACACTCCTGAAATCCATTATTAATGACCTTGTACAGTATATTAAAAATATTCATGTACATTAGTATTAGTATTAGTAATGGTCGCATGGTGCAAGAATGCCTACGGCTTATGCTGCACCAGCCAAAACAAAAAACGAACAAAACAATGATAAAAACAAAAAAAAAATAAATAATAATGATTAATAAAAAAAAGGAAATTAAACCAATCATCCTGTGCGCTTCCCTGACCCGAAGGTACTACCCAGATGACCTTTGAATTTCCCCACACTGTCAGCCTCTACCACCCATGTACGCAACTTATTCCAGTAATTTATAACTCGCTGGCTAAAATAAAACTTCCAGCAATCCAATCTAGACATCTCCCCCCGTAACTTGAATTTATGTCCCCTAGTTCTAGCATCATTTATAACCTTGAAAATTTCGTCCTCATTCATTTTACTGATGCCTCTCAGAGCCTTAAACACCTCAATCAAATCTCCTTTAAGGTGTCTAGTTTCCAAACTTTGCAACCCACATATTCGAAGTCTTTCTTCCTAAGGACGCCCTTTTGCCGATCTCACCAGGCGAGTTACCCGTCTTTGCACCCTTTCAAGAAGCTCGATATCTTTCTTTAGGTGCGGTCTCCATACTTGAACACAGCCTTCCAAGTGTGGTCTAACAAAAGCCTTATATAATGGGATTATCATATCCCTATCTCTACTTGCAAAAGCTCGATAGATCATCGATAGGACACCATGGGCCTTCCTTGCGACCTGTTTACAATGCTCTGAGAATTTCATGTCTGACCGTATCGTAACACCCAAGTCCCTTTCCTCCAGTACTGGGTTTAGTTGAACTCCACCAAGTGAATAAGTTATTTTGGAATTACTGTTTCCCAGGTGCAATACCTTACACTTTGTTGAATTAAAGCATAGCTGCCATTTTTCTGACCATTCCTGATGTCTATCTAGGTCTCTCTGAAGAAGCTCAGCTTGACAGTGATCATTAACTACTCTACCAATTTTAACATCATCTGCAAATTTAGACATCACGCCCTCTATCCCTTCATCAATGTCATTTATGAAAATTAAAAACAACAGTGGTCCTAATACTGATCCTTGGGGAACCCCACTTCTTACATCAACCCAATCTGAGGAATAGCCATTTATCACAACCCTCTGCCTCCTGCCCCGAAGCCATCCTTCTATCCATCTAAGGATTTTCCCCGTGATTCCAACCTGTTCCAGCTCATAAAGCAATCGCTAATGTGGGACTGAGTCAAAAGCTTTGCCGAAATCTAAATAAACAATGTCGAAATTATTCCCTAAATCCAGCTCGTGAGTGACCCTTTCGAAATAACGAACCAGATTTGTTAAACATGATTTTCCCTTTACAAAACCATGCTGAGTATCCTTGAGAATTTCATTTCGATCCAAATGATCCTGAATTCCACCCCTGATCATTGCCTCCATGATTTTCCCTACCACTGAAGTCAGACTGACAGGTCGATAATTTCCAACTTCACTTTTAGAGCCACCCTTATGTATGGGAGATACATTGGCACTTTTCCAATCCAAGGGAATCTCCCCAGAGTCTAATGATGCTCGCATAATTAGCCTCAATGGTTCAATGCACTCGCTTGCCGCCTCTCTTAAGATTATAGGGTATATTCCATCAACTCCAGGAGCCTTACTGGTCTGTAGGCTCGAAAGTTTTTTCATTAAATAATCTTGCGAAATTTCAATATCATTAATTACATATTTTTCAACTTCGCTCCCACAATTTCCCATTGCCACAAAAGGTTTTTCTTCTGTAAATATCGACGCAAAATAACTGTTGAGTTCATCTGCAACGGCAGCTGCTGTATTTAGTACTATCCCCTTTACATTTCGTAAAGGTCCGATCTGGTTTGTCCTGCTCTTCTTGGCATTTATATATATATGAAGAATTCCTTATTCCCCCTCTTTGCTCTGTTTGCCAGTGATTTCTCATAAACTGTCTTTGCCTGTCGAACCTTTTCTGTGGCTCTATTACAGATCCTCTTGTAGCTGTTATAGGCTTCGGTACTTTTTATTGCTCTGTAACCTTTCCATGACACCTTTTTCTGCTCAGGTATTGTAGCAACTTCACTATTCATCCAACTAGGAACCCTCCTCGTATAGTACTTTTTTAATGGTAAATACGCATTCAAGGCATCTGTGATTAAGGTTTTAAAAGCATACCACAGTTCAAATGCATTCATTCTCTGCGCGATATCTACCCAGTTAATAGAGGCCATGTAGTACCTTAAGGCATCGTAATTTCCTTTTCTTAAGTTAAAATCCATTCCTTTGCCTTTTACTTCTGCTACCTCTCTCGTCATCATCCACCGTAGAACTCCGTGATCACTTCCTGCTACTGGTTCCTCTACTGTCAGCCCTGTTATGTCATCTGATTCATGGGTGGTGATGATGAGGTCTAGGATATTGTTTTCTCTAGTACTTTCCCTGACATGTTGATACAAATAACAGTCATCTAGTTGATTTAAAAGTTTTGTTCCCCATGTTGCGTTTCCTTCCCATTTTCTCCAATCAATTAGAGGCAAATTGAAATCACCCATAATGAGACATTGACGCTTACTTGCAAATTCCATTTCCATGTAGAGAGTTTCGTCATAATCTTCACAATCACCTGGTCTGTAGATTACTTCCACTCGCATTATACCTTTGTTTCCAACTATCTCACACCATACAGACTCTATACTAGCATGTCAAACGTCTGAATCCGGGAAAGCTATCGTCGCACTCAGGCTGCTTCTGATAAGAAGCATAACCCCACCACCCCTTCTATCTACGCTATCCTTCCTAAATACATTATACAAGCTGTACTGAAACTCGTCTTTCCCAATTTCCGGGTGGCACCATGTTTCCGTAAGCCATATTATGTCCGCGTTGCTTGTTTTAACCAGCAGTTCGAATTCGCTCATTTTATTGATGACGCTTCTAACATTACTATATAAACAATTAAGATTTACTGTTCTTGTATATTTAACAACCCTAACACAACCCGTGAAGTTTTTTAGGCTCTCTTCCCTGGCATTAGCTACCCGCTCACTTGAAAGGTTTCTGCCCCCAGAACATCTAGATAATACGTCCGATTATGGTAGCAGATAAGAACTCTTAAGATATGTGCAAGAGTTACTTTGACCAATATTATCAGATAAACGCGTGTCAGTATTACCCACATCTCCCCTAGCTAGCAGTTTTCCTGAACCTTTAAGATTCAGGAAAACTGCTAGCTAGGGGAGATGTGGGTAATAATACTGGCAAAAATAATACTGGCAAAATCTTTTGCACCACCTTTATTTAAGTGTATCCCGTCTCTACAAAACAAATTTCTTCTACCTACAAGTGGGTACATATTTACAATCGTCTAAAATTTGTATAAATAAAACAATCCGTACTAATTCCTATTATTATGAGCTGCAGGCCTCCTAGAGAACGCCTGTCTCACATACCTCAAAAAAGCAAAAAATTCTCTCTAAATGTAAACACCGCCCTTGGACTCCATTCTTCAATTCTTATGCCCAACAACATTTCCCGAGGTGGCGTACTTTCAGCTCTACTTTTTCTGCCTCTTTGGACCCCTTCCTCTCTACGCATCCTGACTGCAGCTCTCACGCAGGTGATATAAAACTCTTCATCTCGTCGAAAGACGGTGACAAATCTGACGCAATTAACGCCCTCGCCACTGTCCTAATGGAAGAATTTGGCCATCATCTGGAGAATATTGGCCTATCCGTAAATCCGACCAAGTCAGCACAAATGTATTTCACCAACCTGACGAAGAAGATGATGAACATAGACATCTACATCAATGGTATTAGGGTCCAAAAGGTCTCTCGTCACACTGATCAAGGGCTCACCTGGGATGAAGGCCTGACCTTCCAAAAGCACTTCGCCAACACTAAAGCAAAAACGCTGTCAGCAATGTGGACGATAAGACAGGAACTTACTGGAGTAACAACCAAAAACTGGCCACTCATACATAAAAACATGTCTCTTGTTCCGATTCCCATGAATGCCTCGATGGTCTGATCCTCTGCTTCCCTTACTAACATAAAAAAAAATCATGGATATCGAGTACTGGATTTTAAGGTGTTTGAACCGTGTTAATGGCCATCCTTTCAACATCTCGCGATCAATCATGTATGCTAACCTTGGTTGCACTTCTTAGAATCAATTGCTCCTTGCAGAAAATCTGCCCATTCTCTGTCACTCCTCACCGATAACCTTGACGACCCAAATGTCCATAATCTTGTTGTAGGCCCTAGGCTTTCCCACGTGCTTTGCAATAGTACATGGATCCCCCTAAGAAGAACACAAATGGCCAACTCACTGAATTTATCCAGATTCGCAGCCTTAATGAACGAAAGAAGACTAATCTTCACCATCAAAATGATCGCTGGAAGAATCTCAACGCCGAATATTTGGGACACCGTGTGTTGGAGAATCCGTCAACCAGCACTCCGCTCCACTCCCAAGCTTCTTGCTCTTCCGTCGAGGTTACATTCCAAAGTTCGGTTCCTCCCTTATCAGAAACTCCATCCAGCTCAGTCCTTGGACACTGACCTGTGCAAAATCGTTGATGACAAAAAGTACAGACGGCGCATCCTGGATCTGCACTTGTGTTTCCCAACCATCAACCTATGTGAGATCGCTCCGACTCGGCAAGAATTTCAGGGAAACTTGAATTAAAGAAAACTGTTATGTGTTATTTTAATTTGATGTATTATTGTTATTGTATTTTATTTTTAACTAAATTCGGTCTTCTCTATGCTATTTATTTATCCTATTATGTATTTATTACATTTTCGGCGAGATGATATCTCTGCTTCTTGTTAACCCCTGGCTGAGTGCTGTGAAGGGTTTGTAAAGGTAGGGTACCTGCGTGTACCTAGGAACTTTACAATAAAGGTCATATTTATTTATTTATTACAGAATTTAACTATGCTTAGAAGACGTTTTCCGTCTAACATCCTCAAACGTACAACGCCCTGAAGATTGATCCCCACAAGTTCTGTGATGAGAAAGCGTACAGATCTGAGAAGATACAGGACATGTACCACCACATACAACTGTAGAAGTACCATGATTATCCCCTTCAGGATGGAAACTCCCATGAACTCTACTTTGCTGAAGAATTAATTTGTTTTAAATTATTATTTGTTTGTATGTATATGTCTTAGTCGTATTTGCCTATATTAGGATGCGCATGTGTTTATATGTCTCTACGTTTTGCTTGTGTCACTGTATATATTTGTATGTGCTTTATTTGCTAACATTAGATGCTATTTATTGTTTTATTTATAGAAACTAATAATTATATTTATAGAAACTAATAATTGAACAAGCCAGGCAGGCATTCACCAAATGGAGAACCCTCCTCACCGACAGAAGCTTGAACATCGTGCTCAAATTACGCACATTGAAATGCTACATCTGGCCAATACTGCTCTACGGTGTAGAAACCTGGACTCTAACATCAGCCACTACAAAAAAGCTCCAGGCCTTCGAAATGTGGCTCTACCGAAGAATGCTGAAAATTCCGTGGACAGCCAAGATAACCAACGCACAGGTCCTGCAGGACATGCACACGGAACGGGACCTGCTCAAAACCATCATCAGCAGGAAATGCAAATACCTAGGTCACATCGCTAGGAACCAACAAAAATATCACCTACTACCACTCATCCTGGAGGGAAAGATCGAAGGCAAGAAACGCCCAGGCAGACCGAAAATGGCATGGCTAGATAACATCAACACCTGGCTTCACATGACAACAGCACAAATTCTACACGCAGCGCTAGACAGAGAACAATATCAAAACGAAGTAGCAAACGCCATTCGGCAGCATTAAAGAAGAAGAATAATTATATATGCTTAATTTATGTACGACTTCTACGTTTTCTGTCTAAGTTAAACGTACAAATGTATAGAGGCACCCTCCTAGCTGAAGGCTGTTCAGTGGTGAAGCATATGCAATAAAGTGAACAATAAATAAATAAATAAAAATTTCATTCCTATGTTCTTCGTACGGCACACGGCACTGAATAATGTGGTTCGAATTCTCAGTCTCTCTACAACCACTTTTTATTATTATTATTATTAAAATCAGTTTATTTCCCAAGAAACCTTGGGTCACCCCGGGACGGCTCGGTGCCTGAAGGGTGTGAATATTTACAGAGTAAGGTGCGAGGAACACAATGTACAATAAACAAGAGTACATGCGTGCTCGACCCGAGACTTTTACAGGATTAAATATATAATAATGTACAAAATATACAGTAATATACAAAATATATGATTTCATGAGGACAAAAAGTCTTTGTCATATACAAATAGGCAAGTTAAAAAAAAAAAAAAAGCAGTCTGTCCAGGAGTAGGTGAGTATTATAAGTTCATAATCTAGTAGCAGTTCTTGAGGATTTCCTTCCTGTAGGGCTTGTCTTCACAGAACCTATCAGGGTGGATCCTAAATTTATTGAAGATCCGAAGACAATTGGCGGGGAACATGTTCCTAAGGGAATCAATGCTTGACAGCGTAAGACGTAGAGGGAGACAGAAGTCGGGGTGTTCCCCTCTTGCTCTCCTAGGGCCAGAGATTAATGTGGATACCGATGGAGCATCAATTCGCCTCGTTATAAGCAGTGCAAGCGTGAGGACATTTTTTGTCATGATGATATGTCTCCAGGGAGTGGTGCCCAGATTTGCTTGTAGGATAGATCTGGAGATAGTTAGGGGGTGGCCTACCACCCTGTTCTATCTAAGCAACCAGTACTCTAAACTGAGATACTTCTGAAGGTATGAGGCAGGGGGCAGATGACCAAATTTCTGAAGCATAGAGAGGAATCGGCGTAATACACCTCAGGATGTGCCGAACAAGCAGAGCTGGCTGATGCACACCAACGAGCTCTTGACGCACTGCCCAAAGAGCAGCGTACGTCTTCTGCCTCATCCTGACAAAGCGAGGCTGAAATGTGAGTCCAACGTCCCAGGTGAGACCAAGATCAGTATGGGAGGTCACCTTTTGCACCGGTTCCCCACAAACAAAGATTTGGATATCATTTTTGACTTTATTCTTGGTTATCGTCAGTTGTGCAGATTTGGAAGGGCTCAGATGCAGCTCGATTGTGGCAAGATAACTTTACAAGCTCAATATCTGCCTAGAAGCTTGTTGGTTGATATCATGAATCTGATGATTATGATCTCAGCTCACATATAACTTCAGATCGTCGGCATAAGAGACAAAGTTCGGATTCTGAGCAAGGAAAGGCTCCAAAACTGCTGCAAACAGGATAACTGACAGTACGCTTCCCAGTGGGATGCCTTTTGAGACGTCAATAGTTACTTGAAAGTCATTGTGGATCACAGACAGATGTCTAGGGAGTAAAATAGACTTCAAAATGTTAAGTAGGGTTATCCGCCAGGCCGAAGTAGTGTTTCAGAATGGTAAAAAGAGCTGGGAGGTGTATTCTGTCATGAGCCGATTTTATGTCGGGGAATATGATATCAATCTGTGATTTGTTGTTAAGGGTGCGCTGAATTCTGAAGAGGGTATCAAGAAGATTGGTAGTTGTCGATCTCCTTTGTAGAACGGTATGCAGGTACTCGGGTCTGTGTGCAAAGCAATGCTGGGCAATTGTTGGCTGAATTACTTTTTCGAAAATTTTGAGTAAAGAACAACTGATGGATATTAGTCCCAGGTCTTTAGGAGATTTGGGTTTCTTGATCTTTGGAATGGGCTTAACATGGTAGGTTTTCCAAATTGAAGGAACTATTCCAGATATTCCAATCAGAGTCAGGAAAATCTGCCTGCTGCAAGCTGAACTGTGCCCATTCCTGGACAAGCTTTTTGTCAGTAGCTAGATGATGATGATGCGAAAGGATCCGTCTACCACTCTTCAACCTATTGAGAACAGTTTGGTTAAGGGCCAGCCTTTTCTTTTTTAAGAAGTAAGCTCTTTCTTTCTTAAAGATGGAACGGTCTGAGGGAAGTTGAGTTTTCTGCCATTTCCGGTAGGCCTTCTGCTTCTTGACGAAAGCTATCTTAGTTTCCTTATTGAAACCCCGATTCGACCTGTTACCAATCCTGGTGATTCTGGCTGCACCATGTAGTGCAATTAACTTCAGTTGTTCCGACAAGAGCATAACGGCATTCTCCAACGGCTCAGAAGAGAGACGTCCCCAGTCAAACCCAATCAGGCATTGGAGAATGATCTCTGGCTTCAGATATTTGGTAGAGAAGGCTATCCTAGGCAATACAGCAGTGTACTCGTCAGGTAACCCAAGGGAATTGCTATGTAAGGATAGTTTACGTGCAATTGGCAAGTGATCAGATTGGAATCGAAAGTTGCTAGGTAGGAGTTTGATATCTTGTAAGTTGTGGAAGATTAGGTCCAGCGTTTGACACGCTCTAGTTGGTTGCGTCACTAACCGTGTAAGGTTAAAGGCCCGAAGAGTGGCCTCAAGTCCCTCAAGGGCATTCCCATGCCTGGGCTGTGGCAAGCTAAAATCACCTGCTACAACCGTTGGAATTTTAGGCACTAAATTGGTTGCTAACCACGTGAGCAGCTCCGCTCTAGAGTATTCATTGTGGTCCGGAGGAAGGTACACCAAGCAGCATTGGATTTGAAGAAGAGGACTCCTCAGTGTCAGGGAGACTGCCTCAAAGTTGTTAGACTGACTCACACGTGTCCTTATTGGCTGGAAGCGATCGTTGAACAGGATTTCAACACCTCTGCCTCGTCCGTTAATCCTCTGATTCCCAATGTGTTGGTAAGGGGTGTTAAAATGGGTAAGATCAAGCTGTCTATCCGTCGCTAACCATGTTTCTGTAAGGCAGATGACATCAAACTCATTAAGCAATAGGAGAGTCTGGAGACAATGAAGCTTGTTTTTTAGGCTGCGTACATTCTGAATAAACCAAAGAATCTCTCCTTCGTGTGAACCTGGTAGCAAGTCATACTTTTGTAGCTATGGTTGTTTATCTCGACTGGATCCGCTGTAAGCGATCGATCTGCTCCTCTCTTGGAACGGCTTTATGAGGGTGCCTACCGGCCAGCAGCTAGAATCCAAGACGATATGCTTTGCATTCGCAGGGCAGGAGATGATAAAGGAAGAATAGGTCTGGTGTCTAGTTTTGATAGCTTTTGCGTCTAAGTTGATCCCATGTTCTTGGGCAAAGAGTGCCCTGATACTTTGCGCTTTTGTTGCTGGTCCCAGTCTGGAAATAAAAATTCTCTCTCGGGTCTGGACAGCTGAAATATTATATATCTCTTCAAGTCTCCGCGACAGGGGGACCGAGGCAGGTTCAGTAGGAACCGACATATTAGGCTCCACGCATGGAATTCTGTTACCGTGTGTTTTCACAGTCAAAACACTTTGAGCGCATGACATTTGTGGGTTATGACTGGGAAATTGTGCATGAGAAGTAAATTGATCAGAGAGACAGAAGGCATCCGCTTGAGCATAGATCCGCTCCTCTCTGTTTTGGCGTGGGATTTCTCTCATGTCCATCCTCTTGTAACAGTGATGAGCCTGGCTCAGAACCTGGCCACCAGGCTTCTCATGACGTCTTTTGCAAGGTCGGTACAGATTAGATTCACCAGGAATCATACACTTGTCCTGGATAAAAGGGCTGTCAGCCTCGAAGGTCGGATCGCGCTGATGGAGAGCGGAGTGAGGGGGATGAGTAGCCAAAGTGTTCAACATCACGGCCGGGGCTACGATCTGTTCAGTTGTTCTGTCTGCAAAAAGAGGAGAACTGTGCAGATTTTTGAGATCTCTTTTTCCTCGCTGGACGCGCTCAGTTTGAGTTGGAGGTCTTGGTAGTGCATCATCTGCTTTCTGTGAATGCTCCTGAGGTTCCTTGTGGTCCATCACTGACGTCTGACTAAAGGGAAGACAGTATTCACTTATAAAGATTTTGAGATCCCTGAGTTGTTCATTCATTGCGAGCACTTGGTCGAGAATTTCCGTAGTTTGGGCTCTGAGTTTTTTATTTTCGTCATTGAGGCAGCCAAGAGAGTCGATTATTGGGGACAGGATCTCTCCGAAAGTGACCTTAAATCTTTCAGGGAGGGCATTGAGTATGGACGTGTTGTCCCTTAGAGCGCATTTAATTGACAAACTATCAAAGGGGCTATTAACCTGCAAGTGCTTAGCGGAATCGGCAGGAGCGGTATCAAACTCCCTATTCGTAGAAGCAACGTCTTTCCCAAAGCATAAGCTTAAATCTGCAGGTGTTCTCAACGCAGACGACACAATACTACCTTCAATCGAACTGCGCACATCGAGAAGGCCAGATGGGGTTTCTTCTGCAAGAGTGATAGTGGATATATCTTCCTTCGAGATGTCCGCGCTTTTTGGGTTACTTGCGCAAAGGTGGCAGGTCCATTTTCTTCTCCGTTGTTTGCTCAACCTTTTAACTTTAGGTGGCTGGCAATCACAACAGAAGATTCTACGACACGTAACGCAAAGTAGTGCCGGAGTCTCGGGTTTGAACCCACATTCGGCCCAGGAAATTTGCTGAACGCCCGTTCTATCCTTCATTGTATACAGCTGAATTATAAGCGAAGGGTCTGAGCTGAAAAAGGGGGCAGATGGCACTTCGAGAAAGGCAGTAATCGGGTAGCTGAAAAGGCAGGGAGCAACAAAGTCTTGCTGCAACTGGGCAGCTTACTAGCTTGAAGTGTAGGCTAAATTCCGGAGATGCACGAATTAAGTAAGTTTTGAAAGGGCAGCTGGGCCATCTGAGACCTGTTGATGAGGGAGTCCAGCAAAGCGGTCTTCTTATCGAATACTTGATTGCCAGACAGAAGTAGACAAAAATAGTCAGAGTTAGTTTGCTAAGTTCCTTCTACTCTATCTCTTAAGCTAAACAGATGCATAAGTAGGTGAGAGTTATAAAAGTCGCACCTCACAAGCGGTCAACTGCCGGAAAAACTCCCACCGTAGAGGAACTGCTTGATCTTGTGATATAGCCCAAAGCAGACAATGGTTAGCCAGCAGAGTAAGCCTACAGAAGTGAAGTTTGAATTCAGGCCTCGGAGACAAGCAACGCTGGCAAATGTGAATATATGGATAGAAACAGATCATGCAAAAACCATAATTAACTAAAATGTTAGGGTAATAATCTTCCACAGGATGCACAGTATTAACACTAGGCAGGTCACTAAACAAAAAAACTAGTGTAACTCGTGAAATAAATACATGAAATCACTGAAACTTGAGGAGCACAAGATTAGACAGTCTTCATAGCTACACGCACGCGCACTCCCTAGTATTGCGTAAACATTTGATTCCGTGTCGAGTCTCTTCCACTGAACAGTACATTGGATCCTCTTCCTCTCGCTTTTTTTTTTTTTTTTTTTTTTGTAACCAAACCTAGCTGACTGACTTGCATTGAATCAGTTCTGTGCCGGGTCGATTATCCACAGTTGGTTCTCTCGTGCTATACGGGAGACAATCTTCACGGACCTTGGCTCGGATGAAGGCTTCTGTGAAGTAGATACGGATCTTCCTAATTCAAAAGCTAAGTAACGAATATTCCGGTGTATAAGTCGACTTCTATTTTTCGCTTGAAGATTCGTGCTCAATCATATATTCGCCTCTTAAGTAGCAGTGTATTGAAGTAAAACTTATTTAAGGACCACTGTCTACATTTTACCTGCATTATTTATGTACTTTCTATTGAAAGTTTACGTCGATAGATTCTTAGACTGCTAGGTACACTCTAAAAGAAATGCTAAGTGTTCACAACACCATCACGTAGGTCGGGGAGCCAAAACTTACAGCCATAAGCCATTATCTTATTGATGCAATAATGGATGACCTCGATCGCGTAACAGAGCGATTCCTTATTGGGTGGGCAGTATTGGACAGTAGAGTGCTGAAAATTAGTTTTCCTGTAAATAATGGCTCACTATGGAAGTGCTTTTTTCTACAAGAAATTGTCAAATTGGATAGTTTCTGTTTTGTCAAAACTGCTGTTGTAAAGCCGATCATTAAAAGGACGCTGGATTCCAGCAAGGTATTTGGTCGCATTCTCGAGAAAGCATGGATAAACGAGAGTTTCTCTTAAAATTTTAGATAAATTTGGGCATTTGACAAGTCGAATTATTCTTCAGAATAGATGACACCTTTGTATTATAATTGCACTTATTATTAATAAACTACACAATTTTCCGTACAGGTCTGTACACTGATTTCCAGAAGTTAAGCACACACACCTTCGTTACATATTTCCCACGAATTTGGTAAATAAACCTTGAACATCTTCAGGAACTACACTTCATACCACAACGGTGGGGTAGACAGCCTATTTCTAGATTGGTGAACAACCCATCGTGCCATAGTGTTAAGAATGTGCGAATAATGATTAATTGTCTGAATGGGATTTACAAGATTCGTTCGTGATGTTTTCCACACACTTTGAAGAATATTAAAATGTCAGGATTGGTACCAGAGCAAGAGTATCAACCTTAAATGCAGAGAGACGCACTTGACTTGTTAGCATGAATACAAATTATAGAGTACTAACCTGATTGCGTTTGAGCGTCATGGATGCGAAAGAAACATTTGTGATAGCCACTACCATAGGAAATAGTTCTCTCATTAGCGAGACCATTATGCAAATTCACTCGCATCTGTTCTTAGTGTGTGTCTCCATTTGCCCATTGAATTGGCGCAGTGGCAGTTCGCCTTGTCTGATACCAGGCAGCAGTTGGCCGGGTTTTTCACATAATACCATTCCATCCAGTTCCTCTGCGTGAAGGTTGACCGTGTCTTTTGTATTCCGGAGTTGCAAGCAGTACACGTCCATTTTTTTACTTCGATTCAAAACAGAGTTATCACTTTAGGATTATGTATTGTGGTTTTCATAAATTCTTATATGTAGTTTAACAGTCTATAAAAGTTTTTAAATCGCAATAGCACATTGTTTATCGGTAATTACCGGATACAACCATCAAATTTCCACACATCCCCCAGTACATACTGTTGTTCCAGATAAGTTTTTAAATTAAAATGAACTGAAAAGGTAATTCATGTGATGTAACTAAATTATTAGTTGCATTCCTGGGAAATCTCTGCTCATGAATATTTCTATTTTTTTTTTTTTTTGTTTGCCAACATTGGCCACACCGGTTAATATCGATAACTGTTGGAATCGGTATCATGCCCCAAAATGATTTTTTATTTTTTATGATTTTTTAAAATATTCAAGAAGACTGAAAACATAAAATTCTCTTATTATATAAGGAGGTTCTCATACTTACCCATCTCCGTATCGATACTTATCAATGTTTATTCTGAATGTCATTTGTGGTGTATACTTGGACAAACCCACGTCTCCTAACTCCGACCTTATCTGTGGAATAAAATTACTTTTAAATTTCTGGCATCTTGAAATGTTGATGCACAGCGAGCATCTTTGTTATTGTAAAGTGTCAAAAATACTAATGAAAATAGACATTAAACTGATTTAGAAATTTGGCATCCATCTCTGCACACACCAGTTTCTACATTTTCTAGTACCAAAAATGCACTAGAGAGAGAGAGAGAGAGAGAGAGAGAGAGAGAGATTTTTGAACAGTCGGTGAGTTAGTTGTAGTTTCGATATCTACGTAGAGAGAATTGGTGAAAGGAAATATAATTAATTAAAGTCACTGTCTCTTTCCGTGGAGGGGAGAGTCTGTATTTTATCCACAAAAAAGAACAAAAGGCTTTACATACATGCTAGTCTGCGCAGGTTTCACAGTGGTATTATCACCGTCCTCCCCACACCGGCTGGAAAATACCCGGGTTCAAATCCCGTCGATGGAGTGACGAACTATTATTTCACTCTGAGGCTGAGTTAGGCGGTGTCAGGTATTAAATATCAACGTTTTCTTCTTCCAGCAAAACAGACAAATCGATCAGAGAACACACAGAATTTACATAATATGGGTAGATGAAATAACCATCGGATGACTCTAATGAAATAGCTTTTTAAACATGCAATGACTAAAGCCACTGTATTGTTTTACAGTAAATTGCACCACCCATAATCTTGTATGAAGGTCAAGGCCATTGTCATTTTGTCCTTTCAATGAGCCTCCATCCTAGTCGCCATCTGGGCAACTGTACAACACACATAATGCATGAGTAGGAACTGTTATACTGGCCCTAGTTATACTAAGAAGAGCAGGCCTCTGAGCAGAGAGAACGAGCCGACCGACATGAGAGTTTTCATTCGTCCCTCCTCAAGCAGCAGGGTTGTAACAAAGATATTGTCATAAAGGAGGAGGAATGAATCCACGCGAGTGAAACACTGAAGCCTGGCATATATCAGCTTCACCTTCCCCTCTAAGAAATTAGGGTATGCTAAGAAAATCATGTATGTATTTATGCAGGTCAGCACCTGGAACGGTTGTTGAACTCCGTCTGTGATGATGATGACTCCAAAATGGCTAGATGTGTGAGTTTAGTGTTGTTTGTCTGAGTATGTGTGTGGTGTGCCGTTTATGTTGTACTGGCCGTTTGACTACTCGGAATCGGCAATTACGGACGACCGGTTCCGAGTACTCATCCACGATTATGGGAAGTTAGATCAGGGGCCACTTTCCAGCATTGACAGTAGACAGGGACACTTTATTTGGGCCGAACAAAGTTCTGGCCCAGGGCATTAGTTAAAGTGTCTTAAAATAATAAATAAATTAAAAAACATTCTGTTACACAACCATCCAAAAAATTGAAAAATCCCGTATTTCTGTGGAAAATTGATTACTGTAGTATCTAAAGAATAATCTATTCTTACAATGTAATTAACAATCAAATCATTTCAATATACATCAACTGTACACAACCACTTGTATGCACAAACATCATAACTGAGTTCCAATGTTAACTTAAAATTCACATCATACAAATCATTATCCAATATAAACAGAATAATACCACTGTAAGTGAAAGCTCGAACGACATCAGTCGAAAGAAACCAAACGATTGTATTAGGCCACCCGAATATTTAAATTCATGTGCCCTATTTTGTGGTTTATGTCTGTTAACTGCGTGTGTTCTATGGTCGATTTGCCTGTTTTTCTAAACGAAAAACCCCAGTTTCTGGGGTTTTTCGTCTAGCAAAACAGACAAATAGAGGGATTTGTCTGAGACCGACTAACTGAGCCACAGAGTAACGACATCATTGACTGTTCTGTAAACATGGACTCACAAGGAAAGTTGAAGCAAGAAGAAAAGCCCTTTCAAGGGCCCAAAAAAGCTTTCAGTAGCAGTATTGTTCAGACATAGAAAATTCAGTTAATGATCAGTGGTATCTCCTAGAACATTAGTTTGTGTCACTAAAGGAATTTGGACTAAGTTAAGAACGTTAATGATAAGAAACACCATAATAGTCATTGTCATGTACGGTATATACGTATATGTATGGTGACACCTACACTTAAAGTCCGTTTCCACCGTACGATCAGTGTCAAGCAGAACATCTATTAATAGTAAACAAAAATAGGCTAGTCTGCCACCAGGGACAAACACCAATCGGTAATTGCTTCCCAATGCCCATTCCTAAGGCCAGGCCTGGTAAATAGTTTCTTTTCTGTGCACAAGGAACGAACTCCACACTCATCGGATGAAGTGCAATACTGATAGATGTTGCACCTTCCCCGAAGCACAAAAAAAAAAAAAAAAAAGAGAGAGAGAGAGAACGAAAGCGACTCCTTAAGGTAAACCCCAAAGTATAAGACCTTAGGGTCCACTCGAAGGGAGAAATTGACAGAGCAACAAACTGGCGGCAACGACCAGCTGAGGCACCCATCCCCATCAACACAACTGTGGACTTATGTGCGGAAACCTGTAATTTATGCAGAGAGGCCCAAGTTATTATTAGTATTAGGATTAACAATGGTCACATGGTGCACGGAAGCCTATGCCTTATGCTTCACCAGCCAAAAAATAAAATAATAAAAAGAAAATTAAAAAAAACAAACTAAATAATTATAAGAGAAAAGGAAATAGACAACCAATTCGTTTCCTCCTCCCGTAGGTAATTATCCAGCTGACCTTTGAATTTCCCCAAACGTCTACCACCCATGCAGGTAACCTATCCCAGTAATTTATAATTCGCTGGCTAAATTAAACTTCGTACAATTCAGTCTAAACATCTCCTCCCATAACTTGAAATTATGGCTCCTAGTTTTAGAATAATTTATAACCGGTAAAATTTCGTCCTCATTCATTTTACTTTTCTCTCAGAGCCTTAAACACCTCAATCAAATCTCTTCTACGTTGGCTAGTTTCCAAGCTTTGCAATCCACATATTTGAAGTCTTTCATCATAAGGACGCCCATTTGCCGATCTAAACAGGCGAGTTACCCGCCTTTGGATCCTTTCGAGAAGCACAATGTCTTTCTTTAGGTGCGGTCATTATATTTGAATACATTATTCCAAGTGTGGTCATTAACAAAAGCCTTATATAATGCGATTAAGACGTCCTTATCTCTACTAGAGATTGTTCGAAAAATCATTGACAGGCCTTCCTTGCAACCTGTCTACAATACTCGGAGAACTTTGTTTTACTGTATCGTAACAGCCAAATCCTTTTCTTGCGCTACTGGCTTCAGTTTAACTTCCCCAAGTGTATAAATTATTTTGCGGTTACTGTTTCCCAGGTGCAATACCTTACACTTTGCTGTATTAAGCCGTAGCTGGAATTTTTGTAACCATCCCTGAATTCTACCTAGATCACTCTGAAGAATCTCTGCTTGGTGGTGATCATCAACTACTCTACCAATCTTTACATCATCTGCAGATTTAGACATCACGCCCTCTATCCCTTCATCGTTGCCATTTATGAAAATCAAAAACAACAGAGGTCCTAATACTGATTCTTGGGCAACCCCACTTCTCACATCAGCCGAATCTGAGGAACAACCATTTATCAAAACCCTCTACCTCCTACCCTGTGAAGTCATTTTGCTATGCTATCCATCTAAGGATTTACCCTGTGCCTTCAACCTGTTCCAGCTTATAAAGTGACCGCTCATGTGGGACTGAGTCAAATGCTTTGCTGAAATACAAATAAACAATATTGAAATGAAATTATTTCCAAAGTCCAGCTCATGAGTGAACCTTTCCAATCCAACGGAATTACTCCCGAGTCCGCTCTCATAATTAGTCTCAATGTTTCGATGCACTCACTTGCCGCGTCACCTTAAGATTATAAGGTATATGCCAACTACCCCAGGAGTCACGTTAAGATTATAAGGTATATGCCAACTACCCCAGGAGCCTTACTCGCCTGTAGGCTCGAATGTATTTTCATTAACTAATCATGTAAAATTTCAATGTCATTAATGACCTGTTCTTGAATTTCATTCCGATAATTTCTCTTTGACATAAAGGTTTTTTTTTTCTGTAAATATCGATGCAAAGTAACTGTTGAGTTCATCAGCAACTTCAGCTGAGTTATATAGTACTACCACACCTCCATTACGTAAGGGTCCGATCTGGTTTATCCTTCTCTTCTTTGCATTTATATATGTGAAAAATTCCTTGTCCCCGCTCTTTTCCAGCAATTTCCCATAATCTGCCTTTGCCAGCCAAAAATAAGATAAAACAGTAAACTAATAAAATTATAAAAATAAAAGTATTAAAAGTTAAAGAAATTAAAAATTTAAAGTAAAAATAAATTTTTGAAATAAAATAAAATTAAGAAAATAAATAAATAAAAGGAAAATAAGAAAAAATTAAAGAAAAAATTAGTAAATAAAATAAAATAAAAAAAAAAGAAATCATAAAAAATATGGATAAAAATAAGTTAATAAAAATCTCGCACCAGTGCAAGGCTGGTGCCAGCAATCAGAACACAATAGGCAAAAAACAAGAAGAAAAAGGGAAGAGCAGAAAGTAAACACTTGATAGACGAACAAAAGGAAACACAAAATTAAAAGAGGAGAGTGGGAGAGATAGAGATAACCTATCAGCAGGACCGGGGTATGTCTGCCAGGGGCAAAGGTTAATGACACTGTAGGACAGATATCATCTTTTAAGGGCACAAAGTGTGATATTGTTGTAAACATTGGAAATAATGACATTAAGAGTAGGAGGTCTGCAGATTTACCGAACAAGTAAAGGTCAATGTTGCAAAAAAGTCGCGAGTTAGGGTCGAAGGTGAAATTGTCTGCAATTCTGCCCTGACAAGATAGGACGGAATATATGATGAGAGCCTTCTCGATCAATTCGGCTCTGGAGGGACTGTGCAAGGCTCAAGGGGTAGAATTTTTTTCCGCCTGGACTGTGCTTGTTAACAGGAGACACTTTTTCTACAGGGATGTGATACACTTAAATAGAAAGGGTGCAAGAATATTTTCTGGTGCGATCAAGGCAGTGTTAGGTGAGTCGTAAAACTACTAATTTGGGGGGTTATATGGACTAAAAGATTAACAGTAGCCGCTGGCAGAGGAAAAAGTGATCCTTGCACTACTTCTATTGAAATGCAATTGAGCAGTGCATTTCAATGCTAGGAGTAGAGTTAATAAATTCGATGAGCTGGAAGTCCTAGTCAAGACATCAAAGGCAGATATTAATGGGATATCGGAGACATGATATCACACAGACGTAAGCAGTGCAGAAGTGGAATTTGGGGAGTACAATGTGTACAGAAAGAATACACAGGACAAGAAGGAAGGAGAGATTATTCTGTTAGTTAAGAAACGCATGAAATCTAAGGAAGTGCATCCAATTGACGTTGTTGGACAGTGCAGTGTTGATGCTGTTTGGTGTGATATAAGCACTCAGAAAGGAAAAAATGAGAGTAGGTGTGTGTTATAGGCCTAATGACTCTGATGAGTATAATGAGCAATTGTGCAGAGAAATAGAGTGGGCCAGTAAATCAGAGGGTATTATAATGGGGGATTTTAATTTTCAAGAGATTGACTGGAACTTGTGGGTTGGTCACACACACACTAGCAAGAATTTTGTGGATGTATTGGATGACGGTTTTCTACAGCAACATGTCCGAGCGGCAACCAGAAGGAGTAATACGTTTGATCTATTATCAGTAGTGATTATTCATGCATTTAGGAATTGCAGCTAAAGGAACAACTGGGTGAAAGTGACCACAATGTACTGATTTAAGAATTACTTAATGATGTAACTACCATCAAGGCTAAAGGAACGTGAGCTGTTGCTTTCGTAAATTCTGTACACTGGGATCAACTGATGATGTTAACAACCTTGAATTCTAAATGGGAAGACTTCATGGACTTCATTTTGGAGGCTACTACGCTTTTCATTCCAAACAAGAAATAATGTTAAAGGCTTAGGCCTACATGGATGGTAGATGAACTAATGAGGCTCGTGGGCAGAGAATAAAAATATATGGGATGCATATAAAGTATCAGGTGACACAGAAGGCAATGGCAGATATAAACTAGTATTTAATAAAATCACAAAGGACGTTAGGCAGGCGAAAGCAGATTACGAGAAATCCTTGGCAAAGAATGCAAACAAAAACAGCAAAGAGTTCTTTACTTATGTAAATTCTAGAAAGAACGGGACAAATCAGATTGGACATATAACATAGATGGGTTGACTATTGACGATCATGCTCCGGTAGCTGAAACACTGAATGAGTATTTGCATCTACATTCACACATGAGGAGTTATTCAATGAGGGGAGTGCTAGATATTTATCAAATTCTAACAGGGAGCTATGTGATTTTGTAAAAACTGGGAGCAATGTGGAGGACAAATTGTTGAAGTTAAACATAAAAAGGCACCTGGGGTGGGCAGAATCTATCCAGTTATATTAAAGGAGGCAGTAATGGAAGTAAGCAAAGCCTTAGCCATAATTATGAGAGTTTCCTTGGACTACGGGGAGGTCCCCCTGGACTGGAGGTGCACAAATGTATCACCAATTCACAAAGGGGGTTCAAAAGGTGACACAAGTAACTATAGACCTGTTAGTTTAACTTGTGTTCCAGGGAAAATACTGGAATCACTGGTTAAAGAAGCATTGCAGGATCATCTAGACAAGACTGTAGTAACAGTGAAGACACAGCATGGGTTTGTTAAAGGGAGGTCTTCTCTGACCAATTTGATTGAATATTATGATGTGGTCACAAAGCAATGTCAAAAATAATTTTGATATCATATACTTGGATTTCAGGAGGAAAGCGTTTTGTCTCTGTTGCACATGGAAGAGTGCTGTACAATGCGGAGAGGTATGGCATTAAGGGTAAATTGCTACAATGGGTAAAGGGATACTTGAGTGACAGACGACAGAATGTGGTAACCAATGGACACTGCTCTTCGTGGACAAATGTTATTAGTGGAGTTCGCCAAAGTTCGGTGTAGGGCCCATTATTGTTTTGTATATGTATTAATGATACTGATGAAGGTATATCAGGTTCAATGTCCAAGTTTTCAGATAATATAAAGGTTGGTAGAGTTGTTAACGACAGTCAAGACAGTATGCTACTCTAACTGGATCTAGATAAGTTCGGAAAGGTGGCAACTGAAGTTTAACATTGACAAATCGAAAGTACTGCACATGGGTAGCAATAACCCAAGACAAACGTACCAACGGTGTGGTACTACTCTCAGGGAAGTGGAAATTGAAAAAGACCTGGTGGTAATTGTGCAATCAAATATGAAGTTTGTTTAGCAGTGTACAGGGTCTGCTAGGGCAGGTCATGTCGTCTTGTCAATGATATATAGCAATTTTTCTAGCAGAGACAGGGAGTTGGTTATCCCGTTATACAAGGCAATGGTCAGGCCACAACTAGAATACTGTGCACAGGAATGGAGAACTAATTTTAGGAAGGGTGTAGAGTTGCTAGATGGAGTACAAAGAATGCAACAAGACTGGTGAGGGGAACAAAGGGATGCTCTTACAAAGTAAGGCTTAAGTTCTGCAAATTGCAGCGCCTGGAGAGTAGTCACCTGCGAGGTGATCTGATTCAGGTGGATAAGGCCTTGAATGGGTTGAGCAAGCTGAATGCTGATGGGATTCTTCCTCTTGCTCAGATTAAGAACCAGAAGGAGAACAGATTTAAATTGAGGAAAAATAGTTGTAGAATAGATTTGCGAAAATTTGCCTTTAGCCAGCGGGTAATTTATTGATGGAACAGACTTCCATATTTTGTTGTGGAAGTTGATAGCCTAAATAAATTTAAGGCTCAGCTGAACAGGCATTTAGAACGAAAGGAGGGGTGAAATGGGAGGTTTTTTTTTTTTGTCTGATGACGCATAAGCTTACTCTCTTGTATCTTATGCCTCTACTAATGCTAATGCTAATTGTAATGATTCTGCCTAAGGACCAACATGAGGCCAGCAGGGGGTAAAAATCAGGAAGCCACAATGATATCGTTCAGATTCGTACAAGTATGATTACCAACTGTCCAAGTCGGAGGTGGTGGTGAAGATGGTACTTGACCTAAAAATGGTGGTAGTGACTATAGTGGCGGTATCACGAAATGGCGACGATGGAGATGCTTGTCTGGACTGGAGGTAGAGCAGGAATGGGAGTATTTCCTGAAATGGTGGCACTACTGATGAAATGTCCAAGTCTGGCAAAAGGCTTTTGTGCAAAGCTTGCAGAAGATGAAATTTTCCTTTGCAGTCCAAGAGCCTAGAAAAAATGGTTAAAACACAGGTAACAGATGCTGACGAAGATCGAAGTAACATGGACAGATGAAAAGAACATGCTGCCAGTGTTCTGGGATGTGACTTTTGCCGAGGAGAGAATCAGACAGGTTAAACATATGTTTAAGTGCTGAACCTGCTACGTGCTACGTGCTAAACCTGCTACGTGCTACGTGCTAAACTTGCTAAGTAGCACGTTTAACACGTAGGGAACATGGCCAGTTAGAAGAAAAATAGTATCACATTCAAAGGCCAGAGATGGAATAAACTTTATTGTGACCATACATTTGGTGGAAGAAGACCACCGATCTTGCCAGAGTTGAACCAGATGCTTTGAGCAACGAGTTTTTTTTTTCAGTTTTAAGATCGCAGTTGTTATTAACAGTTAAGTCTAAAACGTCAACTGGAATGGCATGTCTAAGGTAATAGCAAAAATCGCGATAAGCGATTTCGAGGTCGAGAGGTAGGCAACTGTTTAAAACCTGGAGCGCACCTGTCGAGTCAGTGCGAC
This sequence comes from Mastigoproctus giganteus, assembly GCF_048544385.1. Classification (NCBI taxonomy): domain Eukaryota; kingdom Metazoa; phylum Arthropoda; class Arachnida; order Uropygi; family Thelyphonidae; genus Mastigoproctus; species Mastigoproctus giganteus. The sequence continues at coordinate 7,659,196 of NC_143582.1, forward strand.
AGGTACGAATCATCATTAAGAGCATAAATCTTTGGATAAAGGGAAGATTCTATTGGACGGCGATCTTCTTCGTATACCAAAACCAAGCGGCAGCGCCATAGGTACAAATCGGAACAAACACCACTTTGTACAAAAGACGAAGGTACGATGGTTAATACCCCAGGATTGATGCGAAAGAAGGACACGCATAGATGTATACTTGACGATTTTATCATGAAGGTGCAAGACAAGTTTCTGGAAGTTTCACTTAAGATTTAGAGTAGTACTCCGAAATTTAAGTGATTCAACCATGGAGGGAGAATTTCCAAAATGTTTAACAGTCGGAGGCCTGAAAATGATACAGTTGCCCTTAAGATAAAGAAGCTTAGTCTTGTTAGAAAAAATGGCAATTTAATTATTAACAGACCAAGAGCACAGATCATTCATGATGGTACTGGCAGCACTTTCCAAAGAAGAATAAGAATTAACAAGGACAAGAAGAGTTAGATCATCGGCATATGCCAGTTTAGAAGCATTGGGAGTTGAACGGAGATTTATTAAAATTATTAAATTAATGTTACCGGTAATTTCGTACTAGAAATTGTATTTGTGTCTGTAAATTGCATGTTCTCTGGTAGATTTGGTTATTTTGGACGAAAAACCCCAGTTTCTTGGGAAAAAACCTTGCATTTTCTACGCCTGAGACCGCCTGAGATCACGGAGTGAAAACGCCCATTACAGTTCCACGCGTCATCGACGCGATTCAAACCCAAGCCTTTTGCATCAGATGTGCGGAGGACGGTGACGATACCATTGTGCTACACGCGCAGACAGTTGGACGGAGAAACCAAATACCTGACGAGTGGGCATCCTCGTGAGACAGAGCTAATACGTTTCTGAATTCCAGAAATGACTTTTACAGAACGCTGGAAAAGGTACTTGCAGGTTAAGTTGTGAAGTTGTGAGGAGCATTGAGCAGCCTGAAATGAGCAAAGAAGCTGTCCCACCACCAAAGGGAGCAAAAGGCTCCAGGAAAATCTACGTCTTCTACGATTAATGTTTTAAGGGTATTCCATTATTCAATTGTATTCACTCTCTGTGAGATATCTATCCAATTAATAGAGGCCATGTAGCACCTTAACGCATTGTAGTTTCCTTCTCTGAAATTATAAACTATTCAGTTGCTTTTAACTACTTCTACCTCTCTCTCTCTCTCTCTTCATCGTCCACCGTAGCACTCCGTGATCACTTCCTGCTACTGGTTCCTCTACCGTCAGCCCTATTATATCAACTGGTTCATTGGTGGTGACGGGGTCTTGAGTATTCCTAGTACTTTCCCTGACATGCTGATACAAATAGCAATCATCTAGTTGAATTAAAATATTTAACCGCCATGTGGAGTTTCCCTTCCATTTGCTCCAATCAATTTTAGACAAATTAAAATCACCCATAATAAGACATTCACGCTTATCTACCCATTCCATTTGCAGGTAGAGGCTCTCATCATAATATTCACAATCACCTGGTCTGTAGATTACTCCCACTCTCATTATACCTTTGCTTCCAACTATTTCACACCGTGCAGATTCTATATTAGCATGCGAAATGTCTGGATTAGGGAAAGGTTTCATCGCGCTCAGGCTGCCTTTGATAAGAAGCATGACCACACCACCCCTTCTATCTTCCCTATCCTTCCTAAGTACATTATACATACCAACTGAAACTGATCCTTCCCTATCTCCGCGTGGCACAACGTTTCCGTAAACACTATTATGTCCGCGTTACTTGTCCTAATCAGCAGTTCGAATTCACTCATTTTATTGACAACACTTCTGACATTACTGTACAAACAATTAAGTCTTAGTGTTCTTGTATAGTGTCTGCGTGGGTAGCACAGTGGTATCGTCACCGTCCAAACACACCGGGTGGAAAGGGCCTGGGTTCGAATCCCGTCGATGACGCGAGGAACTTTAATGGGCTTTTTTCACTCCGTGGCTGAGTTATTCGATCTCAGACGTAGATTTCGAGGTTACTCCCCCCACCAACTGGGGTTTTTCGTCCATCAAAAGTGGCAAATCGACTAGAAAACATATGCAATTTAGAGTCATAATACATTCTGTATATAAGTATATGTAACAGATTACGGGTGGCCGTAAAATAATGATTTGAATTTGTTCTTGTATAGTTAACTACTCTGACACACCCTTAAATTTATTTAAGCTCGCTTGCGTGACATTAGCTGTCCGCTCATTTGAAACGTTTCTGCCCTCAGAACATCTTGCTAATATGTTCTGTTCCAGTAACCAGCAAGAACTTGATAAATGCGTATCTATATTACCCTTTACCCCCCCCCTCCTCCGATGCTAGCAGTTTTCCTGAACCTTTAAGGTATCAACAATGATACTGGCAAAAATCTTTGCACCACCTTTGTTTCAATGTATCCAGTTTCCAAAAATCAAATTCCTTCTACTTACAAGTGTGGGCCAAGGTGATAAAATCCTACGCCCGAAAGCCTTCTGAGTGCTTCAAGTCTTGATTTAATCCACATATAATCATTTCAGCATAAAATCCCTCATATCGTGTCTGTGCAGAATTGCAGATACATAGACTTTGTGTCCTAATTTGCGGCATTTCTTCAGCATGGCCCTATAGTAAATGGGTCAAGCAGCCTTCGGCCCGCTCCTCGAGTTCCTTGCGGGTGTTTCCTCCCACAAGTAACATAAGATTATTCGCATTAGCCACGATGGTCGTTTCCTCAACATTGTGCGAGACGAAATGCTCGTCGAGCATATAATTCCACATAGCCTGCCTCAGGACGGAACCTGTGGGCAGCTCCTTTCCACAGATCTAGTTAACTCAAGAAACTTACATCTTACATGGCCAGATGACAGATTGACCACATACTCACGGCATTTTCCGTCTCAGAAAGTGGCACAGTGTTTTGTGGAAGATGCCTCTGTTGGTTTCCCACATCTGCGCCATGGTGTTTTTTGAAGAAGTACAGAACCTCTGAAAAAGCCAGAAAAAGTGTAATGTTTGGTTTGTGTTAGAGTAGTGTAATGTTTGGTTTGTGTTAGAGTAGTGTTATGTTCTGATGTTGTGTCGCTGGCAACTTGGCCGCAGGAGACCCCAAGTGGGCCCCTACATTGCCCGCCAACACCGCTGGGAAGTGATGTGATCCAGGCTGCCCAGTATAAATAAATAAATAAATTTTCTGTTTATACTCCGGGACGACCAAACGGTCAGAGTTCACAAGATAGATAGAATACAAGAAACAGCACCGTATTCAGTGGTCACGGGCTTGAACCCCGGTCACTCAAGGCACGTGTACTTATGCACCCGCGCGCCTAACCACTAGGCTACGGCGGCCTGTTATATACTCTGAGTGGCCTCTGCCAGGGTCAAGCGGGCTTCCTCACAGGGAACAAAAAGTAAGCATTTTTTTTTTTTTTTAATTAAAAAAGCTTGGAAGTAATGAGTAAAGAAATAGCGAAGAAAGGTGAGTCACAATGTAGTTAAATAAGAGCACAGCGAAGGGGGCCTGCTAGATATGGAAACAGGTAGAAGTGGGAAAGAGGACTGCGCTAAGGGTGAGAAATTTAATGGGAGACAGCTCCCATGGGAGTGCCTTCATATGGCACATGACAAGCATCAATCCTGACCCCAAAAGCGGTAAGCATGACAGCATATAAATCCCGCGATGGAGAGTTCGTCGTCAGCAGATCCTACTCGGGTGACACGGCCAGTATTTGCATTATGCCGCGATTTGCACTTAAATCCCACCTGGATGAGAAGTATGTATCCAGGTCAGCAAGGAGAACAGAATATAATGGGAACAAATCGAATAATGACTTAGAGAAGCATGCGGAAACATTATAGTTGATTGAGGGCCGGTTGTTGGATAGTTTGTAGAGGAGTTTATGTCAGTATAAGGTGCCTTCGCTTGAAGAGAGAAATAGAAAAGGTAGAAAAAGCTGTGGAAGCATGCTTAGAATTGATTAGTGCACTAACAGGTTGCATAATAGTCAGTTAACATTCTGTGAGTAGTCATTGTCGGAGGTCAAGATATATGGTGCAAGAAGAGATTAAGTATACTTCAGTTTCTCCACAGAAACATTGATTATATTCAGAAAGACCCAGATCACACAGCTTTTTCTTGATAGAGCCATTTCCAGTTAAGATATATAAAATCTCTAGGTTTGGTTTAAACCACTCAAGGCACGTCTTATCAATGGTAGAAACAAAGGGAAGAAACTTCCTGGTAATAAGACTCTTTGCCCCAGTTGACCAAGGAGTGTACCGCATGGAGACAAGTTCATCAAAAATGAGTTTTCTCTTTGCTTTAAAGTCGGTGTCAGCCTTTGTTTGTATACGAAGAAAGAAGTCAACTTAATCCCCGTGAACGCAGTAAATTAAACGATATAAAATGGCAAGAAGATCTAAGGGAAGATTACGAGTGATTAATTGAAAAGCTGCAGTAGATGTTGTTCTGCACGAGCGATTCACAAGGAGTAGGATCATTCTCTTTGTCTGTTCGACATTGGCTTGAATGAATCACAAGTGAAGAATCATTTATTCACCTCAGAGAACAATTGGAATGAAGATGGTGGAGTACATGAGCTGAAGGGATTTACCCTTCAGTTTCCAATCTCTCATAGTGAAACGTGAGAGCGTGGCGGTTAACTGCTTCTCTTGTCTCTGATTGTCTTCAGGTGAGGAAATAAGGACCAGCGGTCATCGAGTGTGACACTAAGAAATTTCACAGAGCAGCTGTTGATGTGCGACTGCTCGCCGATCCTTAAACATTTGGAGGACGACGGATGTCAAGGTTTTCCTTCAGCACGAGGGTATTGCACTTTTTGATGGAAAAGATAAGCTTAAGGATGCTCCTAGACGTGATAAAAAATAAAAAAGGAGCTAGCAGATTAGCTACACCCAATCCCCATCCTTTAAGCTGTAACCGTTTGATCAGGCATCGGACCAGTTCACCTATCTCAATTCAACGTGACACCAAATTCTCAATGTAGTGAAGTTCCTGCCGAGTCAGACGACATTGCTAATTTTAGAGTAAATGGATTACGGTCCCAAGATGCCTCCACACAAACAGAATATCGTCACAATGTGGATTGTCAAAAGCACATTACAAACCGCCCAGACCAGCTCGGTCCCCAAAAGCACCTGCCAGCATGCATGAAACCTATAAGTCTACACAGCAGATAGCTGACCAAGATAAGTGAAGACCCTAATTACATGACGAGGCAACAGGGCCGACGTCATCCATTATTCTCCCAACCACATAATGCATCACGACATTACACAAAAAGTCTGCTCAATCCAGACAATCCTATATTTGCACGTGCTCACTCTAAACCTGTTGACGTCAGCATATACTCCCTGGAAATGAAGCCCACATCTCTTTTGCTACCACTTCCCATACCAACCAGCTAAGAGGTAAGCATAACCAATCCAATAATTCTTCAACCTGGGCAAAAATCACAGCTGAATCTTACAACACACGCAAGAAGGTCCCTCCATCTATTCTAGTGAAATCCACTCAATGGACCTCACCAATAAAGAAGCGCCCAGTTGCCCTGGGTACCTCTGCTATATCAAAGCTGCATGCAAAAATACAGTGTAATAATGCAAGAACAAACATCTTCATCTCAAAACGTAATCCCATACAACCCTCACCGAAATCGCAGCCGTCATTGAAGAAGAACTCCGACTATGAGTTTCAGTAAAGAACCTGCCAGTCAAAAGTAATAACTAGGTAGCTTTTAAACTGGATTGAAACCCAAAGGATTTCAATAAAATCTTCCACCCGGCTATATGGCTAATTGGAGCGATAATTCGACCATTTAAGGAGACCCCTCGAAAAGATAAAGCTCACTCAGTGACAGCAATGAACCGCTAGGTGCCAAATAGCTGACGCCTTATGGACTCTGATAACAAAATGCCTGCCGAGGAATGTGATTTTATTTTATTTTATTTTATTTTATTTTATTAATAAAAAGATACACAACAGGTAACCATTAACAGTGTATCTGAGATCAGATCAATAAACATAATAACAATAATGTGAAATCCTACAGGACGATAAACATTGATACAAATTCAAACAATAAAGCATATGTACAAAAGAGGATTGTATTAAGTTAAGTTACCGGTAAAACAAGTAATAATTAATCCGTTAGAGAATAGAAAAATAATATAACAAATAATAAGCTACAATAATTAGATGTGAGCTAGTCACTTTACAGTTTAAGAGAAGAGGCAAACTTGTGGATGGAGTTCATCAGTGATTGGGAGTTGTCAAAGAAGTCAATGCGAGAGTCATTTGCTGATTTGCTGATTCTGTTCAGTGGACTGAACTTCATTAAGTCCGTGTTGGCAGAGTCAAGGCGAAACGGTGTAAGGTTCCTGACTTGTCTACAGGGAGCATTGAAGTTTATTTTACTCAGGATATCAGATGCTTCATAAATTCCAGTGATTACTTTGGCTAGGAGGGCGATGTCAGCAGTAACTCTTCTAGTGCACAGAGGCCTTAGATGAAAGTAATCACACAGCGATTCATAATACACTGAGTGATAGAATAGAGGATTGCGGTACGTAAGGTAACCAGCATATTGTGTTACATATCCCGTACCGCCTCGTAACCATCAATTTTTCTTTTCTCCTGCACAGATGGCACCTCCATATAAAAAGGACATGATTATCCCAAACAGGATCACAAAGCGCTCTTACCATGGGCCTCCGAAAAACAAATGTAATAGGCCACCTTGGTAAAAGTCCCTACTGCTACTATGCTCCAGTTACTCTACCAAAACTCGCGCAGCAATAGGAATATAATTTACACTTTAGAGCAGTTAGTTCTAGTTGGAGACTTGGATCGTCTCTACATCATGGAAAAGTAGTTAGAGCACGGTCATTAATGTATTGAAATCACTGTTCCAGAAGGATATTGTTCCTCCTTTGCTCCAAGAGATAATAGGAGAGAACGGGGTACCGCAATATTTTATAAACGATCCCTTTTTCCACCGATCTCTAACCAAGATCAGCTGCGACTACCAAGATTTTAAACCATTTCTGTCAAACTCAAGAACCAATATAGCATACTGCAATTAGTTGTAGTTTGCGTCCACCATCACCATCTGAAGATCTCATCCGAGAAGTAGCTAATTGGACCCTGGACCAGCTTCACCCTACCAATGTCAAAGTCGTATGCGACGACTTCAATTTGCTCCTCAACTTAACCACCTAAAGCAGCAGGCCCTTTCTACTTCTCCCTTGTTAGCAAATTCTCAGCTCGTGGGTACAAACAACTTGACCTAATCCTAGTTTCCACACCCCGCACCATCGATCAAACACTAGAGACCAGACTCAATGCTCAACTGTGAATATGATCCAATTCTGATGTTATTTAAATAACCCACCCATCGCCATCTTAATTAATTAATTAATCTTTATTGTACGTAAAGGTACTGTATAATATATCCATCACGGCATGCTGCCAGGGGGTTCACATGGACAGTAATATAATGAGATATAGTAAAAAGATTACAATAATAATGATGATAATTATTAATAATAACAATAATATAACAATGATAATAACAAAATATTAAAATTGAATCAATAAAGTCCAATACAGGAACGGATACCATGTGAATCACTTCTCCGTACACGAAGCTTTCAGGAATTCGTGGTTCACAGGATAAAGTGGCACAGATCGAGTTTTTTCACAGTTCACAGATAAATCTTCTCAATCGGCCAACGAAAACCATGTCCCATGTCAGCCCAACATCACTAGACATACCGAGATGCATACAGACAACCAAGCTTATCCATTGGTGGATCTTCGATTCATGCGATCGTGAGCTAGCTGTCAACCTGCTTATCAAATGGATTGTCTCTGTGACAAGCTATGCGGCCACAAGTAAGGCCACATTCTCTCCACATTCTAAAGTATGGTGGTCCCATGATCTGAAGAACCCCATCGATCTTAAGCTACACCTGCACAAATTGTTGAAGCAGCTTCGGAATGATACTGACAGAATTTCCTACTCGAGAGCTCTAGCCGAATTTAACCACTAGAAATCTAAAGTGGTCAAATCTTACCTTGACAGTACCATACGAACCGGGAGAGTTCCATATAAGGATACTCCTTCAGGTTTATCCCAAAAACATGATCCCCAAAGCTGATTTGATTAAATCACCAGATTTACCGACATTGTGAACCAAGATGATCAGCTGCGACTACCAATATCAGACACAAAGGTTGATCTGCTGACCACTATATTAATATCGAGACAAGCGATGATTACTGCCATGAACTCATTGCCAGCAACTTCTATTACTGGACATGTTGGGATCTCGCAATTTATGCTTAAGAGACTAAGTCCTTAAGTCCTACAAGCTCTATTATATATTTTTAACTTAGTGCTCTCAAACTGCTGCTTCCCACACTGGAAGGAACACCTAGTCAAGCAAAGGCCAAAAATCCGAACCCATTCACAGGCGAAACACTACAGGTCGATCTCGAACTCATCCTGTCTGTTGAAGCTGCTAGAAACAAAATACTGCTGCCGATCCTGACCAAGCACATCCTTATCAAAGAACCCCACACTATTTCACTATGCACTTCTACACAGATGATATGTGACCATTTTTCTAGAAACTACCAACAAAATCCTCACAGCCTATGAGAAAAGAGAACAACGAGCAGACATTTACGTAGACATCGAAACTGCATTCGATGCCGTACAGATCTCATCTCTCCTAAAGCTAATAGAGAACCACTATCAGATAGGTGGTGACATCTTAACTTTTCTCACATCTCTTCTGCATAGAACACACGCAATTTAGAGTCATAATTCATATACGGGTATACGGAAGAGATTACAGGTGGCCCTAATATAATAATTTGAATCTCTGCTGCATAACAGCATACTGAAACTGTCTGCAGATAACTCCCAATATTGCAAAGTAATTTAGGTTGGAGTCCCGCAAGGGGCAGTAAATATAGAGGGTGTCTCAAAAAAATATTGGTTCAAACGTTTAGGGAAGGCAGGTAACATCTGAAGGAATGTGAATAGCATAGGAACCCATAACCGGAAACGTCACGGGAAAGTAGTAGCAGAGGCACAAAAAGCAGAAATGACGGAAGACAGTAATTAGTGGCAAACATTTATTTGACATAATATTAACAATGGAGTACGAGATGGATGCATTTCATGATGTTACAACAGATGCTCGGAGGTTCCACTATGAGACGCGATGCATGCGTGACACCGACGCTGCATGGATTGGCCGACACGGTCGAACACACCTGGAGTTTCTTTGACAGTAGCAGCAGCAGAGACGAATCTCGCCACGAGATCCATTTCCGTCTCCACAGGCGACTCATACACGATAGATTCGAGGGTCCTCCACAGAAATAAATCAAGACTCGATAAATCAGGTGAGCGTGGGGGCCAGGCAACTGGTCCACCACGGCAAATCCATCGACGCCCAAAACGCCTGTTCAAATGGTCACGAACACACCTTCCATAATGGGCAGGCGCCCCGTCATGTTGAAACCAAATGTTGCGTCTCACACTTGCTGGAACATCGTCAAGTAACCCTGGTAGAACTTGTTCAAGAAAGATTCGATATTTAGCGGAGTTCATGCGAGATGGTAACAGATATGGGCCGCCTAAGCAGTCACCGACCAAACCTGCCCACACATTTATTGCGAAGCGATGTTGTGCCGCATGGGGGCGCACACCGTGTGGGTTGTCGTGAGCATCGTGCTGATTGAATAAGCCTTCTCCAGTGAAATAAGCCTCATCCGTGAACAAAAAATAAGCTGGAAAATTCAAGTCTTGAACACTATCTTAGAGAAACCACTGCGCAAAAGCCATACGTGCAGGATGATCTTGGAGGAGCAGTAACTGAACCCTTTGGAGATGAAAGGGGTGTAAGGAATCGTCGTGCGAGACATGCTGTACACTGCAACGGGACACTCCTAAGGCAGAGGCAACGGCACGTGTGCTGGTAGTAGGATTATTCTGGACGGCATTCAACACACTTCCTTCCATGGCGGGAGTTTGCGTCGAATGTGGTTTGCCCGCACTACTCCTGTTACCTCTAAATGACCCATAATCGCACAAATTTTGAAGCACACGCGCAAACAAACGGTGGTCCGGTACATGTCTGTCTGGGAAGCGTTCTCCATAAATTCGTTGAGCGGCTCGTCCATTGCCCTCTGCTAATCCATACACTAGGTGCGTGTCTGCCAGCTCACAGTTCGTATATCGATGTATGCTCTTCGTGCAGCGACTACTGCTTGAATGAGTAAACCAGAAATTTTCCTTCTCGCGAACTGATGAACAGCGCCGTCTACCGTCTTACGGTGTCGTTTCCGGTTATGGATTCCTATGCGAATCACATTCATTTAGATGTTACGTACCTCCCCTCAACGTTTGTACCAACATTCTTGAGACACCCTGTATATATTTATATATTTTTTATTTTTTTTAAAGGACTGAGGAGGTTAGATTTATTTACACACTTATTCCTTGTTTTTGTTTGTTAAGAGCCAAGCAACTCGAAAAAATCCGAGTTTATGCTGCTATGATGCTATCTGTAAACTGTCTGCATTCTGTGATCAATGTGACTCTCTGTTACGCTAAAAAGTAGAGTTTACAGAGAAAAAGTTAAGATGCCTTCTCTTTTAAGTCTCACTAACTCAGCCACATTTTGAAAAAAGCTTAAATTTTCTAATGCCATTGATGGGATTCGAAACCAGTCGAATCACATTAATTGCATTATGTGATTAATGTGATTCGAAACCAGTCCTTTTAAACCCCATGTGGGGAGAACGGAGATTATATGAACTTTGCTACCCGCGATCGAAATTATTCCAAGGAGGTAATGCACTGAGGGAAACCCATGCTTCCTTCAGAAAAGTGAAGCTCCTTACACCTTCATGTCCAAAAGGGTCCAACAGCACAAATATTTTGGAGACAGCACAGTGGTTTAAGTAGCATCCGCTCCCACACCGGTTGTAACAGGCCCATGTTCGATTCCCATCAATGATACGAGGAATTTTTATGGACAAGGATTTGACATCGTGGTTGAGTTACTTTGTGTCAATCAAGAGATTCATTGATTTTCGCTGGGAAACGTTTGTTTTTCAAACAGCAAGCAAACAAATGAACGTTAACACATATGCAATTTAAAATTGTTATGTAAACTACAATATTTACCATAAACGTTTCGTTAATTGTGTTCCCAACGCAATAGTATGGATAAAGATGACAAAATTCAGTAAAATTCTTTGGTGTGTAACATTCTTCAGGATGTTCCCTACAGAATTTGCTTCTTAATATCCTGTTTAAAAGAACACACAAAAAAATGTTAATTCCGAACAAGAATTTATTCAATTAATTACTTGAAAGAGATGTTATTTGGATATACACTGGGTGATCACTGAATTATGACAACCCCTAAGAAAACTGAATGCCACCCGTTGACCACGTTAGATACGAGAGTGCGCAGTTAGTCGACCTACGTAGCATAGATACCTAATCTATGCTACGTAGGTCGACTAACTGCGCACTCTCGTATTTTTGCTCTTCTTACTTCTTACTTTATTTATTCTTACTTTATTCTTCTTTATTCTTACTTTGCGCACTCTCGGAATTTTACTGAACCACTGACACCTAGTCAGTGGTTCAGTAAAATTCCGAGCGTGATGGGTAAAAGGAAGGATTTATCGGATTTTGATAAATGACAGATTGTAGGAACTCAACGAGCTGGTGCATCGATTTCCGAAACGGCTGAACTGGTGGGGTGTTCGAGATCCGCCGTTGTTAAAGTGTACCAGGACTGGCGTCAAAATGGCCAAACAACGACCCGACGACAAAACTGCAAAGATAAGCAAAAGATTGATGTTAGAGGTGAACGCCGGGTCCGACGACTCATACAGGCGAACAGGAACTGCAGTGTTCAAGAGTTGACTCCCCAATACAATATGGGAAAACCCGGAAGGATATATGGCATGCCCATGCGTCGCAAGCTCGAATCGCATGGGCTATACTAGCAGACAACTCCTACGGCATCCTCTCCTAACCAAGGTTCATCGGCGTAAAAGACTCGCCTGGTGCAAAGAAAATGCAAGTTGGACGTTAGAAGAGTGGAAGAAAGTGTGCTGGTCGGATGAGTCACGTTATACTCCCCACCGCGGATGGTCCTGTACGGATTTGGCGTCAACAACACGAGGCACTTCATCCATCATTAACGGTATTAAAAGTGCAGGCCAATGGAAGCGGTGGAATGGTGTGGGGCATGTTTCACTGGTAGGACCTTGGACCCCTGGTGAATGTGGAACAACGTATCAGTGGTCTCCGCTATCGTCAACTGCTTGCTGACTGTGTACACCCCGCTATGTTACACTTTTTTTCTGAATGGCGATGGTGTCTTTCAAGATGACAATGCGCCGAGCCATCGGGCATTTGTTGTGGAGGAATGGTTTGAGGAACACAGTTCTAACTTCCAGCATGTCGATTGGCCTCCGAACTACTCCCATATCAGTTCCATAGAGCACTTGTGAGACTCTACGGAAAAGCATATCAGGCCTCTGGATACACCAATCACCTCCATACCTGCATTGCTAGCCGCATTACACACAGCTTGGTTGTCCTACCTCCCGAACGCTTCCGACATCTTGTTGAAGCAATGCCACGCCGGATAGCTGCTGTACTGAGTGCAGAAGGAGGACCTACGAAGTATTAGGTAGGTGGTCATAATTCAGTGATCACTCAGTATATATTTTATGCACATGAAATAGAGCAAGCGACCATGCAATAGGAAATATTGAGTCTATAAATTGTATGTATTTTATGCTCAACTTGTATGTTCGGTAAATGAAAATAGCCGAGTTACTGTGAGATAAAACTGTGCGACCCTGATGGTACATGGTTTTAAGCCAATAAGATTCCTCCCACCATTGAGGGAATTCGAACCCACGCTTTTTAATACTGGTGAGGAGCTTGCGATGATTATATCCACTCTGCGACCTAAAGGGAAGAAAGACTGCTTACCAGCTGAACCCAGATATTCAATTAGCAATAATGGCATCTACAACTTCAACAGGTCTTTGGAGAAGAGAAAGAAAAGAAAGATTAGTCCCTGCAGCCCGACATATAGTATAATCATAGCAATAGCATCCAAGACCTGCAATATACCCATTTTCTACGCAGACATCTTGTCCTTCAAACAGAGGCTGTCTAGCAACAGTCAGTCATTTAATCCCTAAAATGATAGACTTTTCTATCTATTACTGCCGCGCTCATGCAGCTCAATTTATACAGCAGATTTAAAAAAGAGCACAAGGAAGATGTCCAATATATCAAAATTATATGTCACAGAGGCTACTTGAATTTCACTAGCAAAACAGATCTCTCAATTGACTATTCATATTTTACAAAAACACTGACCTTATAGAATGCTCCCGAGCTTCAGCGATGAACACAAAAACAAGGTGCATCCCTCGATACTTTTCATTTATTGTGGTTAGGTGGTCCCAGCCAACCTGTGACAATCACGCCGAGCAATATTTGCATAGCGTAATCGGCAAAGGCGAATCAATACAGTGTTTTTCATCTAGTGTAGATGAAACCTATTTTACTGCACCCATTAGCATTGTACTTCCTCTGGTAGGTGTGGATTCTTGTCTCTTTTAGGACCGGCTGTATGTATAAATAGTATCCTTCGCCACCATTCCGTGGTTTGGGACGAGTATCCAGAAGTGGCCATCCAGGTGATCGCTATTACCGATAGCGAAATGGCCAGAACAACAGAACAACATAACATGCACTACTCGCACAAACATTAGATTTATACAGAAATCTGGCCTTTTTAAAGAGTACTTTTTATCTTAACAGTGAAACAAGGGGGAGTTCAACTAGTGTTTCAGGTGCAGCACAAACATAACATACTGTGGGAGGAGTGTTTTATTTTTTATTACGCCTGTAATCTTTCCATTTTCCTCATTGGATCTGTTAATACATAGTAAATGCTATCATTGCCATAAAATTTCTCGCAATTAACAATATTTACCCTCAATAGAGATGAGTTTATTAGTGTAGTGTTTTTATAGAAACACTAAACTAATTCAATTTTAATTATTTACTCTTATTTCTCTTAATCAGCAATATCAATTCTCTTCACAATAGCAATCCATAAGCTAACTTAATATATTCCGTATACAGTATCTCTCTCTCTCTTATTGCACTCTCAATTCTCTTTACAACTTCAACCAATAACCCAACTAAATACTAAATATTTTCTTTAAATTTCTCGTAATTTCTTCAACTTAAATCTTACTTTAAAATAATGTACAATTTTATCTAAACACCCTTTTCAACACAACACAGTTCAAAGGACTTACCTTCTCTTTCACGGTGGGATTTCTTTCTGCTGATATGGAGTGCGGTGAAGTCTCTCTTCTTAGTTGAAGTGTGCCATGTAACTCTTCCAGATCTGTCTTGTTTCGGGAACAGTTCTCTGAGAATTCCGAAGAGAATTAACATTGCAGTAATAGAAGCCAGGGTACAATCTAATCGGCCTGCTACACAGCATCCTGATCAACTTCTAGGGAGGAACATGCCGACGATAGAAGAGTTAAACCTTTCCTAATAACGTTTCTGCTAATACAATTACCCAATAACGTTAGTGGACTAAACAGGTACCAAGTTTACTTTACTCTTTTCAATGATTTCTCTCTCTCCTAATGCTGAAACTACCTTTCTGTCCCAACATGCTAACAAATGCTCTCATTATCATAAAACATCTTCTGTAGTGCACCATGGAACCCTTTACTACAGAAGGGAGCTCTCCCAGAACTGGACCCCGAACAGAACCCAGAACTGAAACAGCAACAACCCCTTTTGGAGCGAAGACCTCATTTTTTTCTTATTATTTTCTTATCACCGTACATATAATTTAAAGCTGACACATCACGCTGTTATTCGCTAAACTTACTCATCGTATAGCTCAGTAACACATTCTGTTTTTCCCAGAAGGCGAACCTCTTTCATCTTTCATATCAAGAACACCTGCTGACCGTACCTTTCAAGTTACTGCATATCGATGCCCTTCCCCAAAGGAATACCAGAATGGGCATATGCCCATTATGGTATTCCTTATCAGAGACTTAGTAATCTGTAACCTCCGCTTTTCGATCTTCTCTAGCTTGAAATCTCTCTACCACGTTCTGTCAAATTCATCTTTTGCCTGTAACGTTCTCCGCACTCGACTAATCACTTGGAACTCTTTCACTCACACACTAGTCAGACTTTTGTGGATTTATTGAATGATTGTTTTCTGCTGCAGCATGTTCGAGAGGCAACCAGAGAGAGTAATATTCTTGATTTGGTTATCAGCAGTGTCCATTCTTGTATTAAGAATTTGCAGATAAAGGAACCACTAGGTGGCATTGAACACAGTGTACTGATGTGGGATTTACTTAAAGATTTAATTACCATCAGGGGTTAAGAAAAGGGTTTTTGTTTCCGTAAAGGTGAGTACAATGGTCTCAGAAAGTTTTTAAATTTTGTACAGTAGGTTAAACTGACGATGTCACCAACAGTAAATTCTCAGTGGGAAGCATTCAAGGAATTAATCGTGGATGCTACTAAAAGTGTCATACCCATTAAGAAATATTGTTTAAGGTTTAGACCTAAATGGTTATCAAATGAACTAATGAGACTCGTGACGGAGAAGAAAAATGCATGGGATGCATATCAATTATCAGGCGACGCAGAAACCTATGGCAGATATAAGGTAGTCTATAATCAGGTCACAAAGGGGGTTCGGCAGGCGAAGGCGGATTACGAGAAATCTTTGGCAAAGGATGCTAAGAAAAACAGCAAGATTTCTTTACTTATATAAACTCTAAAAGGAAAGGGATAACTCTGATTGGTCCATTTGACATCGATGGTTCGACTGTTGATGATCCTGCTCAGATAGCAAACAAACTGAATGAGTATTTTGCATCTACATTCACACGTGAGGAATTATTAAGGTTTGAAAATGGTAGAAGGTTATCAAATTGTAGCAGGATACTTAATGAGTTTGTAATAACTGAGAGCAAATTGAAGGAGAAATTGCAGAAGAATGGACGATGTTATCGCAAGAACGTATCAACAACATTCTTCTAAGTATGGACAGGCAGTGCAAAGCCTGCATCGACATTAGGGGTGGCCATATCTCCTACTGAGGACCACCTCTTCTGTTTGTTCCATCTTTGGTGGAGATGCATCTGTACCACAGTAGCCAGTGCTATGTTGCCATTATTGAATAAAGTCTGTCTGTACCGTTTTGTTTCCGTTGTTTTATCGGTGTAGTTTCCTTCATCATTTCTGTACCTCACGAGGTTCCTTTGACATGCTTTTCCCATATCCAGGCCACTCCTATGTGGCCTCCATACGAGAAAAGAAGCTACAGGTGAAAACCTGACTGGTCCTTAAATTTTGCACACCAGTGTATGAAGCCAATGGTGTTGCCAGGGTTGAAATCAATTGGTTGATCCGATCGCCAACACTTGTGCAAAAACCAAACTGTTATATTTATGCCACCCGTATAATTAAATTCATCTGCCGTGCTGTGTCTTATTTCTGTTAATTGCGTGTATTCTATGGTCGATTTGTCTGTTTGTCGGACGAAAAACCCCAGTTTCCTGGGGAAAAAACCTTGCTGTCTACTCCTGAGACCGACTAACTCTGCAACGGTGTGAAAAAACTCATTAACGTTCCCCACTTCATCGACGGGTTAGAACCCAGGCCTTTTCCACCCGGTGTGTGGAGGATGGTGAGGATACCACTGTGCTACAAGCGCCGTCCAATACTTGCAAAAAAAAAAAATAAATAAATAAAAAAATACAACAGTGGTAACCAAAGAGGCATTTCACATAACTTAACTCTTCGTACCTTGTCGCCGACTGGATATCGCACCCTGCGACTGAACCAGGTTTCACTGTTATAAACAAAATAAAAATGTGACAACTGCAACATTGGACCATGAAGGAGTAGATAAGCATAGTCTTGCCTGAAGAATTCATGATCCTGCTGTTTTCTGCTAATGGGAAGAACAATATATTATGAAATCTTCATTAATCGAAAGTCCTTTCTTACTAGGCATCAAAAGGCAGAGTACGGTGGGTGTTTAATGGCGTGGGAGGTATATTTGTTCTGCACATTGGTTACCTTCTTTTGATCCTAGTGGAGAGGAATTATGATCCCGCAAGGAAGTCTGAAAATTGTTTCTGTCCAGGCGCATCTCTTCATGGCTGAAGTGCAGCATTCAGCAAATGGGTTCTTTCAGTGGGCTTGGGCCAAGTCTTCAGAGGCAGAACTATATAGAACTGGTTCCAGGAACATGGACTGAGCTCAGCTTACTATGATAGTCTCACTCCAATCATAATATCTCAATCCCTCTCACCATCTCCAGGATGAGGTGGAACGAGTTCAGTTTTGCAACCATCCAATTTGCAGCAACTGTAAGAAGCTAAGTCAACGTGGAGCGATATCCTTTATAAGCTGTGGACACCTCTCTGAATCCACGACTAAGTTAATTTGGCTGTTATTGGGGACAAAATGGGGAATTACTGGCTGTTGCTTAGATATTCCTTGTAATGTGACCATTTAGTGTATATAAGTAGTAACTATGATCAATTATACACAGTTATAAAGAAATTTTATACAAATCATTTGCATACTTACGGATTGGCATTACATATTGTAATCGCAGGTAATTCAAAGTCTTCTACTTTTCCAATCTGAATGTCCACCGTTGTCGGACGAGTTAAATAGAAGCCAAGGAACTGCGACGTCTGATAGACGAAGCCAGCAATACAGATAATGAATACTATACATTTGAAACACTTCCTTAAGAGATTTTTAGTTTTAACTATCTGTGGGACAGCCACAACCATTGATTCAGATAAGAGTCTTCGAACGTAAACGGAAACATTCCGAGCAATATTTTCATGAACCATTTGTCCGGTGATTGAACAGTTCTCACGAGAGATTCCGATATTTTATAGGAGCGGTGGATACTGGGCATATGTTGTGTTGATAAATAGGACAGACGTTACCATAGAACTATTAAACTGTTTCGGTTTTGAGTAGTTATGTAGAGAGAGTGATTAATGACATAGCGTGACGTGATAAATTAGATTTTTTTTGGCCTGTGAAGAAAAACCTGTGGCTTCGCACTATATGGCTTTATTGATATTAATAATAACTCAATCATGTTGTAAAAAAGAATTATAAATATTCCTCACGTCATGGATGCACAAGATAGTTGTGATAGTTGTGTTTCCAACTACATCAAGATAGTTGGAAACACACCTGTTGGTGTGTTTCCAACTATCTTGATGTAGGCACAGACCAATCAGGCCCTCCATTTTGTTGTGTAAAACGCCTGACCAAGCTGGCCGTGAAGGGTATATTGCAGTTGTATTTTCTTCAAAATAAAGAATATTTTTGTTCTTCTTTGTATTCCGGCACAACCACCAGATCAGAGGAGCTTACAAAAAGTCACGAATACAAGCGTTAATACAGAAGTATATAGCAGCCACGGGTTTGAACACAGAAACAGAAAGAGTGTGTCCACAGAAAGTGAAGAGAAAGAAAGAGTGAGGTCCACAGAAGGAGTGTGTGCTTTAGTTCATGATCACTTGGCTTCATTTGCAATTATAAATGTTGAATATCGGAGTATCAAAACGTTGGAATCTTAACATGAGCTTCATGGAATTCCAGGAAGATTGGCTTGGAATAGAGTAGGGATAATGTCGGCCCCAGTCTAAACACTTGGTTCCAGAGAGGAGGGAAATAATCATAGGCCACTAGATTTCCCTCCTGTAGAAGGAAAGGTTATCATTAGCCTTAGCATTAGTAGCGGCATACAATGCAAGAAAGCAAGATTATACAGCATCATTTTAATTTCATATTTCATTTCATCATTTCATATATATATATATATATATATATATATATATATATATATATATATATATACACATTAACTTTCTCATTACACATATATAAGACATTATATTATACCTCCTGGTGCACTTCATACGTGTATCCCAGAGTCAAGGGTGGCTCCTAGACAAAAGCCCATCTCCACTTAATTCATCTGTTTTGCCGTAGAACCTCAACAAATCAAGCCTAAAAACATGTGCGAGGTATTTTACCACAGCCAGTATAAGTTAGCTGTTGCCCGGTGTCTTTTTCTACAGCATCAGCTGTAAAATAAGCTGATGCTTGTACAGCATCAGCCAAAAATAAATAAAAACCATTCCAATTCACTCATCCGTTCACTCCAAATGGTTCTCTAGTTCTGCCTTGAAATTATTTATACTGCCAACTTCCACAACGACAGATCGAAGTTTGTTCCCATCAACCACCCTCTGCCGAAAGGCAAATTTCCATACATCTATTTTACAACTGTCTTTCCTCAATGAGCATTTATGTCATCTCGGGCGATTAATCTGCAGAAAGGAAATACTTAAGAACTGTTACCAGCTATTGAATCTATGACGCTCACCTTCACCTGGAGTTTTTTTCCCGCTGCATTTATCTCGCTGTTTATTACAGTCTTTTCTTTTATTTCGAACTCTTGTAAAGTTCATCTCTGTAAACATGTCACGTCGAGCACGCACGTACTCTTGTACATGTGGATCCTCGTACCTTAGTATGACAATTTCACACCCTCCTGGCACACTTCCGTCTCAGGGTGGCCCACAGTTTCCTGGAATGATAGCAATAATAATAATAGAAAGGCAACACCATCCAACCCTACCAACTGGAAGTTGCTTCTTGCGCAACTGCGCTAGTGACCGCCCAGGAAGGGAGAAAACGCCAACACATGAAATGAAGCATCGAAATGAATACCTACATCACGTAGGAATACTACGAAATAACGAAGCTGAAGACCGATATGATAACTTACAGAGTGAGACTACACACCAAGTGGATGGAACGATTCCCGGATATTCAGATCACTGAACAGCGAATAGCGGACCACAGAAGGGCCATCGTCACGAAGAACCTGATAGCTCCTGCAATCTTGGAAAAATCACGCATAACGTGAGGGATTAACTACAAAGGATAAGGAATATGCATTCAGAGGAGGAAGAACATACCACCACCGACCCAGGGGAGGAACAGCAAGAGGAAATACAACCCACAACAGCTGAACTGGAAACAGACAAGGTCATGATATCCAGAAGAGAGGACGAGTGGAAGAAGGCCCTAACAGAATAGAAGGAATTTACCAAACAAAGACTCACGTGATACCGAAGCTGAGGCCGAATAGAACCTTGTGGAGAGTCAAGGACCACCTGAATCGTCACATTTTACCGCATTACCTCGACTGCAATGGTGCAACACGTGAGCCATCCACACAGCCGTGTATTGTGCTAAGGTAGCAGTCACGAGGATTAATGGAAGAGAAGCGAGAGACAGCAGCAGAAGAACCAAAAACAGAAGGAACCACTAGCTTCGGAAAGAAGACTTCAGCAGAAGATAGAAGAATTAAGAGTCAATATAGGCCAATTGACCTAATACGAACGGGGCAATAGGAGTAAGAAATTAATTGGAAAAGTGAAGAGCATCCTCAAGAGAGACGCCGTCCACAGAAAACATGAGACAAAAAATCACAAGAATAGGGGAGTACTTGGACACATTGATGCAGAATCTCCTTGCACTCTGCACTCAGCAAGAGACTTCGCCGATACAAAGAGAGCTCGAAGAGGAAAATAAACAACGGAATCTTAGATGAGAACCAAAGAGACTTCTACAGGAATCTCGGAGAAGACGGGAAAGAAGGAAACGAACCACCCGAGAAGAAGACGAATGAGGAGTTCTGGAGAAACATATGGAGCAGGGAAGTAAGACACACCAGCCGAGCCACTTAGATAGCACTAGACTGCAGGAAAACTAATGACGTACAGGAAATGAGAGGGTGGGAGATTCAGAAAGAAAAGTAAAATATACGATGAAGAAATGTCACACCTGACGAACTCCAGGAATAGATAACGTCTACAACTACTGGTACAAGAAGCTCACTTGCACACACAAGCACATGACAGAGCAGTTCACTGGAATGATAATACACAGAGACAATTCCGAAGTGCCTCACTCAAGGAATCACTTATCTGAAGCCTAAAGACGAAGATAGAAGAAACCCGGCGATATATACGCCAATCACCTGCCTCCCAACAATGTACAAGATCCTGACCAGCTGCATAACCAGGAAGATATCAGACCACTTGGAGAGCCAGAACACAGTGGCCGGATAGCAGAATGGATGCAAGCGGCCAAGCAAAGGATGCAAGAAGCAATTAACCATAGATGCCGCGGTTATGGAGCAAGCCTACAAGAAGCGCCGCAACATGTACACAGCCTACATCGATTACCGCAAAGACTTCGACTCCGTCCCTCATAGCTGACTGATAGAGGTGCTGAACATCTACAAAGTCAATCCAATAGTGACAAGCCTCCTAGGAGAAACGATGGCAAAATGGAGTACCACCATTAAGGACGAAAACATCACAACCAGGCCAATCCCCGTCAGGAGAGGAATCTTTCAGGGAGATGCCCTGAGCCCATTGCGGTCCTGTTTAGCAATTAATATGTTATCTACCGTGCTCAACAGTAGCAGGTATGGATATAGCCTCAAAGAAGGAAGGAAGAACCTGTACACCCTCACCAACCTGAGGTACATGGATGACATCAAGCTTACGTGGGAACCGAGCAGCACCTTCAGCAACTACTACAGACCACCCAAGAATTGAACAATGATATTAGGATGGAATTTGGTCTAGACAAATACAAAACACGCTGATTGCGCCAGGCAAAATTAGTTAACCAACACTACCAGCTGGAAAGTGGTAAAGAGATCGAAACTATGGCAGAGGGAGAGGCTTATGAATACTTGGGAATTATGCACAGTAGTGACAGCACAAAGAAATTAAGGCCTTCCTGACTGAAAATACCATCACAAACTCAGACGCTTGCTGAAAACAAAGCTGAACGGAGAGAACACAGTTAAAGCCATAAACACTCATGCAGTCCCAGTGCTGACTTACTCTTTCGGGGTCATAGATTCGACTATCACCGTGCTAGAGGATATCATGAGAAAGACAAGAACAATGGTGACCAACAGCCGCAAACTCCACCCGAAATCAGCCGTGGAGAGACTGACAATTGCTCCGAAAGAAGGAGGAAGGAAGGGGTCTGATAGACCTCATTCAGCAACAGAAGACAGCGATAGTTAACCTGAAGGATTACTTCCAGAAGCACACAGCAGCATTCCATGAGGCCATAAGGAAGACATACAACTGGTATACCACACTTTCAACCTAAGCGAGGAGTCCATTCCCATTCAGGAGGTACAAACGAAGCTGGAAAGATGGGCAGCGAAGACACTGCATGGCAGATAATACAATGATCTCCATCAGGATTATGTAGATAAAACTGGTTCCAATGCATGGCTCAAGAGCGGGATGCTCTTCCCCAAAACTGAAGGATTCATGCTCGCCATCCAAGACCATGTAATCAACACCAGGAACTATATAAAATACTTTGCAAAGGAGCCCGGAATGTCATATGACACATCTCGACAATGATACCTGGCCTCAGAAATGATTAAAAACAAAACCGCGGGATTCAAGGTGATCACCCAGACTGAGTACACTCATACATACGCCCAGGTAACCAGGATAATACATCAGAAGGTAGTAAGGAAACACCAGTTGGTCGAAGAAAGTGTACCGTACTACAAGTAAGAACCCCAGTCAGTACTACTGACCCTAACTCACAAGCTGTACTTGGGCCGCCCCATAATAACGGATAGGACAATCCCGCACAACAGACCAGACATAACCTTTGTGGACTAGAAGGAAAAGGCTACCTATCTGATTGACATAGCGGTACCCATTACTGGCAACCTGAAGAAAACCCATGGGGAAAAATCTGGAAGCACGCGAACCTAAGAGTGGAGATCAAAGAGAAGTGTCATATGCAACAAGTAATGACCATCCCGATCATCGTGTCAAAGACCCTTTATAACAGATATCAATAATAGGTCTCTCAGCAAACACCTACAAGGAACTCAAGAAAGTCGCAATCCCGAACACCTGTAGGATCGTCAGAGTTCTCGACCAACAGTAACACCAGACATAATAACAACCACCCTATCAACTTGGTAGTAATACTCGTCACGTGGTAGAACCCCCATTCAGGGAGAAATAATAATAATAATAATAATTCCGGATCACCGAAGAATTCACAAAGACATCAGGATGGAATTTGTTCTAGAAAAATTCAAGACCCACACACTGCACTAGGGAAAATTAGTTGGCCGAAACTACTGGTAAACTGATCGAAGCTATGACAGAAGGAGTTACCTACAAATATCTAGTAATGATGTAGGCTAAGCAGTTGGAACACAAGGAAATAAAGAAATGCCTGACCGAAAAATATCATCAGAGACTCGAAGCCTGCTGAAAGCAGGCTTCTGAGTCTCTGATGATATTTTTCGATGATCTTTGTGTTCCCTCCGTTCAATTTTGCTGAAAGCCATAAACACCTATGCAGCTCCAGTAATAACATACACATTCGGGGTCGTAGATTGGACTAAAACCGAGCTAGAAGATATCATGCGAAAAACAAGGACGATGATGACCAAGAGTCGCCAACACCACCGAAATTCAGAAGTGGAGAGAATAACAATACCTCGGAAAGAGGGAGGAAGGGGCCTGATAGACCTGACAGAACAACAGACACCATCGATAGTTAACCTGAAGGATTATTTCAAGAACAACACATGCACCACTCTACCAGGCCATAAGGAAGATAGATAACTGGTATGCCCCACTCAACCTAAGCGAGGAAACCCCTCCTGCCCAAACGGTACAAGAAACGAAGATAGAAAGATGGGCAAAGAAGACACTCCATGGCAGACACTACAATGACCTCCATCAAGATCACATGGATAGCATTACTTCCAATGCTTGGCTCACAAACGGGACGCTGTTCCCCGAGACTGAAGGATTCATGCTGGCCATCCAAGACCAGGTAATCAACACCAGAAAGTATAGAAAATACTTCGCAAAGGACCACGGAATGTCAGATGACACATGTCGACGATGCCTCCTGGCCTCAGAAACGATCCAACGCATCACTGCAGGGTGCAAGGTGATCACCCAGACTAAGGACTCTCATAGACACGACCAGGTAGCCAGGATAATACATCAGAGACTAGCGAGGAAATACCAGTTGACCAAAGAAAGTGTACGATACTATAAGTGCGAACCCCAGGCAGTACTAGAGACCCGAACCCACAAGCTGTACTGCGACCGCGCCATAATAACGGAATACCTCGCACAACAGACCGGACATAATCCTTGTAAACAAGACGGAAAAGGCTACCTACCTGATTGACCTAGCGATGCCGAACACTAGCAATGTCCAGAAAACCCATGAGGAAAAAATTAGGAAGTACACGAACCTGAGACATGAGATCAAGAAGATGTGGCATATACAAGAAGTATCAATCATTCCAATCATCGTGTCAACAACCGGTATGGTACCAAAGACTCTACATAGCAGCCTAGCAGCAATACGTCTCCCAGAGAACACCTACAAGGAACTCCAGAAAGTCGCAGTCCTGAACACCTGTAGGACAGTCAGAGGTTTTCTCGACCGACAGTATCACCAGGCATTACAGCCACCCTGTGTACTTGGTAGCAGTACCCGTCACGGAGTGGAATCCCCCAATCAGGGAAAAATAATATAAGAGCAACACTAATAATCATAATAATAATATAATACAATACAATATAATTTATTTTCATCAAAATAATTTGTTTACAATAAATGAACTTGTTAAGAAAAGTAAATTTCTTGACAACAAGTTCTTCACATACCACAGTTTTTCCATACAAATTTGTTATCTAACAGAAAATATAACGAAATTACAACACGTAGTACATTCCACACTGCAAACAGAGATAGCAATTTATCTGCATAGCAATTCTAATCTACTGTACCATTGAGTTTCAAAAATTTTCTTATTAGGAATTTTAAATTGGAGATAGGATAACTTCTCCTGAGCCTTAAATGAACGCTAGCCAACAAGTCTTTCATTATATGCCTGTCTCCAAATCTATTTATTTCCCTAGGGTGAGGAATACAATTGATTTTGGGTTCGTTAAATTATGTGAGAAATTCCATTGCAGATTCAACTCTTCAAAAATAATGTTTAGATTTTTCAAGAATAAATTTAACTTAAGTTTTTTAACTGAATAAAATATCCCAAAGAATTTGATAAAGTACCCCTAGCAGTCAGGGACCTGAATCCCGGTCCATAAGCTCTTTGTTTAGACAGGAGTTCAAGCCCCTTACTGCTAAATACGGTCAATTTGACCAGCTTGGCAGATTATGGTCCATTTCCCTCAGCATGAATTGTTGGGGAGGCTTCCATCCTGCAGTGGGTTGATAATGGCTGCAGTTTACCTTTTCTGTTTTCTTACCTTCATCAATATCTTTAATAGATATAGAAAACAACAATGGCCGCAACACCGTACCATGGGGGAATCCTCTCTTCTCAAACATCCCTTTATCCATAGCAACAATTTATTCTTAATGCGTGCTGCTTCAATTTGTATAGTAGTCTTCGATTTGCAAGCGTAACAAAAGCTTTCCTAAAATCGAAGTATATGATATCAAAATAAATTTTTTAATCCAGTTACTTTGTGACCACATCGTAGTATTCAATCATATTGGTCAGATAAAACTTTCCCGTATCAAACCCATGTTGTGTCTGAATTATAAATGCAGCCTTATTTAGATGGTCCTGTATTACGTATTTAACCTGAGACTCCATTAACTATGCCGGAACCGAAATTAAACTAAAAGGTCTATAATTACTCGTGTCTCCCTTTGATCCTCTTTTGTGGATTGGAGTCACAATTGCACATATCCAGTCCATGGGTACCTCCCCTAAGTCCAAGTAAGCTATCATAATTATGGCTAAGGGTTTTCTTACTTTCCTTTGCTGCCTCTTTTAATATAACTGGATAGATTCAATCCACCCCAGGTGCATTTGTTATGTTTAACTTCAACAATTTTTCCTCTAATTTACTCTCCTCTGTAGCTCCCTGCCAAAATAAACGTCTGGCATTCCGCTCTCTGAGTAATTCCTCATATGTGAATGTCGATACAAAATACTCATCCGGTTTGTCAGCCTCATGACAAAGTTAATCAACAGTCGAACCATCGATATCAATGGACCAACTGATTCATCCCATTCCCTCAAGAGTTTACATAACTAAAGAACTCTTGGCTGTTTTTCTTTGCATCTTTTACCAAGGATTTCTCATAATCTGTCTTCTCCTGTCTTACTCTTTGTGACTTGATTACAGATCAGCATATATCTACCATAGGCTTCAATGTCACCTGATAGTTTATATGAATCCCATGAATTTTTCTTATTCTCCATGTGTCTGATTAGTTCATCTGATTCACGTGGGCCTAAATTTTGAACAATATTTATTAGTTGCTTGCTTGAATGCTTCCCATTTAGAATTTTCTGTTGGTAACGTCATCAATTGATCCCACTGTATCGAATTTAAAAACTGCCTGACACCACCACTGTAGTCACCTTTCCCAAAACAAACCCTTCCCTTTACTCCAGATGTTAGTTACAGCTTCGAATAAATACCACATCAGCACACTGTGATCACTGCCACCGTGCGGTTCCTTTATCTGCAGATTTTTAATGCATGAAGAATTGCTGCTGATAATCAGATCAAGGGCATTACTCCCTCTGGTTGCCTCTCCAACATGCTGAAGGTTTTCGGGATATCAAGGATACAGAACATGTATGTCGGGATTCACAGCAATTTTAACTTCAATAAAATCCTCCAATAAATCCTCAAACCCATTGCTACTGTGCGAGTAACCAAACAGAAGTTCCAGTCAATGTTTGGGTATTTAAAATTCCCCATTATAAAACAATCTGATTTATTGGCCGACGCTATTTATGCGTACAATTGTTCATTGACGGCTCCTTTAATATAACTTTAATGTACCTGGATTTAATATAATGAGAGTAGGCTGATAACACATTCCTACTCTAATTTTTGCTTTCCCAAAATGAGTCAATACTTCACTTTTCGCCCAAGCCCAATAGATGCACTTCCTTAGATTTTATGTTCCAAACAATATCTCTTAAAGTCAATGTTTGTTAACTAACAGCATAACCCCTACTCCCTTCCTACCCTGTCTATCCTTTCTGTACATACTGTGCTCCCCAAATTCCAATTCTGCTCTGCTTATATTTGTGTGACACTAAGTCTCATATACCCCAACAATATCTGCCTTTGATGTTTTGACCAGCATTTCAAATTCATCAAATTTATTTACTAAACTCCTGACATTGCTATACATGCACCTGTTCTTATTCTAAGTTACTGTAACACAGCCCACGTGTTTACGTGTTTCGCGATGAATCCCAGCAGTCCTTGAAATCTTCAACATCGTGATTTCCAGGCTGATACTGACTCCAATAGAAGCAAGACAAGAATCACTTTCACCTCTGTCAGCGGTAAAATAAATAATAAAATAAATACTATTAATCTATTAGTCTATGTTTCCTGCCAAGCTGACAGTTTTCAGACCCAACTAACACTGCTTCAATAGCATCAGCAAATATTGTTGCAACTTTCTCTTTAAGTGTGTCCCATCCTTGAATGGGTTGAGCACGCTGAATTCTGATGGGATCCTTCCACTTGTTCAGATTACGAACCTAAGGGGCATAAATTCAAATTAAGAAAAGACAGATGTAGAATAGATGTGCTGAAATTTGCCTTTAGCCGGAGGGTGGTTAATTGCTGGAACAAACTTCCATTTGTCGTTGTGGAAGTTGATAGGTTAAATAAATTTAAGGAGGAACTGGACACTCATTTGGAGGGAATGGTGCGATTGTTTTTTTTTTTGGCTGGTGCTGCATAAGCTCATACATTTGCTTTCTTGCATCACATGCCACTACTACTACTACTACTACTACTTGTAGATACAGTCTGTGCTGTTAACAAGCACAGACCACGCTGAGAAAAATTCTACCTCATGAGCTTTGCACAGTCTTTCCAGGGGCCAATTGATTGATAAGTCTCTCATCGTATACTCTCTCTTATCGTGTCAGGGCAGAACTGCAGACAATTTAAAATTCACTCCTAACTCGTGACTTTTTTAACATTGCCATTTCCTTTTAAGTAAGTCCCCAGATCTCCTTCCATTAATGTTATTATTGTCGACGTGTACAACAATATCATCTTTTGTGCTCTTAAAAGATGATATCTGCTATAGAACGTCATCAACTTTTACCCGTGGCAGACATATCAAGGGCCAACTCGAAAAGAACGTAATTTTGAATATATTCCTGCATGGGTTCATTTTGGGAAGGTCACCCTTGATTATTCTGGTAAGTTACTGCGATGTACTCATTAAACTGCAGAAAACAATTTGACATATTACTACTACATGTAGATTATTGTATAGCTTTTAATGCCATCTCTCTTGGAAGACCGCTACATAAAGTTGAAGACGTTGGCATTACTGATAAAGTCCTACACTGAATTGCAGGCTGGGTGAAATAGAGGGTTTTCATATACTTCAGGGTTTATGACAATATCATAGTTTATAATCATGAGGTTAAGTCACCTGTCAAAGTTTACTTGGCCACGGTGCGCGCCGAAATGTAATAAGCGTGGAGAGTTGCTCCTGCTTTAGTTTTGTTTTAATTTAAAAATATTTTGACACCGTTCATTATAACGACCTTAAGTTGGTTATCGGTCTGATGCACATAATCCAGTCATCCAAGGAAAATGCTACAGAAGAGCGGACATAATGGATACAGTGTGTTTGTTAAGCAATTCCTGTGGTTTCCCACAAATCCACGCTATTTACTATGCGCGCTGCACAAATTTGCAAAACCAATCGGTGTATCGGTGTGGGATATGTGAGTAGTACCTTGCTTGTGTTGTTCAAGTGGTCATTTAGTTACTGGGAGGCACGATCAAGAGGAAAGGATCTCCGGCATCCGTCCACTACAAGGGAAGCCCGATCAGGGACAATAGAAACACGTCTGTCGGGCTGTCCGCAGTCTTGCAGTAGCGAGAATGAAG
Source organism: Mastigoproctus giganteus (assembly GCF_048544385.1). Classification (NCBI taxonomy): domain Eukaryota; kingdom Metazoa; phylum Arthropoda; class Arachnida; order Uropygi; family Thelyphonidae; genus Mastigoproctus; species Mastigoproctus giganteus. The sequence goes on from NC_143582.1 coordinate 7,688,417, forward strand.
GAAGACAGCAGAAAGGAGAATTTTACAGAGGAGATGAAGGTAGGGAAAGCATGTAGAAGCAAAAGAGCGGAAGACACCCACAAGGCGAAAACAGAGGAGAGGAAAATTTTTAGTGCACGATGGGTATCCCTGGAGAAGGGCGTGGTCCGGTGAAGGAAGGAGAAGGTGGAAAAGATTGAGAAGAAGTTCTGCCTGCTGCAAGGTGTCATCTGGGAGGTTGGAGTATCCGTTTAATATGACTACAGAAGGGTTGATTCACTGGTGCTGGAGAAGTCAGATTGAATGATCAGGGTGTATAGCAGAGCAGATGTCGGCTGTCAGAAGGGGTTTCAAATCTCACCAGGGTATTTCCTGGTTAGCCGGAAGAAGTGAGTATGATTCTGCTTTCAGATTAGTGCCATCATTCGTAAGACGGGGATGTTCAGTTGGGTGTTCAGTCAATTCAGGTTGTAGCTGGTGCAACGAGAGTCAGAATGGTTTGAGAAACGTCTGGTCTGAATGTAACGTTTCCAGGATCAGAGAGAGAGGTGAAAAAGGTTGCTCTGAAAGACTGCAGAGGCATGCCTGTTAAAAGCTCAAAACGCTTCTTTTGATTCTAACAGTTTGCTTTCCGAATTGAATGTAGTTAAATTTAGGTCCAGTACGAGTTGATTGCGTAGGGCCAGGAAGATGTTACACGAGTGCATTACGTGGTGCCACCCCTCCAGTTTCCGCATTAACAATGGGCATCATTTTTAGCCCCAAGTCCTAAAGTCACTTTTTGAATGATCCATATCCTGTCAGAAGAAAGGTAGTATGCACATTAGGAAAGAACCAGTCAAATCGTTATTTGTTGAGGTGGGAGACGCTAGGCAGAAATTGCATACAAAAAATATCGTCACAGGCTAAGGCACGCAATAACAGTTGTGTTATTTACAAACTAGCGAAAGATAATACAAGCAGGAAAGAAGAACAAGAGATGTCTCTTAAAAACATTCAGAACTAGAACGCCCATTTTAAATTACGGTACCAAGTGCCGCTTTGCTCTGAGTTTGAAGTAAGCACGAAGGCTGCAAAACAATTATATTATTCGTTCACTGGAGGAGAAAGACAAACAAAATAACAAAAACATTATTATCTAAGCTGAAACAAACTGACGCAAAAGCATTAATAGAAACAAAATGAATCGTTATAGAGGAAGGGGCAGGTTTGGTTCCCAACACGCAAGAACCATATTTTTGTTTCTGCATAATTTATTTTCGTATTCATTATTCAATACCAATACGTAGTTCAATACCGAAAAGAAACTGTTCCTTAGAATGGTCCAAAGTTTATTTTAATCTATTCCACATAGAATATAAACTATTTCAAAAGCAAAGGGTGTCTCGACACAATATCATCGCATACGGCATACGTTTAGCTGTTATCCGGTGTTTCCATCCTTTTGTTCAGCTCCTGTACATTACATAAATGGATGCAAGCCACAACTGAGAGCAAACCGCAGAAAACTTCGAGTGTCACGTACTGAATGTCCAAACCATTCAAAACATGAGGAAATAAAATAAAACAGTAAAGAAATAAAAATTATAAAAATAAAAGGAATTAGAACCTAAAGAATTTAAAATTTTAAAGTAAAATTAAATTCTTGAAATAAAAAAAATAAATGAAAAATAAAAAAAAAATAAATGAAAAATTAAAAAAATAAATAAAAAATGAAAAAATAATAATCAGAAAAACTTAATTTTAAAACAGAAAAACGCTTAATCAGAAAAATTAAAAGATAAAAAAAAGTAAAAAATAAATAAATAAAAATTTAGGAAAAATAAAGATTAAAAATAATTAATAACATAAATAAGTAAAAAAAATTTCCCGCACCAGTGCAAGATGGTGCTAGCAGATGGTCCTGCCCCAGGACCATCTTGAGGCCAACAGGAGATAGAAGTCAGTAAGACACAGTTATATCGTTCGGTGTCACACAAATATGATTACAAACTGTCCAAGTCGAAGGTGGTGGTGGTAGAGATGGAACTTCACCTAATAATGGTGGTAGTGATGATGCGATGAAGGTGGTATCACGTGATTGCAACGACGGAGGTGCTGGTCTGGACTGTAGGTAGAGCTGGAATAGTAGTTCCTGAATTTGGGGCACTACTAATGAATTATACATGTCAGGCAAAGGCTTTATGTGCGAAATTTTGCAGAAGTTTAAATTTTTCTTTGGAGTCCAAGAGAGACGACTCATTGCCTGGAGAAAATGGTTGACACACAGCGAACAGAGGCTGACGAAGATCCAACATGCTGACAGTCTTATGGGCTGCCACAATTACAGAGGGGAGAATCAGACAGGTTAAACACAGCAAGTTTAGCACGAAGGGAACCATGGCCGGCTAGAAGAAAAAGGGTGGGAGGACTCGGATTGAACCATTTTAGAATAGACAAAGCAAGGCAAAGGACACAAATGGAATAAATGTTCTCGTTACCATACCTTTGGAAGAAGAAGCCCACCGATATTGCCAGCATTGAAGCAGGTGGTCCTAGCAACGAGTTTTTTAGGTTTAGGATCGCAGTGGATATTAACAGTTAAATCTAAAAGGTAAACTGTAATGGAATGTACAAGGTATTAGCGAAAACCTTGATAAGCGATTTGGAGGTCCAGAGGTAGGCAACTGTTTAAAACCTGGAGCGCAGCTGTCGAAACAGTGCGACAGGTACGACTCATTATTAAGAGAATACGTCTTTGGATAGAGTAGAGTTTCTCTTGGATGGCAATCTACTTAGTATTCTAAAACTGGGCGCCAGCGCCATAGGTACATATCGGAACAAACACAACTTTGTACAAAATACAGGAAGGAAGGAAGCACTACAGGAAGGAAATCCTCAAGAACTGTTACCAGATTATGAACCTATAATACTCACCTGCTCCTGGATAGACCTTTTTTTTTTTCTTTTTAACTTGCCTCTTTGTATATGACAAAGACTCTCTGTCTTCATGTAATCATGTATATTACTGTATATTTTGTACATTATTGTTTATTTAATCCTGTAAAAGTCTCGGGTCGAGCACGAATGTACCCTTGTTTATTGTACATTGTGTTCCTCGCACCTTAGTCTGTATTCACACCCTTCTGGCACAGAGCCGTCCCGGGGTGACCCAAGGTTTCTTGGGAAATAAACTGATTTTAATAATAATAATAATAATAAAATACGAAGGGTATGGTGGTTAATACCCCAGGATTGATGCGAAAAGGCGACAAGCGTAGACGTATATTTGGCTATTTTATTATGAAGGTTCAAGATATGTTTCTGGAAGTTTAACTTAGAGTAGTACCCAAAATTTATGTGAGTCAACCAAGAGAAGTTCAACTAAGGCCTCTTCAGTTCCATGGAGAGAGAATGACCAAAAGGTTTAACAGTCGGACGCCTGAAAATGTTAAGGTTACCCTTAAGATAAAGAAGCTTAACCTTGTTAGGAGAAATGGTAAGTTTTTCAATAACGGGCCAAGAGCACAGATCATTTATAATGCTACTGACATTATTTTCCAAAGAAGGACGAGTAGTACCAAGGACTATAAGGTTTAAATCATCGGCATATGCTATTTTAGAAGCATTAGGAGTTGAACGGAGAAGCCACTAATCTAGAACCATATCCCAGATGAGTGGACCAAGTTTACAAGTCTACCAACTTTATTGCATTTTGTATGCAATAAAGATTTCTTCTTCTGCTTCTTCTTCTTCAAGCACTGAACGTTGTGGGAATCTTCGAGACACAGAGCGACTAAGTTGCTGAGTTCCAGCAATCTCTTTTACAGAGCTTTTACACATCTGAGGGAAGAAGTGCATCAAGAATGACATTCGCAGTGCTAGTCCAAGTTAGAGTTACAGCATTGAGAAATTCACCGGACAGGTAAATTTCGGGAGGGTGAACTTTGTTTCTATCGAAACAATGAACCAGACCCCAAGGGTTAGAATTACCTGAGGTTAAAAAAATGTTCTCAAAGTAGATCTCTTACCGTCCTTTATGGCCTTGGAACATTGCCTTTTGAGTTTGCGATATTCATTTTTAAGCTACTCAACGTCTTTGGTTTGCCAGCTAGTACGATGTCGTTGAAAGGATCATGAGCACGAAGCACACGACGGCGTAAGTTGGTCAAGTCATGACTACACCACAGTGGTGGAGGTTTAGGCAGCACTTTCCTATTAGAAGAACCAGAGTAGAACATAAACAAAGCTTCCTGAATATACATTGCATAGTCAGACGCAAAATAATTAGCAGTGGTATCATCATAAAGTCCGTGAATGAGAACTGAAGAGCATCATCAAAACGAGACCATAATATACACTCTGCTGCCACATTATCAGTACACCTACCTAGTAGCGTGTCAAAACAGCCTGAATTCGCCTAGGCATGGATTGAACAAGATGCTGAAAACGTTGTGAAGGAATGGAGTACCAGGCAGATATGCGTGTGTCACGCAGTTCCTTGAGATTCGACGTAGGTTTAGACTTAATGTTAATGACAGTCATGGCAGTGTACTACTGCAAGAGGATCTAGATAATCTGGGCAGATGGGCTAAGGAGTGGCAACTGAAGTTTAACCTTAACAAATGCAAAGTACTGCATATGGGTAGAAGTAACCCCAGAGAAACGTACGAACTGTGTGGTACTACACTTAAGGTGGTAAAAAATGAAAAAGACCTGGAGTAATTGTGCAGTCAGATATGAAGTTTTCTGAGCAATGCAGACAGGCTGCCAGGGCAGGTCATGGGGTTTTGTCAATGATATATAGGAATTTTGCTAGCAGGGAAAAGAGGTGATTGTCCCTCTGTATATGGCAATGGTCAGGCCACGCCTTGAGTTCTGCGTACAGGTCTGGAGGCCTCATTTTAGGAAGGATGTAGATTTGCTTGAGCGTGTACAGAGAAGTGCAACAAGATTGGTGAAGGGAATGAAGGGATCCTCTTACCAAGAGAGGCTTAATTTCTGCAAATTGCAGTGGCTGGAGACAAGGCACCTGCGCGGTGTTCTGATCGAGGTGTATAAGGTCTTGAATGGATTGAGCACGCTGAATTCTGATGGCATCCTTCCACTTGTTCAGATTACGAACCTACGGGGGCATAAATTCAAATTAAGAAAGGACTGATGTAGAATAGATGTGCTGAAATTTGCCTTTAGCCAGCGGGTGGTTAATTGCTGGAACAAACTTCCATCTGTCGTTGTGGAAGTTGATAGGTTGAATAAATTTAAGGAGGAACTGGACAGGCATTTGGAGGGAATGGTGTGATTTTTTTTTTTTTTTTTTTGGCTGATGCTGCATAAGCTCCTACACTTGCTTTCTTGCATCACGTGCCACTGCTGCTACTACTGCTACTACTACTTGCAGCGAACAGCCCTTTCCAGCTCATCCCAAAGATGTTCAATAGGATTGAGATCCAGGGACTGAGCGGGCCACTGCAGCAAAGATATAGCCATGTTCCTGGAACCATTCCATAGTGATTCGGGCTTTGTGCACCGGCACATTATCCTGCTGGAAGTGAACTGTCAATATGAAGGGATGCACTTGGTCAGCAACGATGTTTGGGTACGATGTGGCATTCAGACCTGAATATATGGGTATCAATGGACCCAACGTGTGCCAAGAAAATATTCCACACACCATAACACAGCCCCCATCACCTTGCCCAGTAGTCGTCAGACATGACAGGTCCATGGATTCATGTTGTTTTCGCCAAATTCTGAGCCTTCCATCACCATGATGAACCAGGAACTTCGACTTGTCAGACCAAGCAACTGTTTCCAATCCTCGATAGTCCAGTGCTGGTGTTGCTGTGCCCACAGGAGGCATGCTCTCTTGTTCTTCATTGATAACAAAGGTACGCGATGTGGCCGTCGGCTGTTGTAGCCCATTCGCGACAAAGTGCGACTAATGGTCCAGTGCGATATTTTGTTCTGCGCATCAAGATTGTATTCTGACATGATGTGCGACATTGTAGGTCGTCTGTTTGCTTGCACAATTCTAGCCATCCTCCTCTCAGCTCTCCGGTCAACAAGCGATTTGCTTCCACAGGAGTGACGTTGATAGGATGTTTTCCGTTCGTTGCACCATTCTCGGTACACCCTTGAAACTGTGGTGCGTGAAAAGTTCAGGAGAACTGTCGTTTCAGAGATGCTTTGTCCAGCATGTCTTGAACCTACTACCATGCCACGTTCGAAGTCCGTTAGGTCACTCCTTTTCCCCATTCTTGCTATGGTTTGTACGCTTAACTGATACTAGAAAGGTTGTTCTGCTGCAATTATATGGTTAATAAACGTGTGATTAATAAACGACACATTTTTATGTGGTTAATAAATGGATAATAATAATTATTATAATAATACAGGGTGGCCACTGAAACACTGAAGGGTTTGAAAATGTCATAACTTGTTCATTTTTAATCTTTTTTTATTTTATTTTTTGCAGGTTATAGAGCATCCCTTTAAGATTAAAATGGCTATGTATGATATCCAGCATCGAGTAAAACTCGTTGGGTTTTTCTATTTTAGTGAAAGATCAATTATTGAAACTCAGAGGAAATACCGGCAACATTTTAAAGTCCTTCTAGCGATAATATGATTCGGAACCTAATCGCCCAGTTTGAAAGAACTGGATCAGTCGGCGATCTTCCGGGAAGAGATCCTAAGCGCACTGTGCGCACTGACACAGCGGTGGAAGCTGTACTGCAGAGTGTTCTTCAACAGCACCCCTTACATACGCCCAAGCGCTGAGGACGATTCCACCGGATACAACTACCACCAACAAACTAACGGATCATCATCAGAAGAAAACCCTTTTCAAAGAACCTCACATTGTCCTATTGAAAGCTACAAACAACTCATCGCTAGACTCAAGGGAATCAGTTAAAACTCTTGTGGTTCAGCAGCTTGCTGACGACTTAAAAACAACTAAAATAAAATCCATTAGGAAAACTAGAAACAGTGGTGTCATAATTGAGACTGCATCAAAACAAGAGGCCCAGGCAATAATTTCTAATCCTAGAATTAGTTCCCTCGGTCTAACAGCGGATTTCCCCAAGACGAAAGGTCCATCCATTCTTATTTTTGACTTGGACAGGGAAATTACTCCACACAGCATCGCTGAAGAAATTTTACACAGAACATTCGCGACTCGACCCAAGAAAAAAGAGACAAGGAGCAAATAAAACCAAAATACTGCACCAAGTCAGTCTCCCAACCTTTGCAGTTGGGTAGTGGATCTCTCTCCACAAGCGTGGAACCAGCTAAAACTTCAAGATAGGGTCTTTATTGTAATCCTGGGCACCATTGTTGAGTAGAGTCTGACTTTTTACCCTTATGTACTTAAGGTGGTTTTTAGAAGGAGAGTTTACCGTCCAAGACTATGCCTAAGTACTTCAGCTCATTAGTCGATGGGGGTCTTCGTAGGTGAAAATTTTAGTTGGTTCTTTTCAGCCCATTGTTATGGTATCTGCAGCGTATGGTTTGTCTGGGTCTCCAGCTGGCCCCTGGAGTCTGCTTCTATTGTAAGAATGTGGTCATTTGCAAAGCCCTGGGACCCGACCTGTCGCAGGTCCCTCCTCAGGAACTCGTCGAAGACGAAGTTCCAATGAAGTGGCCCCAGAACAAACCCCTGCGGGCAGCCCCTGAACACAGGCTTTGAGATCCTCTGATAGTGCGTGTTAATTTCCAGTGTTCTCTGCGTGAGGTAGTAGTCCATTATCTTAAAAAGGTTGATGGGGATTTTTGCCTCTTCCAATCTGCCGAGGACGCTCGGCCACCAAAGAGTATTGTACGCCCCGGCAAAGAAGTACGAGATTATGAGGAAGTACTTCTTTCATTCCGTCACCCTTTTGAGTAGATTATCAAGTGCCTCTGTCGGTGAGAAACCCTGCTTGATTCGTACGGATTCCTCGCCGAAAGCCCTGCAGTTACATAGTGGTGTTGTGTACTTTTGTATAGCAACCTCTCAAATAGCTTACTCACAGCTGGGAGCAATGCGATGGATCTGTAGGAATCCATGTATTCTGTTTTTTTTTTTTTTTTCATTGTATATTTTTTAATATTAGCCTTATATTGGCTGTTTTTCACTCGGGTGGGAATTTCACAGTTTCGAGACACCTATTGAAAAGGACTGCAGTAATAACTGTGGTGCGTATTTAATCGTTTTCGGATTTGGGTGGCAGCTATGCTAGGTTCATCCTGCGTGAAAGGTGGTTCCAAGTTGGGGATGTTATAGGCTGTGTTTTCTTCACATATGTTGTGTGCTCCGGCAGAATCAGTGTTGCTGGTTGTCTGAATATGGAATCCAGAATGTTTTCCATCGACTGCTCCCAGTTTGTCGTCAGGTTGCGGTTGCCTTGCCTGGTCCTGGTGGTATTTGTGACCTCACCCCTGGGGAGCTTCTTGGTGGTTACCTGATCACAGTGTATTGATTTGAAATTTATTTAAAGGGGTTTGTTTCTTTTGTACAGTTGACTGCAGTGGTCGCAGGCAAGTTTTAAATTCTATATAGTGAGACAAACTGGTGATACTGTTTCAAGGAAATAATCATAAAAGCTGCTAGGTTTTCATGCCAACTAAGAAATGCGGTTCAATGCTTAAACCTAAAATGGTCTCAGATGAACTAATGAGTCAGGTAGTAGAGGTCAAAAATGCATGGGATGCTTAGAAATTGTGAAGTGATACAGAAGCTTATTGTAAATTAATCTGCAAACAAGTTACAAATAACGTTAGGCAAGCGAAGGAAGATTCTGTGAAGTGTTTTTTGGCAAAGATGCAACGAAAACACCAACGATTTCTTTACTTCTGTAAATACTAGAAAGAAGGGAATGAATCACATTCACTTGATATCGATGGTTTAAGTGTAGATGATCCTGCTCAGGTTACTGACAAACTGAATAGGTATTTTACATATACATTCACACATGAGGAATTCTTTAGGGAAGTAGATTCTAGAAGTTTATCAAACTCTATCAGGGAGCTAAATGATAGAGAGTAAAATGGAAGAGAAATTGTTGAAGTTAAACACAAAAACGCCTCTGAGGAGGAAGGATTTATCTGATTATTCTAAGGGCCAGCAAAGAAGGTAAGTAATTTCCGTGGCCGTAATTTTCGCAGAATTTTGGATTCAGTGGAGGTCCTTGTGGGCTAGAGGTGTGTTGATTTTTCTCCAATTCACAAAACGGGAACAAAGTTCTAAATTATGCATTCAGTGTTCTTGATTCAAGAGAGTTGAACTGACTGTAGGCTATACGCAGCTGCTTTTATTACGTTATATTTAAGTCTGTGTGAGAAACATCTTCAGGAATCAGAAAACTGAAACACTATTGATTAAGTAGAATTAAAAACTTTATCAATCTATAGACATGTATTGAAGCTTATGTACCGTAGCAGTAAAGGTTAGTTCAACTCCGCCGGAGTAGTTTACAATGACACAGAACTCTGAAAATTTTGGCTAGAAATGTGTATAGGGTTATGTTTGTGCAGTGTATGCTTTGTTCAGTTGTTTTAGCCACTTTGCCACCAGAAAGGCAATCACTTTGAAAGCCTGCCCAATGTCCGATTAAGATATTAACCTAAAGATTACATTAGCCTACTATGAACATACTTATAGTTATAGTTTAGTTGAGATAGTAACATAAACAAATGTATTAATTTTAATTATTACGATTGGACTTTAGTGATTTTCGTTTAATAAAGACATTGTTGGCAAAATTTTGAAAAGCTTGAAACGAACAGAAAAAGAAAGAATTTTGTTTCTGAAGCAGGAATAATAAGATCCGTAAGAGCGAAAAGCTCCAACCTAAAAGTACCATAAATCGGGTTGTGAAACGGGAAAATCACAAAAGCAAAGAGACGAAGAAGAAAGGTTAACGAAAGCTAATGTGGCGTTAAAAGAACCATGGCCTGTAAGGAAAATGGCAACGTGCATAGTGAGATTAAACCCTCTGAGATTGATTTTATATAGAAACGAAACAGGAATAAATTGCTTTGTGGTAACTCCAATAAACTGCCCATTTCGAGATTGAGAAGGAGATTGAAATACCTTAATTTTTCATCCTTGGGGGAGACTGGTATTAACGATAATGCCACCAAAGTCGGTAGGAATACCTTTTCTGATATAATAACACAGTTATATTTTATAATTTTTCATTATATTATATATCGTATTATAATATTATATTTCATATTTTCATGTTTGAGTTACGAAGATGTGTTTCAGGCATGTTTCAATTTTATGTGCATGTTTAGAGGCAAAAGTGTTATTTAGGCAACATTCGCAAAATTAATTTCACGTTAAAGCATTACTTTTTATTCTAGAGATGAAATTTAAAACTAGAAAGTTTATCAAAGTATTCTACAAAAACGAGGAAACACCCGAACAGTGCAAGCGACTTTTAATTACCAGTCCAGATGAAGGTCGAGATACCGACGAAGACGTAACGGAAGTGGAAGTCTTTGGATTCCATGAGGAAGCTGCCAGTTTTGATTCAAACAACTTCTGATTTTGCAGCGACACAGGTGGATGAGTTCTGAAGCATTGAGGCAACGTTCTTGATTTGCCTGTCTAAAATCAGGGTGCAATGAATTCTGAGTTGCGCAACCAACGAGCTTCCCGATGATCACCTCATTTCTCACTCAATACAGTCCTCGCGGGTAGTAGAGTGGCTAAATCCACCATACTCACAATACCAGCTGGAAAAGGGACGAGTCACATCCCGTAAACGACGCGAGGAACTTTATGGGCTTTATTTTCACTCTGAGACCGCCTAACTCCCTGATTTAGTCGGTTTCAGGCGAGAACAGCAAGCTTTTTAGCCCAGAAAGTCGGGTTTTCCATCAACCAAAACATGCAAACCAACCATATCACACACACACACACACCTCAATATGAACGTAATACACATGGATGAATTAGGATGACCGTCGGTAACCGTAATGTGACAGTTTTTTTTTGCTCTCACCAGTACTTACTTAACAGAGATCTTCATACCTGTTTTTCCATTCAGTCTATTCCCTTCTCAAACTGCGCCTATAAATAAAATTCTTCAGGTACTAGAAAATTCAACAGTTCAGTTTTAGATAATGTCAGTCCAATCATAACCATAACTTTTACTTTCGAGGACGAGGTTGTGAATCCCATGGAAGAAAACCCTGTTGTTCAAATATCACTATATATTACCGGAAAACTTATGTTGAAGAATTATAACGAGAGCGTTAGGATTATAAAAAGTCAAAAGATACAATATTTAATTTTTATATATAAAATTTTATATATATTTTTATAAATTACTCACTGGCAAAACTACAAACTCTTTGTTCACTATCTTGCAGGGTTACTTTTAGCCCGAATTAAATCCCAAACACAACGTGGCATGATTTCACGTGATATATTGCTTTAATTTGTCATCTCTGTCGTGGCGTCGATTCGACTAGGTGTCTGAGGAAATATAGCTCCGAAATTTACCATTCTAACATCAGAATATTTGTCTGTTCCAGTACTGTAGTCGGTAGAGAACAGTGAAGCCGAATTGCCCTTTCGAACATATCACAAGCATGATCAGTTGGATTCAGATCTGAAAAATTAGGCGGCCAATTTATGTTGGAAATCTTTGGAATTTTCCTTGAAGAACCATTCAGATACAACTTTTTGAACAGTGGACAGTTGAGTTTCTCCTCTTGAAAGAATTCGGTACAATCAAGGTAAAAATGAAACATTGTAGGGCGAATCTGACTCGATACGGAAGAAAGATATTTATTGGAGGTTGCATCAGTGAATATCTTTCTGTCATCGGCATGCGTGGTCGAAGTCCGTACCAACAAAACATAGACCAAGCCGTTATATGTCCTTTACAGTCATTGTGCCATTTGTGCTCATTACGTGAAAGGTTACATTAAAATACCGTATGCTGAGTTATCTATTCACGCAAGTCGCAAACGGTTTCTAATTTTTTTGGCAAGCGAGTGTAGGAGTATTGTGAATGAATTACACCATGAGCTTTTGATTAATCCTATTGTAATAGAGGACTGAGAATCCATGATTATATCCAGGGTATGTGATGAAGGATTTAATTATGGGGAGTATGTGCTGTTCAGGAGGAACAGGGAGGGTCCTACTTTTATGGACTGTTTTCATTCGCTGATTCGAGATAATTGGATTCCGGCGAGGAAAATAAAGATTTTCTCAAGGTAACTTGGATTTCCTCAAGGTAACTTTGATCTTTTATTATTATTATTATTATTATTATTATTATTATTATTATTATTATATTAATATCTTAATAAATAAAATTGTATTGTATTGTATTTTATTATTGCGCTTATATTATTTCTCCCCAATTGGGGGTTCCCCTCGTGACGGGTATTGCTTCCAAGTACACAGGGTGGTTGTTGTTATGTCTGGTATTACTGTTGGTCCAGGAAATCTCTGACTATTCTACAAGTGTTCAGGATTGCGACTTTCTGGAGTTTCTTGTAGGCGTTCTCTGGTAGACCTATTGCTGCTAGGCTGCTAAGAAGGGTCTTTGGCACCATACAGGTGGTCGACACGATGATCGAGATGGTCGTTACTTCTTGCATGTGCCACATCTCTTTGTCTCCTGTCTTAGGTTCGTATTCTTCCTAATTTTCCCCATGTGTTTTCTGCAGGTTGCCAGTGTGCGATACCGCTATGTCAGTCAGATAGGTCGCCTTTTCTTTCTTCTCCACAAGGGTTATGTCCAATCTGTTGTGCGGGATTGTTCTATCCGTTATTATGGCACGGTCCCAGTACATCTTGTGGATTGGGGTCTCTAGTATTGCTTGGGTTTCATACTTGTAGTACGGTACACTTTCTTAGATCAACTGGTATTTCCTTGCTAGCTTCTGATGTATTATCCCGGCTACCTGCTCCTGGCTATGAGTGTACTCACACTAGGTGATTACCTTGCACCCAGCGATGATGTTTTGGATAATCTATGAGACCAGGTGGTATCGTCGACATGTGTCATCGTACACTTCGGGCTCCTTGGCAAACGCTGTCTTGTGTTGCTCAATGCTGTCTATCGGGCCATTTCCTCCCTCTTTCCCGGCAATTGTCAGTCTCTCCACGGCTGATTTCGCGTGGTGTTGGCGACTGTTGTTCATCATTGAACAACAGTCGCCAACAATCGTCGATATCCTCCAGTTCGGTTTTAGTCCAATCTATGCTGGCGAAGGAATATGTTAGCACTGGGACTGCCTAGGTGTTTATGGCTTTAACTGAGTTCCCTCCATTCAGTTTTGCTTTTCGCAGGCTTCTCAGTCTCTGATGGTATTTTTCGGGCAGGCAGAGCTTAATTTCCTTGTGCTGTAACTGCTGCGCCTGCATCATCCCCAATTATTTTTGGCCCCTCTATCTGCAATGGCTTCGAACTCTTTACCAGTCTGCAGCTGGTTGTTTCGGTTGACTAATTTTCTCTGGTGCAATCCGTGGGTCTTGCATTTATCTAGACTGAATGGCATCCTAATATCATTGCTGAATTCTTCGGTGATCTGGAGTAGTTGCTGGAGCTGCTTTTCGGTTCCCGCGTCGAGCTTGATGTCATCCATGTACATCAGGGGGGTGACCGTGAACAGAATCTCCCCTCCTTCTTTGAGGTTATATCCGTAGTTGCTACTGTTGAGCATCATGGATAGCGGGTTAAGTGCTAAACAGAACCAAAATGGGCTCAAAGCATCGCCCTGAAAGTTTCCTCTCCTGATTGGAATTAGCCTGGTTGTGATGTTTTCGATCTTAATGGTGGTACTCAATTTCGCCATCGTTTCTCCTAAGAAGTTTGTCACTATCGGATTGACTTTGTAGATTTTCAACGCCTCTATTATACAGCCAATAGGCGCGGAGTCAAAGACCTTGCTGTAATCGATGTAGGCGATGTACTTGTTGCGGCGCTCTTGTAGGTTTGTTCCATAACCGCGACATTTATGGTTAATTGTTTCTTGCATCCTTTGCGCGGCCGCTTGCATCCTTTCTGTTGTTCGGCCATTATGCTCTGGCTCTCCAAGTGGTCTGATATCTTCCTGTTTATGCAGCTTGTGACGATCTTTTACATTGTGGGGAGGCAGGTGATTGGACTATATTTCGGCGGATTTCTTGTATCTTCGACTTTAGGCTTCAGATATGTGATTCCTTGAGTGAAAAACTACGCGATTGTCTCTGAGCTCCTTATCATTCTGATGAGCTGCTCTGCCAGAGCATGTGTGGGCAAGTGAACTTCTTGTAACAGCAGTTGTGGACGTTATCTATTCCTGGAGTTCGCTAGTTGCGAGATTTCTTGATCGTCTGTTTTACTTCTTCCCAAATCTGCAACTCTCTCATTTCTTGTACGTCGTTGGTTTTCTTGCGTTCTAGTTGTATCCAGGGGGCTCTGCTATTATGTCTTGCTTTCCTGCCCCATATGTTTCCTCTGAACTCTTCAATCGTGTTCTACTCGGATGGTCATTTCCCTTTTTTTTCTCCCTTCTCTGAGACTCCTTTAAAAGCCTTTTTGGTCCTCATCGAAGATTCAGTTGTTTATTTTCCTCTCGGAGCTCTCTTTATATTTTATTATTATTATTATTATTATTATTACAGAATTGCTATTATATTATTTTTCCCGGATTGGGGGTTCCACCTCGTGACGGGTTTTGCTACCAAGTACACAAGGTTGTTGTTGTTATGTCTGGTGTTACTGTTAGTCGAGGATCTCTCTGACTATCCTACAGATGTTCAGGATTGCGACTTTCTGGAGTTCCTTGTAGGTGTTCGCTGGGAGACCTATTGCTGCTAGGATGTTATGTGGGGTCTTTGTTACCATACCTGTGGTTGACACGATGATCGGGATGATCGTTACTTGTTGCATATTATTATTATTATGCATATTTTAAGTTTTTGTTTTAAATAGGAAATTAATATCTCTTAAGAATACATTTCATATCAAAATTAATTGACGTCAGATTTTATATTTAGTATAAACTTTTTATTAAAACATGCAGTAAAGCTAAATTTTGTACCACCAATTTAATAAAAAATTGCCTTTCCAAGGAAGTCAATAACATTAAACTCTTAAAGAAATTACGCCCCACCTACTTGAAAAGGTTGGGTACAGATGTAAATCGATTCACTTCAAAAAAAGCTTTTAGTGCAATTTTAGATAGCAGTTCACAAATAAATCTTCGCATTCATAATTAACAAAATCTGGATAAGTAAAATGGCAATCAACAATTTTTCGACGTATCCACTCAGCTGGATGAATTATATACAACTGAGAGATACAATTAATTCAGCAATTGATTCTTCAAAATCCTTAAAAACTATATAATTAAAATATATTAAAAGATAACTCAATAGAAACGCGCTTTACTTCAAGAAGTGATTTCTGAAGTTATTCCGAATAATTTGTTTTTGTTTTTTTTGTTTTCTATCAATGTCCATTTGATTCTTGGCGGGTGAACAGTTCTGATTGTTTGAATTTAAAAATTTCTATGGAGTTTTCGATCGTAAAAATAAAAACAATAGCAAAACAAATAAGATTAAGCAAACACACTCAGATCTCACTTGATTATGACCAAATACCTAATGCCGTGTTGGCCACCGTACGCACGGATTAAAGCCGCTATTCGCTTACGCGTTGAATTCACTAGATGTCTGAAGACGTCTTTAGGAATCTGCATCAATGCTGCCTTCAAGACCTTCAACAGTGTCGAATTTTATGACGATTACCAGTCCATACTTCTCACTTTCCGTTCCAAAACATCCCACTGGTTTTCAATTGGATTGAGGTCATGCGAATTTGGAGGACTATGAAGATGGGAGATATCTTCACTGCGTTCCTCGAACCACTTGCGCACAGTGCTGGTTCGATGACAGAGCGCATTATCGTCTTGGAAGGTCCCGTTTCTGTCCCGGAAAAAAAAAAAAAAAAAAAAAAAAAAAACATACCAGGGCGCATATGGTCTCTTAAGAGCTTCCGGTAAAACTATTGAGTTTTGAGGGTACTTTCGGCACATTATGGTGGGAAAACATCCTCAGAAGTTTCGCCAAATGAAGATCCGGAGCAGCCTTTTCCAGACGATAAAGAATTACTTCCAAAACAGAGGTGTAAATAGTGGTATAGTGGTTTGTGGAATGCGCCACCATGATTCCCCACATCTGCGCCAAGTATTTTGTGAAGAATTACAGAATCTCTGTAAAAGCCAGAAAAAAGTAATGTTTGACTTTCGTCAGAATGTTGTGTTGTTGTGTCTCTATCTTCTTGGCCACACGGCCCTTAGTGGAACCCAACGTTGCCAGCCATCACTGCTGAGAGGTGAGCCAGGTTGGCCTTTCCTAGGGTCGCCTGAGCTTCCTGATAGAGACCAAAAAAAATTGGAAGGAGTTAGTAAGGAAATAGTGATGAAAGGTGTGGTACAAAGTAGTTAAAAAAAACAGCAAGGCACGGATAAGGCGATCTGCTAGAGATGGAAACAGGGAAGGGTGGGGAAGGGGACTGGCCCCCGGGGTCAGTCATGGGAAACAGATGCTCCCGTTAGACTGCCACATGAAGCTCACATGGCAAGTATCATTCCTAATCCCAGGTGTTATTTCTCCCCCTCGGGAGAAATCACACCTGGATGAGAAGGAAGCATCCAGGTCAGCAAAAATAAGAGAAGAGAATGGGAACGCATCAAGTAACCCCTGGCCTTTTGACCCTGAAGGGAAAGTGCAACACTATTTAACCTTTTAACCAGTTACAATCAAAGGTGGTTGCAATAAAGTGATGACTCAAAGAAGCAGGATAGAACTTTAAAAATAACTGCGAGCTGGTTGTTGGATGGTTTATGGAGGAGATGTTAGGATAAGGCGTCTTCCCTTTAAGAGAGAAGTATCAAATGTGGAAAAAGCTGTGAAAGCTTGGGTGGAATTGATTAGTGCACTAACAGGTTGCATGGTAGTCAGGTTAAGATCTGTGAATAGTTTTTGCCGGAAGACAAGACAACTTGATTCTTGCGAACGCAGTAAATTAAACCCTGGAAAATGTCATGAACATCTAAGGGAAGATTACCAGTGAGCTTGGAGAGCTGCAGTAAAGGTTGTTCTGCAAGCGCGGGTGATATTTTCTGTGTCTGTTCAAGCAAGTCTTGAATGAATCGCTTGTTGGTCTGGCGGTACCAGACTTCTGCACTATAAAGGAAAATTGGAATGAGGATGGTGGAATATATGAGCTGAAGGGATTTCCCCTTCAGCCCCCAGTCTCTCCTAATGACTAGTGCGAGCACGGCGGATAAACTGTCTTGTATTGTCGCTGATTGCCTTCAGGTTAGGTCTAAAGGACCAGCGGTCAGAGAGGGTGACATAAAGAAATTTCACAGAACAGCGGTTGGTGAGTGACTGCTCGCTGATCCATATAGTTGGAAGGCGACGAATGTATAAACGTACACACAAATTACAGCAGCTTCACAAGAGCCTGTGCAAAGGGGAATATTTTTAAGTTTCTGTTCTGGACCCTTGTGCTGCTGCGCCACAAACAGCACAAGCTGACAACGAAATGTCAGAAGGATTTTGATCAACCTTTAAGCTAAAAAACGTCCTAGGGTCCTGATGCTATTTCTCCAATTGTTCTCAAAACCTGTGCTCCTGAATTTAATCCTATTCTGTATCACCTTTTTTCACTTTCCTATTCCAGAGATGTTTTTCTCTCTTCTTAGAAATATCCTGCTAGTTGTTACGCAGTTCTTAAAATGGGGGACAAATCCCTCTATACAATTATCGTCCCATTGCAATTATTTCTACTATTTCTAAAGTAGTGGTGAAAACAATTAACCAAGAACTCTTAAACTATCTAGAAAACTTCCATCTGATACCAATGATCGCGAGTATGAATTCTGCCAGTTTCGATCAAGTGGTGATATTCTGGCTTATGTTGCCCATCTATGGACATTTTCAATGGAAAAGTTTGATAAAACTCAAGCAGTTGCTCTTGACATTTCAAAATTTGTAAGAGAAAATCTTGTCTGACCACTTTGATTACATGCTTCTGATTTATGATCACAAAGGAACTGGATGCAAAAAATAATTTTGATATCGGATATTTGCATTTCAAGAAAGCTTTTTTTTTAATAGGTTTGCACATGGAAGACTGCTGTACAATTGGAGCAATATTAAGTGCCAGTTGCTACAATGGATAAAAGGATGGTTTGAGTGGGAGAAGACGGAGAGTTGTAATCAATGGACTCTGCTCTCCGTGGACTAATGTTATTAGTGGAGTGCTACAGAGTTCAGTGTTGGGTCCGTTATTGTTTTCTGTATTTATTAACGATATTGATTATGGTATATCAGACTTAATATCTATGTTCGCTGCAACAGGACCTAGAAAAGTGCTCGTCCCTATAGTAGGGATCCCGGTATTACAGTAGGTAGTGATTTGAAGTAATTTAGAAGAAATTACAGAATAACTGATATACTATATTGCAAAAATACTATATTACAGAAATCCAATAAAGAACAGAGAAATACCTGATGTAGGAAGTTTTTAAAATAAAATAAAATAGTAAGCATAATATTGAACATTAGTTTTTAGAAATACAGTAATAAGAATAAATCAGCCTTACTGAAATAGTAGATCAAATTTAGTTTACTGTAATAATAATATTAAATAATAAATAGAAAATGAACAATACCTTCATACTGTAAAAAAACGTAACTAAAAGGATTTATAACTCAGTTTGCCGCCTGATATATAATAATGAAAGACAGCAGCACCCTCTCACTTTTGTTTATTCTGTAACCAATTAATTAATTAAATAACTGAAAATTTTAGAAAAATGTGGGAAAATGAAATAATTAATTAAATAACCTGCAATGTTAGAAAACAAAAAGGCAGAAAATAGTAGAAACTGAATAAAAGGCATCATATAATCAAAGTAAATAAATAGCATAGATTATTAGAAATTGTAAAAATATAAGACAATGAAAGCATGAGACATAGAAAGATAGAAGCGCCCTCCTATTTTTGGTTTCTTTAAGACCAATTAAATGAATAATTAATTTAATAAATGACAATTATAGAAAACAGCCAGGACTGACAGGGTTAGAAAATTGCTAAAATTGCTAAAAATTATGTAAAAACATAAATAGTTTAATAACTGAAAATGTTAGAAAATTACTGAGAATTGGTCGACAAACTCCACTGAAAAAATATCAGAAAATAACAGACAATTGCATATAACTGTGGAAAATAGTGTGAAATTTTGCAAAATTGCGCTAAACTAAAGTGTTAAAAATTACAGAAAACAACTTAAAATAGTTGTTATTTTAACTCACTTTGCAAGAAATTAGTTGGAACTCTAATATGAGTGAATAACGTTAAATATTACCTTAACAATTCAATAATTAATTACTACCCCTAGAACAAATATAGGTACAACCTTTGTACAGTGTAAGCTATAAGTAATATTCTCTGAGGGAAGCGTTTATTATATACATATATACAAGCACTCATTATTTGACCTTATCGAGAACAGAGAGAATAAATATGACTGTCACATTTTATTTTTAGTAGATAGTACGAACCAGAGCTCTAATGCTCAATACATTCTACGTTAATATCAATATTGGTAAAATAATAAGAGAAGTTTACCTCAATGTGATACGTAGAACACTTCCGTACGATACTCTCCAGAAATTAAAACGAAAACAACTGAAAAATCGATAATCTTAAATTACAGACAAAAATAATTAAAAACCAATTGAAACAATTAATTAAAGACAATTAAACACAATCAATTTTAACTGTGTTTAATAACCTAGAAGCGAGTTGAGCCTCCTTTAGCCTTCAAAACTGCCTGTATTCGGTTAGAAACGGATTGAACAAGATGATGAAAACATTTTGCAGGAATGGAATCCCATGCAGACATGAGTGTGTCACGAAGTTCCTTGAGACTCGAGGAGGGGTAGGCCTGCAGGGTACAGCCCTTTCCAGCTCATCCCAAAGATTAGCATTAGCATTAGCATTAGTAGAGGCATATGATGCAAGAAAGTAAGTTTATGCAGCATCAGCCAATTCCACTTCACCCCTCCGTTCGTTCGAAATACCTGTCTAGCTGAACCTTAAATTTATTTAGGCTATCAATTTCCACAACAAGGGATGGCTATCAACTTCCACAACTACTCGCTGGCTAAAGGCAAATTTCAGCACATCTATCCTATATTTGTCTTTCCTCAATCTGAATTTATGCCCTCTCAGGTGATTATTCTGAGCAAGAGGAAGAATTCCATCGGCATTGAGCATGCTCAAACCATTCAAGGATTTATACACCTCTATCAGATCACCTCGCCGGTGCCTAGTGTCCAGACATTGTAATTTGCAAAACTTAAGCTTTCTTCGTAAGAGCAATCCATTGTTCCATTCACTAATCTTGTTGCCCTTCTCTGTACTCGTGCCAGCAGCTCTACATCCTTCTTGAAATGAGGCCTCCAGACCTGTATACCGTACTCAAGGTGTAGCCTGACCATTGCCTTATACAAGGGAATAATCACCTCCTTCTCCCTGCTAGAAAAATTCCTGTATATCATTGACAATACACCATGAGCTGCTCTTGCAGCTCGTCTGCACTGCACAGAGAACTTCATATCTGCTTGCACAATTACCACAGGTCCTTTTCATTCTCTACCACTATCAGTGTAGTACCACAGAGTTGATATGTTGCTCTAGGGTTGCTGTTTCCCATATGTAGTACATTACATTTGTCAATGTTAAACTTCATTTGCCACCTCTCAGCCCATCTACTCAACCTTTCTAGATCCTGTTGCAGCAGCATAGCGTCAATAGTGTCCTTAACAATCCTGCCAACCTTTGTATCGTCTGCAAACATGAGCATTAAGCTTGATATACCATCATCAATATTATTTATAAATACAGAAAAGAATAATGGACCCAACAGCGAAACTTGAGGGACTCCACTATTAACATTAGTCCACGATGAGCAGTGTCCATTGATTAAAACTCTCTGTCTTCTCCCCCTCAACCACTCCTTTATCCATAGCAGCAATTTGCCTCCAATGCCACACTGATCCAATTTGTGCAGCAGTCTTCCACGTGCAACAGTATCAAAAGCCTTTCTAAGATCCAAGTATATAATATCAAAGTTATTCCCTGCATCCAGTTCTTTTGTGACTGCATCATAGTATCCAATCAAATTGGTCAGGCAAGATCTTCCCTTAACAAAACTATGCTGTGTGTGAGCTATTACTAAATTCTTGTCTAGATGATCCTGCAGTGCTTCTTTAACCAGTGCCTCCATTAAATTTCCTGGAACAGGAGCTAAACTCACAAATCTATAATTACATGTGTCAGCCTTTGATCCTGCTCTGTGAATTGGGGTTACATTTGCACATCTCCAGACTATGGGTACCTCCCCTGAGTCCAAGGAAGCTCTCATAATTATGGTTAAGGGTTTGCTTACTTTCTTTGCTGCCTCCTTTAATAAAACTGGATAGATCCCATCCACCCGAAGTGCCTTTCTTGTGTTTATCTTCAACAATTTCTCCTCCACTTTACCCCCAGTTATCACAAGATTATCTAGCTTACTGCCAGAGTTCAACACACTTCTGGCATTCCCCTCGCTGAATAACTCCTCATGTGTGAATGTGGATGCAAAATATCAATTTGGTTTGTTAGCTACCTGAGCAGGATCATCAACAGTTGACCAATCGATATCAAGTGGACCAATCTCGTTCATCCCCTTCCTTCTAGAGTTTACATAATTAAAGAACTCTTTGCTGTTTTTCTTTGCATCCCTTGCCAAAGATTTCTCGTACACTGCCTTCGCCTGCCTAACCTCCTTTGTAACTTGGTTACAGATCCGCTTATATCTATCATAAGCTTCCATGTCACCCATTCATTTGTATGTATCCCATGCATTTTTCTTCTCTGCCATATGTCTCATTTTGGCCAAGTAGCTTCCAAGATAAGTTCTTTGAATGCTTCCCATTTTGAATTTGCTGTTGGTAACGTCATCAGTTGGTCCCACTGTATAGAATTCAAATACTGTCTTAGACCATCGTAGTCGCTTTTACAAAAGCAAAAACCCTTCCCTTTACCTCTGATGGTAGTTACCTCGTTGAGTAAATCCCACTTCAGCACACTGTGATCACTGCCACCTAGTGGTTCCTTTAACTGAAGATTCTTAATGCATGAAGACTCACTACTGATAATCAAATCAAGAGTATTGCTCCCTCTAGTTGCCTCCCGAATATTATGATTTAGAAAACAATCCTCCAATAAATCCACAAAAGCCTTGCTAATGTGAGAGTGACCAACCCACAAATTCCAGTCAATATCTGGGAAATTGAAATCCCCCATTATAAGACTCTCTGATTTACTGGCCCACTCTATTTCCGTGTACAGATCCAAGTATATAATATCAAAGTGCTTATTATACTCATCGCAGTCATTAGGCCTATAGCACACTCCGACTCTCAATTTTGATCTCCCAATGCTTATGTCACACCAAACTGACTCGACACTGCACTGTCCAGCGATGTCCACGGGCTTCACGTTTTTTGGATATTAATTGTCTTTTAACTAATAGCATAACCCCTCCCCCCTTCCTATCCTGTCTACCCTTTCTGTAGTCGTTGTACTCCCCAAATTGCAGGTCTGCATCCCTTATATCTGTGTGACACCACGTCTCTGATATCCCAACAATATCTGCCTTTCATGTTTTGAGCAATACCTCAAATTCATCAAATTTATTTACCAAACTCCTAGCATTGGTATACATCCAAGTATCCATGTACCTGTTTCTATTCTTAGCTACCGTAACACAACCCATGTGTTTACTTGTACCGCAATGACTCCCAGCAGTCTCTGAAATATCTTGTTTTTCCGATGATCAGATGTTTTCAGATGTTCGATAGGATTGAGATCCGCTGAGTGAGCGGGCCACTGCGGCAAAGAAAAGTCATTGTCATGTTCCTGGAACCATTCCATAGTGATTCGTGCTTTGCGCACATTATTTTGCTGGAAGTAACCATCTGACTGAGGATGAACTGTCAACATGAACGGATGCACTTGGTCAGCAACGATATTTAGGTATGATGTGGCATTCAGATGTGAATCTATGGCTATCATTGGAGCCAACATGTGCCAAGAAAATATTCCCCAAACTTAACACTCTCTCAACAACTTGCACAAATTCTGAGCCTTCCATCAACATGATGCACTGGGAACTTCGAATCGTCAGACCAAGCAACTGTTTTCCAATCCTTGATAGTCCAGTGCTGGTGTTGCTGTGTCCACAGGAGGCGGCTCTCTTCTTCTTCTTTGATAACAAAGGTACGCGATGTGGTCGTCGGCTGTTGTAGACCATTCGCGATAGAGTGCCACTATTAGGTATTAGGTATATTCGGGGTCTGACGGCACCTGGGATTTCTCCCATCTCTGCGTATGTTCTCTGTATCGGACGACCCAGAGATTTAAAAGTGTGTGGGATATGTACTATGTAGTTTGTTGTGCCCATTGTTCGTCCGGCCTTTTAGCCCCCGGGCCCCTAGTGAGACATTACCAATACCCGCCACAGGGAGGCCGGCCGGGTGTTACCAATATTTGTACTCTAGTGCGACTATAGTGTATAGTGTATAGTGTGTTTAGGGTCTAACGGCACCAGGGGTTGCCCCCATCTCCGCGTAATATACATTGTGGTGTGATACAGAACACTGTAGTGGCCAGAGGTTTAAAAGTGTATGGATATTGTGGTGTGTAATGTTTTGTACCGTTGTTCATCTAGTCTTTTTGCCGTTGGGTCTCAAATGAGACCCACCGTTGCCCACACTATACCTCGTGGAGGCAGACCAGGTACACCAGTATTTTAGAAATTTACTATTTACTCTGGCAGGTCCTGCCACCTAATTTCCTGAGATTTCAGTGGCTAGGACCTAAAAAAAAAAAAAAAAAAAAGTGGAGGGGGGGGGGAGAAACGCTAGAAATTGGGTCAGGCCGAAAGAGATATAAGTTATGCGGGTTATAGTTCTTTTTTTTTTTATTTTTTTTTTTTAATTTTTGTGTGGGGCTTGTGTGGCAAGGGTCAAACGCTAGTCGCAAGATAGCTAGAGATGGAAGGGAGACTGAAGACTGGGGGATGAAAGACAGAAATATGGTGTCAATAGTGAAGATAACCCCAAAAGTCGGTGGGGCAGGCCCATGCCTCACCAGGTGAAGATAGGGGATGGCAGGGGGGAGGGTACAGAGTAACCATCCCCTGCCAAGGGAAGGGAAAGAAAGTGAACCGAGTGAGGGTACCCGGTTCAGATCGCCTAATGATGTTTCGGCAGCAAACTGCATAATGTCTTTGTCAGGTCTTCGTATGCCATTCCTGGGACATTCCTGTTGTCCCGTCCGTGTGAGTGATAAAATTCAGATAATGACTCCAATTTAAGCCAGTGGTCAGATCCAGGTTAAGTTAATGATTAGTTTTTCAGATTGTAGCTGTTAGGTTTTTGTTTGGCTGACACATCTAAGGATCTTTATTATGGATGACGAGTGGTTAGTTTGTGGGAAAATTCCTGCTAAGGTTGTGGGTATGTTCTTCTTCTAGTAAAAAGATCCTGCGCAAACTGCGTTAAGGCTTTATAGTTGTTGTCCTCGCTCTCCAGGAGATATTGTTCTTGGTTTATTGGCGAGTAACGTATTCTAGTTATTAAGAGGCAGCGGAGGTCTTCGTATAGTTGGCAGTGGTGCATGAGGCGCTCCCACGTCTCTGGCTGTCCACAGTGGCGGATCGCCAAAATGGCCGCCTTCTTACTCACACGTGCTGTTCATCGCTCCGTGAAAATGTGTCTGGATTATGCGTTTTAAGTTTAGTATGGTAATTAAATTGTGTACTGAAGGATTTATGTACATCAGTGGATCACAGTTGTGAGATTTGTTTTCAGTTTTATTGGGTTAGATAGTGCATTTCAACTCGTTTTTGATTCAACGCTGGCAACAATGTGTCAGCCCACCATGGCGGCATTGTTCTAGCATTGGAGAGAGTGGCATTCCACTTATTTCCCTGCCACCGCGGTTGAACTGCACTCTTGACTGGGGAGGGTGACCCCCTGTGTTATATATTGAATCACAATTTAACAGAAAGCTTATGAGAACTAGAACCTGTAGTGTCTGCTAAGGAAAATATGTTTAATCTAAATTTTAAGCATTCGTATATTCCAGTTAATTAACAATCGAAACCAACAGCAAGCTTAATGTTCATTCAACGCAGCCGAACCCAGTGATATTCTGCTTAAGGCAACACGTCACTTGAGCTCCTGGCAAGGTCAGGTGGCGACAGGGTTAGTGATTGTTTCTCCCCCACTCCCACCCACTGCTGCATACTTTCTCCTGTAGTCATCGAACGGAAGAAGTTCACTACCACTAGAGTTACTGAACAATGATTTCTAATGTGCTTCCCCCACCACCCACCCCACGTGGAACCTAAAATGTTAAAGACGCGATTGATAACCATGCACCATAGATAAAAATAACACCACCGTTGTACTTGTTGACCCAAAACCTACTAAAGGTAGTCCCAGCTCCCTGGTGTTCTCCCCCACCTCCTCAGTGACCTGCGGGGGTTAGCTGAAACTTTGACACGCCGTATCTCGGCTTGGACTTGTGCTACGAACTTGTAGTCAACGCTATTTGCAATCTTGTGAATCACTTTCCACAACGATACGCATTTACGCATTACATTCGTTTATCTGGAATAGCTCGGTAATCCGAATTTTGGTTCAAGATGCCACAAGAAACTGATAGCAACACCGCCCAAATAAACACTGCTCCGCAGGAAACAGCAGGCAGTACTCTATTGGAAACTGTGCAACTTGAGTATACAGAGGAAACGAACTCCGCACCCAAGCGGAAAAATAATAAAAAACAGGTCGTCGAACAGAGCGACAGAGAGACAAGAAGCCAGCAAGGAACAAGAGGAAGTCAGAACACCCTCTGCTCTCAAGCAGAAAATGCCGACAATGTAAAGCAGGACGAAAATAGCGAGTCGCTAGATCCGACGCTCCCAGAGGGGACGGTACTGGAAAAGACCCTCGCCCTCAGAACAACGTTAGAGAACCTCCTGAAAGATACCAGCAACAGAATAACTACTGGACTTCGAGGAAAAATAGTGTCCATCTGGACAAAGCTGGAGACAGTCCTACTACAAACCAACCTAGAGTGCGAAACAGCTAAAGCGAACCTGGAGGCCTTCCAATCCGTGGGAGCAGACCAAATGCCACAGCGCGCTCCCTCGTATGCGCAAGCGCTGAGGACCCGACCGACTGCAGACCCAACTGCAACTGCGACTACAGCGATGAAACGCAGGACCCTCCTGCCAACACCACATTTGGTAATACTGCGCCCGACCTCCACAGACGAAAACAGTAGCAGCGAACAGGTCAAAAATCTAGTGGTCACAAAGTTGGCAGACGACTTCAGAGATACCAAAATAAAATCGGTAAGGAAGACCCGAAACGTAGGGATTATTATCGAGACTCAAACAAAAAGAGGACGCAACAAAAATCCTACAAAATGAGAAGATTCAAACACTCGGACTTGAAGCCCTACATCCAAGACGCAAAGGACCTAGCATCAGAATATATAACCTCGACTATGATCTGACACCAACTGCTCTCCAGGAGGAACTGTGTTTCAGAAACCTCCAGCACGCACATCCGGAAGAAGAACCCGCCAACTTGATTATTCCCAAGTTCAAGACGAAAGCCAGAACAGGAAATGCTTACCACTGGGTCGTCGAGTTGTCACCAGCGGCCTGGGTCACGCTTAGCCAGACCGACAGAGTGTTTATAAACTGGGGCAGTCACCGCTTTAGGGAACACGTTGCTGTCCCTAAGTGTTTCAGATGTTGCCGGTTTGGGCATACCACTCATACCTGTGCCCAAACCCAACCCACTTGTGGCCACTGTGCAGAACGTGGTCACGACTTCAACACGTGTCCGAATAAAGACAAGCCGCCGACCTGTGTAAATTGAAAATTAAATAAACTACCAGCAGAGCACTCAGTTAGGGATAACGAATGTCCAGTGTACTGTAAAGCAAAGAGCACTTTCCAAATGAGACTAGATTATGGCCACACGCCCTAAATCCTATAACATCAACAGGGTTAAATTCATACAACTGAACGCACAACGGTCCAAAATAGTAGCGGCGCAGCTCACAAAGAAGGCGAACGAGGCAAATCTCGACATATTCCTCATTCAGGAGCCATATGCATATCGTAAGGAGGTCAGGGGTTACCCCCTGGCCTATAAGATAGTGCAGGATAACAGAGAAACACCCTGGGCCTGCATATTGATTCGGAATCCAAATATAACAGCAACAAAACTAACCAACTACTGCACATCCTGGGCTGCATGTGCCCATATTATCACGCCCCTGGGTGAATTTTATGCGGATCGCTATACTGTCATCCAGGTGAAGATATACTACCAGTAACCAGATATCTGAGGAGCCTCCAGACAGACTTCCCAAACAGTAAAATTGTCGTGGGAGCGGATGTGAATTGCAGGTCCCCAGCGTGGTTCAGCGAGACCACGGATAGACGTGGAGTACAGAACGGGCAACAACTTGAAGACTACTTAGCAAATAGTCCGTACACAGTCCTCAACCGGCCAAACAATCTGGCAACGTTCTCTAGTTCGATGGGGGAGGCCACAATCGATGTCTCTCTGGCTACCAGA
Source organism: Mastigoproctus giganteus (assembly GCF_048544385.1). NCBI lineage: Eukaryota > Metazoa > Arthropoda > Arachnida > Uropygi > Thelyphonidae > Mastigoproctus > Mastigoproctus giganteus. The sequence continues at coordinate 7,716,111 of NC_143582.1, forward strand.
TCCCTCGCTGGCCACCTAACATCGTGGACCGTCCAAGAAAGCTGGACCACGTCGGACCACAGGGCCATCACGTTTGAGCTACAGCGCTCCCTTAGTCGACACCAAGCAGTGAGGCAGGCACAGCCAAGATATGCCATAGAGAAGGCGGATTGGCCACTCTTCCAAGCCACACTGACCACAGCAGCCCAATCGTTGAACATCATTGGACTCAGCCCGGATCAGCACCAGATGACGGTCGCTGGTCTCATCACTGAAGCTGCCAACACCTCTATCAGAAAGAAAAACCCAACCCCGGGGGCTGTACCCTGGTGGTCTCCAGAGCTACAGAGGCTTAGGCAGGAGGTGCACAGGAGAAGGAAACTCTTCCAGCGGGCAAGGCGCTCCCAGCCGGCAGCGGAAGTGGAGGCACTGAGACAGAACTTCCGAGATGCAAGGAACCTATACACGGCAACCATACGCCAGCGTAAGATGCGCAGTTGGGAACACCTTGTTTCTACCACTGGGAATGATAACCCCTGGGGTGTGGTATACAGAGTAACCACAAACAAACTCCCCAGGGGTGAGACCATACCAGCGACGAGGACACGGCAGGGTACTTATACCCGGACCTGGCAGGAAGCAATTATTAACATCATGGATACCATGTTTCAAGACCATCTTGCCCCCTCTACCCCAGAGCAGATAACCCTGTGTGCAGACAATGAAACCTACTACACGACTGCAACAGAAGAACCTTTCACCAAACTTGAACTGGAAACAGCTGCCATGAGGATTAGAAACAAGAAGTCTCCTGGTTCTGATCTTTTGGAGCCAGAGATTGTCAAGAAAGCCGTCGAAACCATTCCAGAGGTGCTTCTTAATCTATACAGCCACTGCCTCAAAGAAGGCCTGTTCCCCCAGGCCTGGAAAACTGCAAACTTGTGCCTTATTCCCAAAAGTCCCAACAAACAACTGGACCTTCCGGGGTCATACAGACCCATAGCACTGTTATCAGTCCTGAGCAAGCTCTTTGAGCACTTATTAAGAAACAGAATAGGGATCCACTACACTGCAGCCGGCTTGCAGTCACCCCGACAATATGGATTTAGGAAGGGATGCTCAACCTTGGATGTCCTGGAAAATATTACAAATGCTGCAACTACCTCAGATCAGAAATACTTTCTGGTCATAGCAATAGACTTTGCTGGGGCGTTTGACACTTTATGGTGGCCAAGCGTCCTGGCCCGACTTCGGAAAGCCAACCTACCATCAAATCTGTATCAAATCATCAAATCCTACCTGTCGAATAGGTTCGTGACAGTCAGAGCACCATATTGTTCAGTAACAAGAGAAATATTCAGAGGATGCCCACAGGGCTCAATCCTGGGCCCACTCCTATGGAACTTGGTTCTAGATGGCTTTTTGAACCTGGAACTCGGCGACGTCGTTCCCCTAGCCTATGCGGATGATGTGGTTCTGATGCTGCCTGGGGGATCTAGGGCGCAACTGGAGAACATCGCCAACAGAGCAATAGAAACTCTAGAGGACTGGGCTAACAATAATAACTTGAAGATCTCATCCTCGAAGACAAGATCTATATTATTAAAAGGAGCCCTAGACACCAGACGACCCCCTCAAATCAAGATACAAGGTAACACAATCAAGCTTACCACCGAATTAAAGCACCTTGGAGTCGTACTAGACAAAAACCTGAGCTTTACAGCACATATAGTGAACTTACGGAAGAAAATTAGAGGATACTCCGCACTTTTTGCGCGAATCACACGCAAGGAATGGGGTTTGAGGCGGAAAACCCTCAGCCTCTACTATAAAGCTATTTTCCTGCCAGCGATTACATATGCTGCTGGAATATGGTATCGCAAGGCTACTACTGCAGTGAACCGGAAAAAATTGGAGACTACACAGCGACACATACTCTTAACCATCTCGAGAGCATGTAACACTGTAAGTACCCACGCACTCCAGGCTTTAACGGGATCCCTCCCTCTGGACCTGGAGATTGTTAAGCATGGGCTACTCTATCAACTGACCAAAGGCAGAACGGCAACATGCCTCGACTACACCATAGATCTGTCAAATGATCCCAAAGTAGAAAGGAGCCGTCTCTCCGCTTACCTCCAACAAACTTGGCAGGCCCGCTGGGAGAACTCCAGCAAAGGTGCAATAACTAGAAAATTTCTACCCAACATACGGCTGGTATACCCGAATTATCCACCGTGGCTCTCACCAGGACTCTACACCACCTACCTGCTGACGGGACACGGGGCCATTAGAGACAAACTACAAGGATTTGGACTGAGTGATACACCGTTCTGCCTCTGTGGTGAACGTGAAACGTGGGAGCACCTAATGTACAGTTGCCCACTATATGAGGACCTCTATTGCAGGTTCATTACTAGAACACAGCTTAACCTCCGTAATCAAGAAGACCTCGCCATAACTGAAGTTGACACATACAAGGCATTCGCGCAGCTGGCCCAGGACCTCTTCACAAGGAGAAGGACGCTCCCACAGCCTCAACCACTGCAGTAAACAACCATGCCGTGCAGGCCAGCAGAATGTCTACACAACCACGGAAACCTTCCCAGATACTACCATGCAAGGGCTCAGAGAAATGATTGCAGCACTTTGCAGCCACCTAGCCATATGGCGATCTGGGCTGGCAACCTTGACCAGCCTGCTTTCACTCCTATTCCTTGGCGGGGGGGGGAGATGGCTCGATGTCTTCTCCTCCTCCTGCCATCCCCCTTTCCCTCTGGTGGGGCATGGGCATGCCCCACTGACTGCAGGGGCCATCTACCCTATCGGCCCCTTACTTCTCTTTCTTCCCCCCAGCCTTCAGTCTCCCTACCCTTCTCTTTCACTATACACCGCGAAAGCCCCACGCATCCAAATTTAAATTAGCACCAAAATTATTGCCCGCCCCATTAGGCCTCTAGAACTTGTCATTTTAGCGTACAATCCCATGGTAATTTCGGGGAACAAACCCCACATACTAACTTAATAGCGATTTTGCAATTATACCACCGCGATTATCTATCCTTTTTTTTTTTTTTTTTTTTTTTTTTTCTATAGGACCCAGCCGCTGAAATCCCAGGAAATTATGCGGCGGGACCTGCCAGAGTATAATAAATTTCAAGGTACACCTGGCCAGCCTCCTCGTTGGCATAGTACGGACAACGTCGGTCTCATCAGGGGCTCGACGGCCAATAGGCCAGAAGAACAATGGGTACAACGTACTACACAACACATGATCCACACACTTTTAAATCTCTGGTCTTGACAGAGTACTGTCCCTCGATACAGCGAACACTCGCGGAGATGGGAGAAATTCCTGGTGCCGTTTGACCCTCAACATACTTTGTACTTTGTACTTTGTACTTGTCCACAGTGGCAGTAGTGGACTGCTTCATAGTGTTAAAGTCATGTCAAAATGTGCTCCTACGTTTTGGTTTTAATTGTGCGTCTTTAGCAACCCCTGAACTGAGAAAATATGTGTCAGTGAAATTATATGTGGCGGTGAGTTTAGGTGTTAAGTTTTGGAGGTTGGGGTTGAGTGTCTGGAAAGATATATTTTATTCAAATTTTTTTCAGGTCTACAGATAGTTTACCTATTGAGAAACATTACCTCATAGAGTTAACATTGCATAAAAACAATTGTGAATTTTACCATAGGATTACTATTGCCCCATAGACTTTACATGGGACAAAATGGCTACTTGAATTTGGTTCCATTTTGTGTGTCCAGGGATACCCCATAACAGGGATAGTGACGCCAACTTGTGGTATTTACACAATATTAACTGAAATATTGAGAAAATATTTGAATATTTAATGTTTTCCTATGGATGAATATTTTCCCATAGGTTAACATAGGATTGAAGGTGGGCTTGTTTTGGGCTGGAATTGACAAAACGTTAAGTGCTTATATCTCCTTGTCTATTGTGATTGAGGAGTTGATCTTTGGAATGTGGGTTCCTGAGCAGATTACTTATTTTTCTAGATTTTTTTCAGCTCCATCTGGTGATTAGGAGCTGAGATACAGAATTAAGGATTTGTAAAAATCAAAACTTTGATGCTGATTTTTCATCCAGTTGTAGACATAGAAAATAAGTTTATTCATATTGATTTGACAATTTATTCCAGGGGTCTGGTAAGTGGATATTTTGCAGGATAAAGAAGAAGAGGAACAAGTAAATAAAGTTATCTTTCTTACAGGAGGAAGAAGATTCGTTTAGATTAAGAATTTTAAGTCTTTGTCTTATTTAACATATATTTATATAGAAATGAACACTGAACATAATCAGGAATTGAATCGGGATTCTGACATTGCGGGAGTGTCTTCTGGGGAGTCTGGAGGAATGCCTGAGCCCCTCAAAAGGCACAAGGGTAAAAGTGCTATCAAAACACACAAAGGAGGGACTAAGGGTGATAAACACAAGAGTAATAATAAAAAAAAAACAAACAGTAATAGATACAGATAAAAACAATGAGGACAGTTTGGGAAAAGCAGCTGATAAGGTGGTAGAAGTAAGGGGAAACTCTGATGATGAGTTATCTTCTGACTCTGGGTCTGTAGACCATGTTGGGGAAAACAAATCCCCTGAAATATATAAAACACTAAAAGGTAGGAGGATTCCTTTGACCCCTAAGTTGGGATCTCATGTGGATAAGGAAAAAAGTAAAAATATGGTTGCAGTTGATCAAAGTTCAACTGAGGATAATGTTGCTGATCCCCCGATTCTTCTGGAGGAGCCCTCCACTTCTCTGGATACGGAGCACCTTGGAGTTGTGGTCCCTTTGGTCGTAGAACATGAGGATAATAATCAGATGCTAATACAACCCAGGGGGGAGACAGCAGTGGGCTCCTCTTTTATTGAAGGGTTGACTTTGGGTGGGTCCCTTGTTTATTTGGTTTATTTGGCAATGTCTAAGATGAGAAAAGCTCTTGCGGATTTTATGTCTTCAGATTCTAGTCAGGTAACAAAAACAGCTTCTAGTTGCATACATGGTATCTGGGCGGACTTAGAGGCGGTAACCACCGTGGTACTCTTGGATAATGAACGTTTGAGGGCTCGCTCGGCAGAACTTGCAATTCGAACTGATCATTTAGAAAGTTTGAGGAAGAAACAATCGTTACAACGGAGCTCAGCTCCTACATCTGGGTCATTTGCGGGTGCTGTCAGGGGAGACCCTGCTAAAACAGACGGACCTGTCTCTTTGGAATCTTCTGGAGGTCAGGAGAAATCTGGTGGGTTGGCTCGGAGGGTCCTCGGGAATCAATCAGATCCCAATAATATTGTTATATTTTGTCCTTCTGAGGGTTCTGAAATTGCCTCGAGCCAGGATGTGAGATCCACTGTGACGGAAACAATAAAACGAGAATACAAAAACATGAAGGTAAAAAACATTCGACTTCTGAGAAATAAGGGAGTCTTGCTTGAGACAACTTGCCAAAGTGATGCAAGTAAAATAACTGAGATTTTATCTTTAAAGCAGGCAGGATTGTCTGCAGAAAAGCCTAAATTTACAAATCCAACTATTTTGATATATGGAGTCCCTAAAGATCTTACTAAGGAAATCTTGGAAGATTTATTTTACAAAAATTTTCAAGATCATAATTTCACCAAGGATGAAGTTGATCAGGGGGTCTCCTTTAGGTTCAGTTCGGGCTCTGGCCTTAGTGTGACAAACTGGATCATTGGATTTGGTCCAAGTTTGTATAAATGCTTATTCAAGAATGATAGGATCTTTTTGGGCTTTGGATCTCACCGTTTTCGGAAATTTACAGTGGTTAGCAAGTGCTTTACATGTCTTGGGTATGGTCATTCTGCCCAGACGTGTTCGCACAATACAGTGTCATGTGGTCATTGTGCTAACAGTGGTCACATTTACGCAGAGTGTCCTAATAAGGAAAGTCCCCCTCAGTGTATCAATTGCAAGAGGAGAGGTCGAGGATGTGATCACTCGGTAAGAGACAGTAAATGTTCGGATTACATCCGAGCAGTAGAAATGACGGACAGGAGAACTTATAATGAGTAATACGAATTCTTTAAAACTCATTACAGAAAATTCTAAAAATCACAGGTGTTTAAAAATATTACAGATTAACGGACAGAGGTCTCGAGCTGTTGCTGATGAGATTAGGGTTGCCGCTACTGAAGGCAATTTTGATCTGGTGTGTATCCAAGAGCCTTACTATTCTGCTCAAGTAGGAGGACATGATTATAAAATAACAGGATATCCAACATGCAGAATAATCGCAGTCTCTGATGTCCCTCCTAAGTCGGCAATAGTTGTATTAAACCAGGACATTGTACTAACTGCTATTTCTGGTCTGTGTTCTGCCGGCGTTGCGTGTGTCTCCGTGTCATTGATGGAGTTTTCTTTTTGTTTGGTTTCTGCGTATTGTTCTCCTGCAGAAGATTTTCAAAATTCAATGCATTATATTGATAAAATCTGCTCGAGGTTTGCCGAGCGGGGACTGGTTTTGGCGGCTGATTTTAATGCCAAATCTAACTTTTGGCATAGTGGAATTGTTGATGCTCGCGGCTCTCTCCTGGAAGATCTTATTTTACCGCACAATTTGAGTGTACAGAATTTACCTAACAAACCATTTACCTTTTCTACTCGTAATGGAGAATCGAACATTGATGTGACTATTGTTTCCTCGGTGTACGAGGGACGGATTCTACATTGGGATGTGAACCCAGGTTTGGTGAACAGTGATCATAATGCTATTTCCTTCCATATTGGGCCCAAGCCTGTGCAGGAGAAAGTCTGTGTTGGGAATTTGAGAAGGTTCTCAATGGATAACATGAAGTGGGATAAGTTTGGTAACTATCTCAAATCAATATACAGTGATCACAACGCATTAACTGAATCAATATATACAGTGATCACAACGCCTTAAATGAATTTAGTGCACATGAATTAGTGGCCCACGTCGAGTATCACTTACATCAGGCAATGATGCAGAGCACTACACGAAAGCAATTTAGAGTGAAACCGGTTCCTTGGTGGACTCCGGTGTTGTCTATGCAAAGATCTCAGGTGTTTAGAGCTAGGAAAGTACTACAACGTCATAGACATTTGTCGGAGCGAGATGTACAGCAATTCCAAGAAAATTATAAATTACTGCGTAGTGAATACCACAAGGAAATTATTCGTGCTAAAATCGATTGCTGGCAGAATCTTGTCAGGGAGGTAGGCAATTCGGACCCCTGGGGACTGATATACAGGATCTCGCGGAGCAAGCTCCTGCATGGAGATATTTATAATACCGTTGTATCTGATGGAGAGGAAACTGATTTATTTGTATTGGTATGATACTGTGGAACACATAATTAAAAAACTCTTTCCTGAGGATGAGATTGACTTGGATACGCAGGATAAATCAAGAATACGTATGGATAATGCTATGTACGAGGGTCCAGCTGAAACAAGTCTTTTTTCCTTATCGGAGCTTGGTGCTGCCATTGCTAAATTGTGTGTTAAAAAATGCCTGGGTCTAGATCTGATTGAAAATAAGATGTTGATTAAATTCTTTGATCTTTGTCCACAAATTTTGTTGAAAATGTATAACAAATGTTTTCTTGAGATGATTTTTCCGAAATCTTGGAAGATTGCATTGCTCAAGATTCTTCACAAGCCTGGGAAACCTAAGGAGGATCCTCGTGCGTACAGACTCATCTCTCTATTGGATAATCTTGGAAAATTGTTTGAGAGATTATTGGCTCCTCGAATTATTGGGCAACTAATGGAAAATCATATTACATCAGATTCTCATTTCGGGTTTAAAAAGGGACATTCAACTGAGGAAGCAATTTTAGTATTAATCAATTATATAAAATCTTCTCCTGATAAGTATGTTTTGGCTGTATTTGTCGACTTTGAAAGTGCTTTTGACTCTGTTTGGTGGGAGAGTGTGTACTGATGTCTCTGGGGAGGTCTGGTTGTGATAGACTTATTTACGGAGTCATCCGTTCTTATTTCAGTGATCGGCTTGTGAAGGTCTGCGCAAAACATCTTATGTTCAGTAAGTATGTCAATAGGGGATGTCCACAGGGATCTGTTCTGGGGCCGATATTCTGGAATTCGGTTCTGGATCAATGGCTAAACAGACCAAAAGTTTCACAGTGCCTGCAGGTGGCTTATGCGGATGATTTGGTTTTGGGAGTTTCTGGAGATTCCAGAGCTATATTAGAGCTGAAAATACAGGAAATTTTGATGAACCTCTCTGAGTGGGCTGTATTGAACAAGTTGAAGATCTCATCTAAAAAGACTAAGATGATGGTATTTAAAAAGCATTTTGACTACAACCGTCCGCCCAGAGTGCTGTTGAGTGGAAGTCAGGTTCCTCTTGTGTCTAGTATCAAGCACTTAGGTTTGATTTTGGACGATCGATTGAGCTTTAATCTGCACGTGTCACATCTGAAGGATAAGCTAAAGAAATTTACTTCCTTTGTAGTACGCATATCTAGGAAAGATTGGGGACTTAATAAACGAACAATGTTATTATATTATAAGTCCATTTTTCTGCCGATTGTTGCATATGCTGCTGGTGTGTGGATGGAAGCTGTGATTAAAGTCAGAATAAAAAATCAACTTATGTCACTGCAAAGATCGATGTTACTAGCCTTCTTGCATGCTCCGAGAACTGTGTCGACGGCTGCATTACAGGTGATTGCAGGGTCTATTCCTATTGACCTATACATACTGTATCGTGGAATGCTGTATGCATTAAGAAAGGGAATCTCAACTCAGTACCTTGATATTTCTACAAACCTGACTGCCAGTATTAAAGAAGAAAAACTCAGAATTTGGAACTTCCTAGTTGAAATATGGAGAACTCGGTGGAGCTCTTCTGAAGTTGGCGAGATTACAAGGAAAATAATTCCACTGACAGATTTTGCCACGACAAAGACAGTGTCATCTTAGTTTTGTCCCTCAATGTTTACCAGTTATATACTGATAGGACATGGTTACTTTCGTGATAAATTGTATTCAAGAGGACTGGAGCCGGATCCGTGGTGTTCTTGTGGTGAGGCAGAGACTTGGGCGCATATATTGTTTATTTGTCGTTTCTATGGGTTTGAGCGGAGACGTCTTTTTGAAGAGGTATCCTATTTTACTGAGGATAACGTGAGGGTTCTCTTGAACGATGCATCTAATTTCCAGGCTTTGCAGAAGATTGCTGCTGCTGTGTTTGCCAGAAGAACAATTATAAGAAATTTATCAGATGTTGAGTTGGTTGCATATGTGAATCATGCATGAATGCATCTGGGTTCGGGAGCTTCAGACTGGTAGGCTATTTGTCCGGTCTGTGGCTCCTGAACATGTACCACTACAGTTTTTTTTTTTTTTTTTTTTTGGGTTCGGGCGGCCTGAGACCAGGGATGTAGGCACCCAACAGTATTGCACTTCTTCTTTTGGTGCAGGATTGTGCTTTGGCACTAGAGATTATAATAGTAGAAGCAGATCCGGCTCCACGTGCCGGGGACGGGCATCAGTTGGCAGCTGCTGATATCAGCTGCTTCCTGATGGCAAAGTGACCTGACATAAACAACACACTAAATACACAAACATTTCTTTAATACAATTTTAATCTTTCCTATACAAAATTTAAATATTACATTTAGATATATTTGTGTAAATTTCTAACCATCTCAAAATTTTCCTTGTTTTGAATATTCTATTTCTTAGCTATATTTCAGGCCCACTTTACAGTTTTTCTGTTATCTAAATGAATTAGGTGGAGATGGGCACATGCCTAGGAACCACCCCGACACAGTTCACACACACACACACACACACACACACACACACACACACACACACACACACACACACAGTGCACAAGTTCCAGGCAATATCATTTGTGAATTGAAATGCTTTGTGAATGTTGTAGCTTGCTAAACCAGAATCAAAAAAATATAAATTTACTGAAGGAATAGTTCTAGTGATACTAGAATCCAGTATGTTATGAAGGTATTTTTGCCAATGCAATACTGTTGTTATAAACAGAAATCTTGGAACAATATATACATACCTTTTCTTTTAAACAAACAACTAGACGGATTGTAAATCTGTGCGCATGTTTTCTTTTGTTATAATAAATGTTGTTATGTGTTACACAATGTCCCATTCTCTCTCTCTGCCCATATTCTCATACACCAGCAGAAACAAGTACGAACGAATAAAGGTAAGAGCGGGGGTCGGGTTGACACTTTGGGATCATCCGACCTAAAATCACAAAGCGAATCAGATGCCGCAGCAGTTAATTGCTAGAACAGCCCTTAATTTGCCGAGAGCACGGATTTTGTCCTAGCACGACGATCATCTCATTTAGAATAATTATCAGAGGAAAATTAATACGGCCATAAGTCAAGAGGAATAAACAAGAGAAAGAAAAACCGCAGAGAGAGAGAGAGCCCTGATAGTTACATTCGTCACAATAAAAGTTATGCGAAGTCAATTGCTACCAGAAAGAAAGAAACATGGACAGAATTTCTGCACAACCCTGGTAATGCAGAGCCGTGGGGTCTACTTTATGAAATTGTAAGGAATAAATTTTTTACACAAGAAGTGTAGGGATCAATCGTATACAATGGTTTGGAGATTACTAACTGGACGGGTTCTGTAAATATTATTCTGGATAATCTTTTTCTACAGGACAATGTGTGCTCTAATTCTGAGTTTCACGCTAATATTATTTCTGCCAATTCTCTGTATGTTTCTTCACTTAAGACTGAGACTTTTGTGCCATCGAGTTGGACACAGCGGTCACACAAGTGAAAGTTAAGAAATGCCAAGGGATGGACATGCTGGAGAGTACCTTTATTGTACGGCTCGCCAAGATTAAGCCCAGTGTACTTTTCAATAAATGTTTAGATGCTGGAATTTTCCTTGATCTGTGGACGACTGCCCTTATCAAGCTGATTAAAAAACCAGACAAGAACCCTCAGAAACCGAGTTCTTATCGGCCTGTAGCCTTATTCTCCAAACCTAGTAAGTTATTAGAACGTTTAATTGCCCTTCGATTAAACAATTTGTTATTGGAACGGGCACTAATTGCGCCTAATCAATACAGTTTCACTCATGGAAGGTCTTGCGAGGACGCCCTTCTTAACTTCATTTCTTCAGTTGAACACTCTAGCTTCAAGTATACTTTGCTATCTTTATTTACTTCGAGGGTGTTTTTGATTCCCTTTGGTGGGAAAGTGCCCACGAACGTTTACGTCATGCGGAATGTTCCCAATAACTTTATCTTCTAATTAAAAACTAGTTTTCTAAAATATTTATCACCGTGACATCTAACTGCAGACAAATTTTGCGTCAGTTCTTTCGAGGTTGTCCTCAAGGCTCCATTTTGTGACCACCTTTCTGAAACTTTGTTTTGCAAGGTTGGATTACCCGAACATTTGACAACGTGAAGATCATGGCATATGTGGATGATTTGACACTCCTTGTTAGGGGCAATTCAAGATCTTCGATTGAAATATATTGAAGACGACGTAAGACGGTCACGTGCGGTGTCGGTGCAAGAACTTGCTCGTGTTAAGTCCTTTAGATTTTATGTTTAAGTATGAGAAACCCAACAGCACCTTATACTCCAGAAAGGGAGCCCTTTCCAATGGTGATGTCCTTTTTCATTTTGCTCTTTCAGGTAAAGCATCTGTTTACATTTGTAATATTGATTGCCTTTGGCTCGTTGCATATAGCTCTTGAACAACCACTGTTAAGATAATTCTCGTACAAGGCGAAGGATAGCCCAGGGCAACAGAAAGTGCTTCTGTAAATAACACAATAATCGGCGTCTGTTGCTATTTACAACCCACTCCCAACAGAGCTAACTAAGGGTGAGCATTGTGTTTCATTCTCTCGCATAGTGAGAAAGGCTGAAGCTAGCAGCGCGCCAATTGAAAAAATTTGCAACGTATGTCTAAAAGCTGAGATTCTTACAATTAGATGTATTATTTGTGACCAGTTTTTTGGAGGCTGCTGCACCTCCTTGAATATTAAAAAGCTTAGCAAAGCAAAGAAACAAAATTTTATTTGCCTTTCGCGTGTTAAACAACAACACAACCCGAAAGAGTCAACTGATCTGATAAACGCGGTTTAAGACATTCAAACTATAGAGCAAATTTTGTCTGAAGTAACTGAAACATCCCTCCCTTTCCGCAAGGTTGCGGACCAAAACAACGCCTCCATATTCGAAGACTCAATTCAAGACATTCTTAGATGTGATGCTTGCCCAGAAAATTGTGGGCATGGAATACTGACGTTTCCCGCAAGGCAGCAAGCTCAAACATCACCTGTAGTTACAGTTGCTAAAAATAAGCTTAAAAGATGCTCAGCGAGTCCATGGAATCTATCTTACAGCAGTTTAGCGCTGAGATCTCTGCAAACTTCTCTGACCAATTACTTCCCATCTATAAACTCATATCCGCCCTGCAAGAAGAAAACAACCTGCTTAAAGAGCAAAATCTCAAAATCCTACACAGTGTAAAGCGACTGGTGAAGAAGATCGATAGCCGGGAAAATCACACCGGAATGAAGAATAAAGGATACAGGCCCCCTTGTTCCACTCAGTTATCCAGTGATCAACCAGGTGTAAAGATTAGCAAAACAGTTGATTGCTCTCTGCATCGTGAAGTCAACTACTCTCCCGCCACTCATAACAAAACCAGTTGTCAGTCCAGCGGTTTGGCAAGTGCCACTCGGAATATACTGGAAGATGGAGCGGACAACTATCACAGCTCGGCTGCCTCAGAGGCTCCGTCCCTTTCATGTCCCGAGATTCCTCATGTCCCATCATCATATCCTCCTCAACCTGCTTTCATTTGAATCACTAATGAGCAAATCATCAGCGAAAACTTTAGAGAAAAAAACAGGACAGCAGAAGTATCCTACAGAGTGCACGACCCCAGTTCCAATAGTATTACGCATACGCCTTTGCCAGAAACAAGTGGCAACACCTCGAATGGGAACCACACTTCTGGTAATAATGTCTGGCAGTGTACAGCACCTTGCTTTTCAAATCGCAAGGGTCGCGGTACTGACGTTCGTAGCACAACCAACCGAGATTTCAATAGGCTGGCCAATTTCACAGTAGCAACCAAATCTTCCCATTCTCTGAGACAGGGTGCGGTGTTTTGTTTTTTTTTTTCCAGAACGTTCGAAGCATTTCCAACAAGCTTCCTGCGCTACAAACCTGCATGATGATGGCTCACTTTGACTACATTTGCTTTGTTGAAACGTCGTAACGCAAAAAAGACAACTAAACATTCTCGCTAATCCGCTTGGATACAAATGTATTGGCACTGGAAGAATTGAAAAACGGGGTGGAGGAACCATGATCATGTATAAAGATGAATATCAGTCTTCAAAGGAACACCACTCAAAATCAGATAATTTTGAAGTGCTACCTCTTTCAATGGGAAAATAAAATTACAAATCTGCCTTATATACCTGTCTCCTGAGCACACCAGAGATTCAAGAAATAAAGTCTTTGCATGGCTTACCATAAACCTCAATCCAGCTATAGATACAATCCTTTTAGATGTTAACATGCCAATTCCAAAACATACCGACACAAAAATAAATCTTGATTCTATTCTTGCACAACTAAATCTGAAACAGCTGGTAACTCCAACAACTAGAGGGAATCAGCGGTTAGATGTTGTGTATTACAATGCATTCAGCATTAGATTAGCAGATAACTTGTTTCGCTTTAAGTCAGACCACAAACCCATAGCTGTAGAGACCACACTCAATGTTGCTGGAACCAATCAGAGGGATGGCGGAAATTAACGGCATGCATAGAACGAAATTTTCTTTAAAAGACATCAAGCCAAACATCATTCTCAAAGAACTTCGAGAATACAAATGGCAAGAACTAAGCACGAACCCGGCAGAGGAAGCACTCCAGCTGCTGGCCTTAAAGCTCACAAAATCTGCCTATGAAGGAGCATCGAAGGTCATAAGGATAACCGGGAAATCCAAAAACTTGGTTTAATCCACAGATAAAATATGTCTTTCGTAAAAAGCAAAGACTTTAAATGAAGTGGCTGAAGACAGGACATCCTAATGACCACATTCTGTACAAAAAAGAGAGTGCTCACTTTATAAAGTTGAAAAAACAAGCACATTACGCAGATGTACTATCAAAGCTCATACAAGGAGAAAGGATCGTTCGGGATAACAGAAAAAAGGGCCTCATGACTGCCGAGGTATTTACCGAATGGTCCAAGAAGGCATTTGGACAATCTTCCGCTCCCAACCAATTGGCAACAGAAGAAAACAGGAAGAGAATAAACTGATCTCTTTCACCGAATCGTAGAAAAAGAAGAATCCGTTTCAAACTTACTAAGAAAGACACCTCTAACAACCATCACAATTACCAAAGAAAACCTAATGAAAGCCATAAATGAACTTCCTAATAAAGTTCATTTATGGCTATGTCTCTGGGGATTGGTGGGGGAAATTCCACAGAGCGAGCCAGAGAGAGTGTGATCGCTCTGTGGTCCGAAGTACTCCATGATACTTGCACTGTCCAGCCAACCAGTTTTTGGGCTATGTCTGGCGTGACCAAGGTTATGTCTATTGTACTCTCCCAGAAGGAGCTGCTGAAGGTGGGCAGGTGGTCCGGTCTGTTGAGAACCCGAAGGCCAGTAGTTAAAATGAAGTCCTCAAGTCGTTCACCATTTCTGTACCCAGTTATGTTGGGTGTTAGGCTATGCCACAGGGCAGAGCGACAGTTGGCATCCATTCCAACCAGCAGTCTCCGTCCGGGAAGAAGGTGGAGAGCCATCTGGATGAGTGATGTTGCAAAAGTGATGTTCATACTGGGGTGACTATATACTGAGAGCAGGTAGATGGAGTCAAGGGGTGTCTGGATCTGGGCATAAGCTCTGATAGAAGTACATAGTGGTGCGATACGGACTGCTGTAATCTCTGTATCCTGAAAACCACTGCGGTCCATGTCTGGTCATCTGTGCAGTGTATAATTTTCTATGAGGTTGGATATCCAACTACGTTACCCTTGCAGACAGGGTTCTTGAAGCAAAAATGCGTCAATGTGCTGCTCTTCTACTTTGATTTTTAATTGGTCAGCGACCACTCTTGCTCGTTGTGCATTAAGTTGAAGTATTTTAATCAGTTGTTGAGTGGGTATAATGGCTTGTCTATCCATAATTTATCGTTGATTGATTGGTATATACTCTTGACGTTTTTGTAGACTGTACAGTTGGCGTCTCTTATTGACTGGTCGTGGGGTGCTTTTGCTGCTTTTCAGTTGGCAGAGGAGGATAGTTGCTCCTTGGCAGGGCAGTCCTTAAACGCATGCCCTTTTTGGGAACAGTGCCCACAGGTGGACTCTCGCTGGTTACATGTATAGGACGTATGTCCTAAATGCAGGCACTTGTAACACTTGGGGACAGAGATGTGTTCCCGGTATCTATGGCTGCCCCAGGCAATGTAAACCTGTTTTGTGAGCTAATGATTTGCCACACCCTTGGTGACAACTCAACGATCCAGTTAAAATTTCTTGGTACTTTTGCGCTGGTACTATATTTCGGCGCTATATGCTCTTCCTGGATCCCCTCAGTTAGGCACATACTGAGATTCCTGCGATAGATCTCATGCTTTATTCCAGAGGGGTTAGGTTTTCATCGATGTCAAACAGGACTATTGATGGGCCTTTCCGCTTCGGAGCCTCCACCCGCAGTACATAGTTGTTTATATCCGTATTCTTTAGGATTTCCAGTGCCCCCTCTCTCGTATCTGTCTCTATTATAATGCCAGGGTTCCTGGTTTTTCGTATACTTTTAATTCTTACGTTCTTCATTTGTTCTTTCATGTATATTTTGTGAGTGCCTCTTTGACCTCCTCACTCGTTCTCAGTCTTGCGCCTTCGGTAGGCTTAACTAATATAACGTGAGCCTCCGTTTGTTTTTTGGGTCCTTTCTCAGGTTTTGCTCTGGGCGGCTGGTTAGTTGTGGCGGTAGTGAAGACATTCCTCAACGCCTCAGCAAAGGAACGGGGGAAGTAGCATTTGTTTTTCCTGTTCCTGAGCTAGAAAATGAAGCTTAGTTTGCATTCTTTCATTATAAACGTGGAGGTTGAGGATAACATGCTCTATCTTGCCGAAAAGCTGGATGACCTCTGTTCTGATGGCCGCAGTGATTCTAGGTTGCATGGCCATATATTTTTCGAGTGAATCCCGAATGGCTATAACTTGCTTAATAAGAGTACCAGTCAGGGGAGATCCTGACTTTTGGGGCACACATTTTCAGAATCACTGGGGATATCATTTTCTCCTTCCTCAGGTACCTCTTTGAGGGTTAGAGAGTCGGCTCCTGACCGTCCCCTCCTTCGATGTTTTTGTTGGTAGTCTTATTTCGGCCTTCGGGGTTAGAAGTCTCGCTTGTCAAGTGGGAGGATGTTCTTCTGATCCCTCTTTTTCCATCACTTCCTGTTCAGTATCACTCATTGTGAGTTTTTGCTAGAAATACGAAAAATCGGGTGTGTTCGGATTAGCAAGTTTCGTATAAACCGAGGCAAAATAAGCTGAATGCTGTTTACCACAAGTAGGCAATTACGTCAGAGAATCTTGTGTTAAATTTAGGTTAAGAAAGAAAAGTTTTTAAGCTTTCTTCTGGGGCAAGTTAGTCAGTTATAGCATTCATCGTGTCCCCGTGGCTTGAAAATATGACGTCGAACTAGAGGCAGCAGTGAGAAAAGCGCTTAGTAGCAGCTGGAGAACAATTGCCCAAGGTGGATGAGTAATCGCCTTTATTTTTCAGCACTCTTTGTGTCTTATAGTAGGCGGTGAAAGAAGTGATTCGATGAGTATCGCTGTACGTATGAAAGTTTTACTAAAATTTAAAATAAAATGTACTTAACTCAGAAGTCTCGATCTAATTTTCATCTCGACAGCTTCTCCAGACTTTGGACAGCTGCTGTGATGTATTAATAGATTGGCAGGTTCCAATAAACCACTATTTTAGGCAATAAAACAAAGAGAGCAAAAATAACACAACTAGACTGGCCCTCTAGCGGGCAACTTATGAATTGTTATTTAAAGCTTTAAAACATTTTTAAAAAAATTTAATTTTTTAATTTTTCATATTTGATGTCAAAAATAATGTACTAGTGTCTGTGCGCGCGCAATTATCCCGTTGGCAATAGCCGACCAAACAGGTTGCACCATATACACCCATTTCTCTCTGTTTATTGCCCCTGTACCACCCTTACATTATTTCATAAACATTAACATTTATTGCAATTCATCTGAACCTCAGTAACTAATTTGCCTATTACAAATGGAATTTTCTTTAGAAAGAACTATCAATCAATTTCTTACAGAGTTTAGATTATGTGTTCGGGGTTCAATAAAAGAACAGGAACAAACTTACGCTCCAAAATAGCGGCCACTTCCAATTTCCTTGCATTCAGGCTTCAGTCGCGGCAGACACACATTCTTCCATTTCTCTGGTGGGGCACTCTGCTTTCCTTAGTGGTAGACAAGCTTTCTTTCTTTTCGTGGCTCACATATCTGTATGACTGGCCATTTCTCAACAGGCTGGACCCTAGAAACAAGCATAGTCTCTGACATAACATACCTTCAGAGGTACAGCTTGCAATCTTGCTGCTGGGCATGCTGATCACCTGATGACTGCTTTCCATGGTAGACAGGCTCTCTTTCTTTTCTTGCCCGTTTACCTTAACCTTAAACTTTAAACCCACGTTTTCCCCTTCCATACCTCCAAAAATATCATCACCTTCATTCTGCAGGCACTGGCGTCCTCTATGCCTCTCTTCTCCTTTCTCGCATACGCCTTTTTTTTCTTTTTCTTCTTCGTCCCACTACCATGACTCATGAACTTCGATCACCAAAAAATTCTATTTCTGCTTCAGTCCCCAAACTCACAACCTTCTCCCCTAGACCAAAACCTTTCCCCCTCGAACTTTTCTTTTTCCCTCATGTTTGGAATGCCTCCCCCAAGGTCTCATAACCAATCCCAATACTCTGCTTAAAATTTTATCTCATTCTATTCGCAAAAACATCTCACTAGAACCCTTTCCCTTGTGCACAAACCAAACTCTTTTCCTGTAATGGTCTTATTTTTTTTTCACACAGCAATTTGATCTTTTCATATTTGCCAGTCACCTCCAAAAACCTAGTTTCATATTCACACTTTCTCTGATAATTATGGCCAACTTACCCAAATATCAGTCACTCTTACACCATTGTCTTTTCATGTGGACACTGGATGGCCACTCATTTGTTGTTTATTGCCTAACAGTGGTTTAGATGAAAGGGGGCGCTTTATAACCTAGTTTCTCGGTCCTATTTTTCTTGCCCTTAGTAACCTATTTTTCCCCTGTTTGCAAATGACACCCTTCCCTAGTGCTGACCTCTGTCCCTGTTTGCTCTCATAATATTTGAAATTTCTTGTTTCTATTCAGCTGCTATTTTAACACATGATTATATAACTTCCCCATCACCAAATCCAGTGTTTCTCCAAAATAAACCCTTATTACATTTGAACTAAATATCCAATCTTAAATATTTACTATTTAAAAAAAAAAAAAAAAACTTAATACTCCCTTTTCATCCCACTTCCTGGGTTTATTCTAACTAAAATAAATATTTCTATTATATTTGCCAGATCTAGTTCTTACAATCACCATCGTTCCCCTAAAACAATTATTTATATAAGTGTAATTTTTTTCTTTATATATACATATTCATTCTCTATATATAATAATATATACTACAACTATTCCTTACCACAGAAATTTCCCCTGTGTAGCCTCCTACAATCCGCGTTTCTTGATTTTCTAAGTGTGTGCCTATCCTTATATAAAAATATTCAAATTTGTTAACTCCTTGCTACTTTTTGTAAACTATTCTAATCCATAATCTACATGTTTACCCCTATAGTTATTATATCTAGGTCACTTCACCCTTCTTTATCCTTAATTTGCTTTAATCTACTTATCAATTTTTCCACACTCTCACCTGTTCCTCCCTTAAGTGGTTTGAAAATACTCACTGTATTTAACTTGTCCTGCCACCCTGGTTACCATGTTTACCATTCTTACTTCATGATCATCCTAGCTTTCATATCCATTATGATTGCCTCAAATGCTTTCACCATCCTCATTGCGACTCCTACCGTTTTTTGGCATTTTGACTGCTATTTATAAATGTTTCTGTTATGCTTAACTAGATCAGTAATTATCATAATTTTCACATTCTAGGCCATAATTACTTTAACATTCATTAGACTAAATAATTATTAAAAAACCAGCATTCCATCAAATCACTTACTTAATGGCTTGCCAGCTGAATTTTTAAGTTTCAACAACTTATACTTATCAGTTATATCAACCAATTATTGATATATCTAATACATATTACAGTATAATTAACACAATTTCTCACTCTTTCTGTGTTGACAAAGAATCTATGTTTAAATTATGCATAATGCATGTTGTAATCATAATAATAATAATAATCCTTTATATGATTTATGTGTTTCTTTTCTTTGTACTATTACTATATCCACTTCAATGCTACGCTACACTTTGAACTGTGTTAATCCTGGCTCATCTCACCAGTTATCTTTAAACACTATAAAACCACTACAATCCTGGCTGCTCACCAATTGTCTGGGTTTTTTTGTTCTCCTTTTCTTAGCCCTCCACCCTACTGATGTCACTTGCAGCCCACAAAATGCAAATCTTTACTGCAATTCACAGAAAACTCTAGATTCTAGGGTGTGTTAAGTGGGTGTTAGCAGAACATTAAGAACACACATTTACATTTCTCCTGGGCTGTTGGACTTCAGCCTTCAGTTGAGTGAACTCAAGGGTCCAGAATGGAACAAAGGTCTTCCTTGCTTTTCTTTTTACAGAATAATACAAAGAAAATTGTGAGTTTGTATGTAATTTACATATTCGAGAGCTGTAATAGAGTTTAAGTTTTTAATGAATTCTTGAGTTAAAACTGATATTAGATATTGTTTAAATTTGTAACATTTTATGGTTTGCATATACAGTAGACGTGCCAGTAATCTCTTCAATGGATCTGTACTTTGTTGTGGTATTACTCCAAAATTTATTGCTGGTGGTCACTGTTTATAAGGCCTGGTATCATGTCACACTCCGAAATCACCTTAAAAACCACTTTAATCCTGGCTGTCTCGCTAGTTATCATCTCAGTCATCCACTTTACTCAAGACGTTTCTCAATAATAAAATTTGTTTCTCTCCACACCTCATCTCTTATGTTATCATGTGTTGGCACCTGGTTTAAATCAATGACACAGGTTAACATATTCTCAGAGTACTACTCTTATGCATATATTTATATTTTCTAACTAATCCGTTTGTACTATTTCTCTCTTTTTATTACTCCTGTACCGTCCTTACATTAAAATGTAATAATTAACATTTTTTACAATTTATCTCAACCTCAGTAACTATCTTGCCTATTACAAATGATACTTTCTTAGAAAGCACTATCAATCAATTTCTTACTGAGTTTGGATTATGAGTCCATGAGTTCAGGGTTTAAAAAAAGAACAGGAAAAAACTTATGTTCTAAAATGGCCACCATTTCCAATTTTCTTGCATTCAGGCTTCAATCATGGCAGACAGGCTTTTTTCCATTTCTTGGGCACTCTGCTTTCTTTCTTTTCTTAGCTCACATATATGCACAACCGGCTATTTCTGAGCAGGTCAGACTCCAGACACAAGTGTAGTCTCTTACACAACATAACTTCGGAGGTACAGCTTGTGATCTTGCAGCCGGATAAGCCAATCACCCGATGACTGCCTCCCATCGTAGACAGGGTCTCTTTCTTTTCTTGCAAGTGTACCTTAACTTTAATCTTTAATTGCACATGTTTCCCCCTTCCATACTTCCAAAAATCATCATCACCTTCATTTCACACTGACTCTATGCCCCGCTACCCATTTCTCTCACCCATCTTTTTTTTTTTTTTTAATCACGACTTGTGAACCCTGATCCCCAAAATTTTACTTCTACTTTAACCCAAAAACTCACGACCTTATCCACTAGACCAAAAACTCTCCCCTCGAACTTTTCTTTCTCCTCAAGTTTGTAACATCTCCCACAAGGTCTTGGAACCAATCCCCATACTCTGCTTAAAATTTCATCCCATCCTATTTGCTAAAACATCTCTCTCCCTTGTGCACAAACCAAATTTTTTCCTGTTATTTATTTTCTTATTTTTTACAAATGGCAATATGACCTTTTCATCTTTGTCGGTCACCTTCAAAAACCTATTTTCGTGTTCACAACTTCTCTGCTAATTATGGCCAACTTACCCAAATATCAGTCACCCTGATGCCTTTTTCTTTTGACATGAACACAAAATGAGTCTAAGAGAGTCTGATGTGTGAATAAGCCGAATAATAAAATTCTGCCAAGAACTTGCTCATCAAGCAATAAAGAATATTATTCTTTCAGAATTGCTTTTGTTAAGATTTGGAAAAGAAAATAGTGCCTTTTATTGCATTAGAGATGGAAGAACATATCGACGAGAGAGAGGAGAAATTTGACAATTTTAAAAAGTCGCCAATTCCTGTGAATTCCTCTTGTCAGAGCAAATAGAACAGTGTTAACCTAATTTCATAAATCTATTCCCAAAATGTTTTGTTTTCTTTATGAAGAATTTAAATCTATTCTTCTAAGGTGGTGCTAAGATTAAACATAATTTGAGCCTCCTCAGGATGGTTCTGTCCTAGAAGAATATTTTAGTTTGGTCCGTCCTTGTGTTATTTTAGTTTCCAAACATTTATTTATTTCATAATTGAAATTTCTTTATCTATTTTAAAATTTAAAAAAAATTAAATTTTATTTATACGGAAGAAATATTCATAAGCATTATTTTTAATCCTTCCTTTTCTTAGCTCATTTATAAATACTCATTTATAAATAGCTCATTTATAAATACTCATTTATAAATACTTTCATTTATAAATACTGCGTGAATATACACTCTAAGTTGTTAATAAAATTCATTTTAAGGGAGAAGAAGTGGAAAAACCAAAAGTGAAGGAAGTCCTTGAACAGACTTTCTTAAAAATTTTATTATGAATTTAATCATTCTACCGCAGTGTCGATATTTTTGGTATATCTCTTAGCACTCTTAAGTGAAATTCCTCATTGTAAAATAAATGGTTCTGCTTATTAAAAGGATCAGAATGAAAATGTATTTTGCTGACTTTGATGCCAAAGCTAATTTCTTTGTATCAAGAAAGAAATTCAAATTTTGGAATTGTGTAATTAAATCAATTATTTAAATGTACTCTTACAAGCAAATTTTTGTCAGTTCTCAAAGTTGAAGTAGAAATCGTGTGAGATTCTTGGATAGAGATCAAATACAAAATGTTTAGCTTAAAATATATGTGGTACTTGGCTTTTAGAGCAGATTTCAAGCAGCACTAATTACACTACTAATAAGCCTCTAAACATTCCATTTCAGATATTTGCACTTTTGGTGTTAATATCACAGTATTATAAAGTTTCCTCACTAATTTTCTGTACACATGAAATGAGAAGAGAATGAATGGATATGTTTTATGAAATAATAAATGCTGAGGTAACTATATTAATAATTTGTTCATTATGTGAGTAATCAAGTGAACATTACTATGTGCGTTTACTTGAAAGTAATTGAAAGAACTCTAAATATATGTGTATTCTCCGATGGTTCTATTGCTTTGTGTTTTTTGTGAAGTGTATTTCCTTAAGTAATAAATTGTAGTGCATATAATCAACAACTTACATATGTATCTAATCAAGAACTTACATAGGCATATAATCAAGAACTTACATATGAATATAATCAAGAATATACATATCACTTGAAATGATGTTCCAGATACAAGGTTCAATGCATACTTTCAGAGATAGATATCTCGATCAAACTATTAGCTAAAACGAACATGGAATTAACTGAAAAAAAGTGTAAAATATAAAGGATGGTCCTTTAAGTGCATAATATCCATCACCTTGAAAAGTTCTTGAGAAATTGTCCGATGACTTTCTCCGAAAGTCAACGCATGGGTGCAGTTGAGATTATTCACATTGTCTTCTCTTCAGAATTTTTGTTACTATCCCATTTTTACTTCTGTGCTCATATGCATTTCGAAAAGAGATCCATAAAAATGAAAAGTATCTTTTCACTGCTTCTGGAGTTAGTCTTAAAAAGAGAAATAAAGAGAAAGAGAACTTTTCAAAAACGTATTTTGTAGATTATCCAATCATTTCAATAATTCGACTATAACAATTCGAAATTATATGTTAAGTGAAAAATACATTCCAGATTACTAACTTGTATTTGTTGAAAATTATAAGGATAAAGTCTGAGGTTTGTAAGAAATATAAAAACTAATCAGTGATACTAGCAGTTCCACAATAATTCAATTACAATATTTTTACTGAGAAAGAACAGAATGTAAACCAGGAAATATTATCTGCGATTCGAAATGTTCAAAGATAAATAAGAGTTCAAAGAACTACAAAAATTTGTGCAATAAAACTAAAGGTTTACAGCATACCAAAGATGACTGAAATTCCTTACTTCGAATAGTCCTTGCGAGTACACTGTCTGATGAAATTTTAAAGAGCCTTTGATGGCGCAATTTTTTCCTTTTCAAAATTTTTCTACAGATGAAGATAGGAACTAAGATGAAAATCTCTATGATATCGTAAGCAGCAGTCAGAGACATTCCAATCCACAACCCCAGAGAACCACCAATGTTACTAAATACATCAAAATCCTAAAAGAAAAAAACATTCAAAAATCATTAAAATTATCTGTTTTTCCCGTGTCAGTGTTTTCCAATATACGTTAGTTGGACGAATCCTTTTATTTTGATACTTGCAGTATGTATCTATTTTAAAATGTATTAAAGAAAACTGTAACATGCAAATCAAATCCCTCATTTCACGGATATTATGGCTGAGGAATTTGACTGATTGGACTTGATAATATAGATTCTCTTTTTGGGAATTTCCATGCGCATCGCTGCGATATTTTCAGAAATATCGATATATATATACATAGTTATATTAAATTAAGTATGGATAAATGGATGTGAAAGTTACACAAACGTGCAAAGTGCCAGTAACTATAAGAGTGAGGAAAGTAGAAAAAGAAGAGTAGCAGATTTGTGTAAGGTGGAAGAATGTTAATATTCTTTTGTTTATGATGAATTAAGAAAATTATGTGCTGAATTTCCAAGCCAATATAAAGTGGGAGAACAGTAATAAATACTAATAAAATGCAAATAAAAATAAAATGAAAATGGTATAGCTGTAATCAGATATGGCCCGCTGGGTACTTTTATGCCAATGTTTTAATACACTTTGAATACCTATATAGTACCAATTATACTCTTATTGAACTAATTACACTACAGACTGATGTAATGCTCAATCTACAATTTATGGCATTAATCTGATCTGATATACCTTTTTTTTTATAAATTATATTAGGAATGTTCCATAATACAGTTCATGATCTCTATCATATACTGTATGAAGTCATTCAGTACATGATCTCTTCTGATAACACACAGAAATAAAACTTTTTAAGCAGTTCGATGACAGTTGTCGTCTATCACGTTTTGCAGGTTTATTATATCGACAACGCAAACTGTTTCAAGTGCGTTCTTCTGAGTTAATTCTGCCGTTTTTCTGCCATTATATTAAACTGAATTAAATCCTGTTGCACGAAAAACAGATGAAAAGGCAAAATAATCATTATAAATGTTTACCGATGTAAATAAGTTCGCATGTTTGCCTTTAAAATTTTCTAAAATGTGATTCTACAAAACTACTTTACCATGAAGTAAACCTTTCTAAAATCCGGTTAATTTTAAAAATGGCAGCTCTCAATCCGGGGATTACTTATTTTAAAGACTTTTCTTTATTTGGTTTTTATGAATTATAGTATAAAATATTTAATTTAAACTTTTCAACATGGTTATTGATCAATGGTTTGTTGTTTTCAATACTGAATCTTTCTATGTGCTCTTATATTAAACATAAATTAATTGGATTGATTCGATCAGAAAAAGGTGAGTGATTTATATTTTTTGACAAGACAGTCGAGTCTGTTTCCAAATTACGAAAATCCATGAGCGGCAGGAGATTAATCCGCTTTTATACACTTAAACAAAACAGTTATGGATGCTTTGTGAATAGATATGGAATTGATCAGTGTTTAAAAATTTCGTTCTATATTTGGAAACATAAAAGAAGTTCTTTTGGGTTATATAACTGTTTATAATGCAATATTGGTATCTGAAATTGAGATGTTGTTAATAATTATGTTATTCTCCGCATGACTGGCAACCCACACCTTGTTGATAGACGAATTCTATTCTTTGCTCACACAACTTATAACGGGAACAAAGGAAGAGACGAAGAGAGTTTGTACCAATGGCATTCAAGCTAGAGATGGACATCGATCCCTCAGTGAGATGCCTATTCTTGCGTTATCAAATCAATGCACTACAAAATAAACAGCTGAATACAGCTCTTCTCATGGCATACTACGTACTGGGGAGGCTATAATGAAACGTATATTTTATTTTAGTGAATAATTGGGCCTGTTTCATATTCATTTTCCTTTTCTGCATATTATTATTATTTTGAAAGCATAGGGAAATTCGTTTTATATTTAGAGAAGGACAGGCTGTTTTAATGCGATATATCGATTAAAAATATTTCGTACCTCATATTTTGGTCGATGCTCGTACACGACAGAATCAGCAGTAGAGAAAAATAAGTCCATAACCATGCCACCTTTCCTGTAAATGTTTGTGCAAAAAGTATGTAAAATGGGATTACACAGATAAAACCTTGAGGTATATATATTCATTTCCCTTTATTTTAAAATGAAACTAGTTAAAATTACTATTAAAATACTGCGTAATGTAAATAAACAAACGTTGTCAAACTAAAGAACTATCAAAAGAAATTTAAACACCGTGTACCATTTGCATTTATAATTAGCACTAATTGGCCCCATTATGGAATTCACAGTAAAATGAAATGTGATCAGAACCTCATTTGTAAATTTTTGGTTTAATATATGATCTTTTGTTTAATTTTGTGTTAACAGTGAAAACGATATCACGATTTAGAAATTAATATTGTATATGACACTTATTAAATTCTTATCTTGGAAGAGCAGTCTGAGAGATTGTCCATTATGTTAATTTACTGATAGGTACTACACACTATTATATCAGCTGGTAAATTTCGGTATCCTCTCCAACCGGACCAAA
Source organism: Mastigoproctus giganteus (assembly GCF_048544385.1). Lineage (NCBI taxonomy): Eukaryota > Metazoa > Arthropoda > Arachnida > Uropygi > Thelyphonidae > Mastigoproctus > Mastigoproctus giganteus. The sequence continues at coordinate 7,742,453 of NC_143582.1, forward strand.
AGACTCGACTCCAATTTCAAGTCAACAAGCCTGAAGACGGGAAACGGTGAAACCTCCCAAAACGTAACCATCAATAAATTGTTTAAGTGTTTAGAATTGATTTGGTTGAGTTCTCTAACACTGTGTCATTTCAATAATAAATTACTTAATCTACCACGTCATATTATATTGCAGTATCTATCAATTCATTAACATTTTTTTATCTACCAAACTGGGCTGTATTACGCAAAGGCTACTTTCCAAATTTTGAAGGCAATTATTTATCAAGGGTATTAAAATTACGAAGAAAGGAAACACTGTTGATATCAATTTATGCGAGTTTGATACAGTTGATATAGTTGACATGAGCTTTTTTTTTAATATTTTTTTAGTATTTTAGTATCAATAATTGATACAAAAATCTCTAATTAGAAATTAATCCGGAAAATTATAAAGGGATTTTAATGGGATTAATCCTGCTTATAAAAGAATTTTTAAAGGATTAATGGGGATTATAAAGGGATTAGACTCAGTTATAATTATTTTTAGGTAATTCTCCGGTAAGTTATGACCTTTTTCTTTCACTCTTTCTTGCATGTTGTGTGGAAGTTTCTGTGCCTGATGACGTGCCATTTCCTGTGAAAATAGGTATCTAGAAGATGTCTAGAATGCAAAAAACAAAAGGTATCACAGCAAATACAAAAATATAAGATGCCTAGAATGCAACAAACAGAATTCAAGACTCCACACTTTAATCCAAATTGACTAGCGGACGTGAATTAACTGCTTGAAGATTATTCCGGTTGTGGACATATCATAGGCTGGAATGATGATAATTTATCGGGTTCGATACTTCCGAATCCGGTTCCAGAAAGGGATTAACTAGTGCAGAATGTAGTAATAAAGGGTGGAGGTGTCATGCTTCTTATAAAAAGCAGCCTGAGCATGAAAACAGCTTTTTCTGAGTTTGAGATTTCATCGGCCAGCATAGAATCTGTGTGGTATGAGTTAGTTGAAACCAAAGGAACAATGAGAGTGGGAGTAATCTACAGATCAGAAGAATGTGAAGAATATGACGAGATGGAATGGGCAAGCAAGCATGAATGTACTATTATTGGTAACTTTAATCTGCCTCAGATTTATTGGCAAGGAAACTTACGATAGGGAAAAAAACTTTTTAAAATAAACTACATTATGATTATTTGTACCAGCATTTTAGAGAGTGTACTGGTGGTGAGAATATTCTTGATCTCTTCAAGTGATAATGCAATCGTCAGCTGGAAGATGAAGAAAGACGTTGCAGCAGTTAACGGTAAAGGCACTTGCTTTAACTTCAGAAGAAGGGATTTTGACCATGTAAGGGGCTGTCTGGCATCTGTGAACTGTGCGGATAGCCGAGGGATGGCGAATACATTCGAACTATTGAATATTTTTAAAGTAAAAATCACAGACACAATGGGCAATACGTACCTTTAAGAAAATATTGCAGGAGGAGGATACCGAAATGGATGACTGCGGGGCTGGCTAGTCGAATAAAACAGAAAAAGAGAGCATGGAACAGTTACAGAACGATGAAAAGTACTGAAACCTACAATAGGTATGGGTTGATCTGAAATAGAACCACAAATGTTAGGTAGGACAAGGCAGCGTATGAGATAGCATGGCTAAGAGAGCAAAGAATGGGGACAAGAAATTTTTCCCATCTATGAATAAAAGAAAGAAAAAAACAAATCAGATGAACTGAATAGGTACTTTGCATTTGTCTTTACTGACGAAAGACCTTTATGCTGAGAAGAGGCTGAGCCATATGAAATTAGTGATGTCTTAATTACAGATGAATGCTTATTTGAAAAAGCTATGATCATAAAAGCAAGTAAGGCCCCCCGAGTAAAACGAATGAAGGTGGAATTTTCACTGTTCTAAAGAATTCCAGAGCTAAGGGTCATAAATTAAAATCAGAGGACTTCAATTTTAGACTGGATTGTAGGAACTTTTCATTTAACTGGCGAGTCGTTGATAGCTGGAGTAAGTAGCAGATACTTAAGGCTGACCGTTTGAATAAATTCGAAGTTCAACTGGATGCTTAGCTGTGTGAGGCAGGAAGCATATAATTTGTGTTTTCTTATCTACTTCTTTTTTTTTTCGGTGCAACAAAAGCCTGTGGCTTCCTTGTACTATAGAGCGAATGCTATTACTATATGCATAAGTGACCACATGCATGGAACTGGAAAAGAGGATGGTAAGGTAATCTATTAATTGAATTTGGGAAGGAAGGCAGTTTCTTCGTCATGAACTCATTCTTCCAGAAAAAGGCCCAGTCAAAATGGACATGGAAGTGCCCTGTTGGAAATAATAGGTAAATTAACTTAAAAGTGACAAACAATAAAAGTATATTCACTGACTATTCAGCGTTGAATCATTTTAATGTAGGAAGTGACCATCGGTTACCGAGAGCAAAAATAAAAATCGATTGCAAAAAAGAACGAAAGGAATTGTCAAAGGAAGAAATCAGGAATTGGCAAATAAAGAAAAACCAATCAGAATATTAAAAGAAACAATTGCCATGACGAAAAAGCGGGAGAAATAAAGCAGAATGGTGACATAACAAACAAGGTAGAATCTACAGAAATGTGCAAGACCATAAGAAAGAGACTAAAAGAAATGAGCAAGTTCAAAATTGACCTCATCAGAATAAAATCATGGTTTAAAGAAAGCAAAACGAAAAATGGTTACACACAACAGCCAAATGTTTGCTTTGAGGCTTAGAGATGGTGCAACAACCAAAACTCAATTTTATTGATATATTTATACGGATAAAAGACACCAATTGGATCCAACACCAAATTCAGAAGCTGTACCAGAAATTTTGGTAGAAGACGCTACAAAATCAATTAAAAATGGCAAAGCAGCAGGACCCGATAAAGTCACTGATTAACGTTTAAAGCTGAAGGTCAATGATATGTAAAGTTCTAGCCAAAGTATTTTCAAAATGTTTTCTACTTAACAAAGTTCCTATAGCAAGGAAAATTGCAGAGGCCATACTGCTCACAGGAAAGGTGACAAGGCAGATTTAAAAATCTATCGATCAACAAGCTCATATCCAGTTATCTAAAGATTTTCATAAACATACTTTCAAGGATAATAATCACAATACTTGATGCAGCATAACTCCAAAGACAATCAGGTTTAAGAAGGGGCTTCAGTACGATGGACCATTTGCAAACAGTGCAGCAAGTAATAGAGTGGCACAATGAATACAATCTTCCATTATGAATATAGCCTTCATGGCTAAGAAAAAGCATTCGATTCAGTCACAAAACAAGCAATAATCAACACCCTAATCAAATAAGGTGTAGACAGAGGTAATATAAATATTCTCCAATCAATATATGAGAAGGTGACTGCAACAATATTTGTCAGCAATGATAAATTTCAGATCACAATCTCCACAAAACTATTTTCTGCCTGTGTAGAAAAAAATGTTTTTCAAGCTAAATTGGGTTAATAGAGGACTCAAGATAAATGGAGATTATCTGAATCACTTATCTCGTTTTTAGATGATACGATTCGTTTTGCCAGTGATCAGAAAGAATTGCAACGAAACATTGAAGACCTGCATAATGACAGCAAGCGGTTCGGTTTGATGATGAATATCAAGAAAACGCAAGTTATGTTCAACGACGGCACAAATAAAATTATTTCCGATGGAGAACTAGAAGAAGTGGAAAGATATGTTTTCCTAGAACAAGAAATTTCAACATGCGGAAACATCATGATGGAAACTGAACAGCGCATAAAATTGGGAGGGCAAATTTTTTGGAGAGCGTAATCCAGTTTTCAAGGTAAACTTATCGATCTGTCTCAAACGATTAATTTTTGTTCAGTGTATCCTGTTTGAGCGGATAGCAGAGTGGCATCGTGACCGTTCTTTCTACACCATGGAAGGAAATGACTGGGTTCAAATTGGGTGAATGACGCCAGAAACCTTCTGGGCGTTTTTCACTGCGTGGCTAAGTTAGTCAGTTTCAGATGTGGATATCAAGATTTTGACCCCGGAAACTCGAATTTCTTCCAGAAAAGCAGTCAAATGGACCAGAAAACACATGTAATGCCTGAACACAATAAACTGGAGTATTTGAATTAATATTTCGGATGAATCTGGTGTGCTTTTTTTTTTTTTTTTGTTAGTTGTTGGCACATCGACTTCTGTGGCCTTAATGCACCTCCCTAAGGTTTTGCATTTTTACTCTGATCGAAAGACTAGGCGGGATTCGAACCAGCGACCTTTGGGTTGCCAGGCAGGCACTTCACCCACCTGGCTAGCCCGGTCGGCACTGGTGTGATATTAACCAGTGTATCCTCCCTGTCCTAACATATGGTTCTGAAACATGGACATTGTATGACAAAGATTAACAAAAGCTAATGGTCACGCATAACCAAAAGAGAAAGACCGAAAATCAGGTGCATATATTCGCTAACAAACCAATGTGTCTGTGACATCAACGAAAGAAGGCTGGACAGAATTCTACGAAAAGGAGCACACCATACCGAAGCATAGACCTAAAAGGATTCTTTTGGATCTCTACTTCGGTGTAGTGTATACTCTTATAAAGGATTCTTTTGGATCTCTACTTCGGTGTAGTGTATACTCTTATATATGGCAAGTCACAGAATATCTCAGGCATCTTATAATCGACCATTGCTGTTAGGTTCTTAAGGAGACCAAAGAGTTTCCATAAGAACCTAGCAGTAGTAGGCACCCCAGAGAACACCTATAAGAACTACAGAATTGCGCGATCCAGAACACATGTAGGATAGTCAGATAGTTCCTCAACCATCACCACTAATAATAAGTCTTCTGACGCAACAAACCATCCCATGATGAGGTTAATAAGGGTCTGGGTTGGAAAAATTGTCTTTAGTAAGACAGTCATATTAATAATAATAATAATGCAATAAATACAATGCGTTAATTTTGTCATCTGAAATTGCTTACATTCGAAAATTATTAAGGACTAATAATTCCTTATCAACAACTTTCTGAATTATGCATTACAAATAACAAATGTAATTGCATTTAAATTCAAATATGAAAGGAAGGCACAATCGCAACAAATTAATATTCAGGTAGGTCAGTGTTGAGCTAGATACCATAATGTTCATTACCAATTTATCTCTTTATGTCTATCTCTCTTTCTCTCACTGTGTACAGTATAATGTACATAACGAGACTGTATTCTGTCTAGATATATATGTACACGTGTGCTAGAGAAACAGGAAGTTTTTTTTATTACTAGGAAATCGAACTTGCTGCACAGGTAGGGTTGCTTTTCTAGTAATTGATACAGTATAATGAATAATTATGACAGGAAATTTTCACTTACCCTGCGTAAAACCTGTACTCGGAATTTGTTGTGTATACCTGAAATACAGAAAATACCATGAAACAAAGAACAGTTGGTCACTACCAGTTGAGAATTAGAAAATAATTCTCAAAGAAATGCTGAATTCTGCCTGCTCATACGTTATGAGAATATATATTTAAAAATTAAAATATCTTTAATTATGGAATTGAGTGCCATGTTCCCTTGGAAACACTCCTTTTAGAGCATTATATATCGATTCTGCCAACATTAAATGCTTTTTTAGGAGTTTCGATCATTTTTTAATATCAAACAAATACACACTTTATTTGTAGAACTAACATTAGGGTATGATAACAGAGAACAATTGCAGGTATAAAAGAGATTAATAAATTAACTCTGCCACGGAATGGCTGAGTCATTCAGTCTCAGAAGAGGAAAGCGAATTTCTCTAACTCGGATCCGGCAAAAGATTACGGGCATTATAATAATAATAAGATTCTTTACTAACATAAATTGTATACAATAGTGATTCCTTACACAGAAAAGTGTTCTGTGTTGAATACGTAGTATTGTGTTTGGTTCTGTTGAGTGTTCTTGCCTTTGGCCGCAAAGCTCCAGGTGGTATCACACGTTGCAGAACACACCGCTAGGAGGTAGCCAGGCTGCCCATTATTCTTTAGTATAATCTCTTCCAGGGTCACATAAGCTTCCTGACAGAGACCAATGTAAAAAAAAAATAATAAAATGTTAGTGTGTGGACTTTAGACAAGAAAGAGAGGACAGGTAGAAATATGGGGAGTAAAGAAGAAGGCATCCCCAAGGTACAATGGAATGCATCTATCTGGCGAAAACATGGGATGGCAGTGGGAGAAACGTTGCCATGCAAGGGAATACAAGAGCATTTGCCAATTGGCACAATCTTCTTACTCTTCTCATTCAGGTTCGGCCGTGATGTCAATTTCAGTGGTGATATCCAGTTTGGTAGTTAAACTCCTATCCGCTGATCTGTAAGTCAGTAGGGATATAAATAGGAATGCAGCTGTGGTTTTCCTATACTGGATCTTCTGAGATCTGGTGGTGGTGTAACCTTATTTGCTGCTATTCATTGATTCCCAAAATATAGGTGGTTGTATTCTCTTGGTTTAGATGATGATCCAGATAGTGACTATATCCATGGTAGGATCTTCCGTCGTGCGAATAAATCCTGTGCATAGCGCGAAAAGGCGACATAGTCTTCTTCTCTTTCGAGGATGTGCTGTTCTTGGTTTTTAAGAAGGTAATGTATCTAGTCAGGAGGAGGCATCTCAAGTCTTCATATATTTCGATCTCGTACATCAGGTGGTCCAAACGTTTGAGGGAACTACAAAGGCATTGCGGGTTTTCTGTGATCCCTTGTGCAGTGAGCTTTCCTCTGATAGATCCACGGCCAGTTAAAAAAAAAGGTGACGCAGAGGCAAGGGGATAACCATGTGGGAGATTTCGAGTATACTGTTGCTATTATAGGTATGAATTTTCTGGTGACTTCTCCTTTTGTAGAGTGTATCCATCTAGCCTCCCAAACTTACTGCAAGTATGAAGTGAGGCTCTTCTTCTTGGCCTTGATTTTATTTGAGTGGGTCGGAGGTAAAATCCAGATAGGAGATGGCTTTACCTTTGGAAAGCATATACAGCAAACCACATTTGACTGTTTCTAGATCTAGTGGAAACACGCCGGCCAGCACTTGCAAGGCATGGGCGCTGACCGTACAGCAGGCCTGGGTGATGATTATCAGGATGACGAGCTGAATCGAGTCAAACTTCCTCTTGTTAACTGCTGTCATTGCCTTTGAAAACCAGATACGTCATGCATAAGTGATTATGGGGATGTACATAGCCTTGAAGAAGAAGAAGGTGGGCGCACGATGCTTCAATCCCCAGTCCCTACGTGCGATTCTTGCCACGAATGCAGTATCTTTTCGAATCTTGGTATGTAGTTATTCCAGGTGTGGTGTGAAAGATAAGGTCCAAGATCACGCCAAGATATCTCATCTCGGTTGTTAACTGGATAGTTCTGCCCTGGAGTTTGATTTGTGGTGGCCTCGCTACATCCAGAGAGCCTGTAAACAGATGGAATTTGTCTTTATTGGTAAGATTTCCAGGTGGTTGTGCCAGACCCTCCCAGTTCTATTTTCTGCGGCTTCCAGTTGGGATCTAGCATTTGCGGCAAAGGGTAAGGACTAAGTCGTCTGCATATGCTTGAGATTGGACATTCTGCAGGTCTATGTTCAGGAACTTATTAAATACGATGTTCCACAGTAGATGGCCTAGGACAGACCCCTGGGGATATCATCTGTAGATTTTGCGCGTAACTTTGCTGTACTGTGTCCTGGCGGTTGTGCTCCGCTGTGATAGATCATTTTTTATGCATTGCTACAGATTGCTAAGGAGATTTGCTGTATGGAGCCTGCCGAGGACGCCCAGAGTGATATTTGGGAATGTCCTTTGAAATTGTGTAAGCTCTGTAGCCTTGAGCAGAAGGAGGGAGTACTGCGGAGATGTCTGCCTGGCAAACGCCAACCAACTGTGTTCCAGATGTTGATGTGATCCTGCTTAGCTGAGCACAGATGAAGGAATGAGTTTATTTTAAGCATATGGGCTCTGTGAGAGCACACTATAGAAGTAAGTTGCAAGGTATTTCCTGAGTACTGTATTTGCACTTTGTGCTTTTTGCGGAGATCTATTTTCATTCCCCAGAAGGCTCTCAGGACATTGAAATACTGAGTTTGGATTTGTTGTTTATAGGTGAGGTTGGCATCAAGGATTACTCCTGGGAATTTGATACTGTCTGTGGGAATCAGAACATTTTCTGCCAATTCCAGACTTAGAGAAGATGCAATATCAGCAGAAATGATCCAACTTGGGCACCCTCCTGGCACACTACCATCCCGGGGTGATCCACAGTTTCTTGAGGTCAATAAACGGATAATAATAAGACAATCCAATACAATTTATTTTTATAAAGAGAATTTGTTTACAATAAATGAACTTGTTAAGAAAAGTAACTTTCTTGACAACGAGAGTAACTCTTCATTTACAACAGTTTTTGCATAAAAATTTGTTATCTAACAGAAAATATAATGAAATCACACAACACAGTACACTCTGCACTGCAAACAGAAATAGCAATTTATCTGCATAGCAATTCTAACCTAGTATGTATCATTGAGTATGATAAATTTTCTTATTAGAAATTTTAATTTGGAGATGGGATAACTTCTCCTGAGCCTGAATTCTACACCAGCCAACAAGATGTTTATTATATTCACTGCATGCCTATCTCCAAATCTATTTAGTACCCTAGGGTGAGGCAAAACAATTGCTTTAGGGTTCCTTAAATTATGTGAGACATTGCTTTGCAGATTCGACTCTTCAAAAATAGTGTTAAGATTTTTCAAGATTAAATTTAACTTTCGATTTTGAACTGGATAAAGTATTTTATTTTTCAACAAAAATTGCCTTCTCTTATTCATGTCATTCTAAAAGTTTGTCCCCATTAAAAGTCTCAAAATCCTGTTAATTAAGTTGTTTATTACCGTTATTTCAGTTATATTTGCTCGTGCCCATACATTTACCAAATAATTGAGTTGGAAGTCCACTAATGTATAATATAAGGTAACTTTTGTTCTAAGATTTAACATATTCTTAATGTAGTAAAAAAGTACACCTAAAATCTCATTTTTTGTACAGATTTTTTATATGCATTGCCCAACTTGAATTGTAGTCAATCCATAACCCAAGGTCACAATGATCTGAAACTTCTTCCAGAGTTAAACATTTGCAATTCTGAAAATTCTGATCATGTAGGCATTCATATTTATGTAATTTAATAGAGGGATAAATGCCCAAGGTTTGATGAGGAGGTCTAATTACCAAGAAATTTGTTTTTTTCAAAACTGAGTGCTAATTTATTATCAGGCAACCAAGTTTGTAAATGTATTGCATCCTGCTGTAAATCTTTAGCGATTTTTGTCAGGTTCTTTCCAATTGTATGTAAGATTATATCATCTGCATAAATTTTTATAAAGGAGTTCTTTATTACTTCGAATATGTCATTTATATAGATGTTGAACATGATTGGCCCTGCATGAGTGCCCTGAGGTACTCTTCTCTTTACATTATATGATTTTCCCTTTGTATTTTCTACTTCAACTGTTATTTTCTTTTGGTTAAATAACATTCTAAGAGTGGATTGGTTCTTCCCCTTATACCACATTTCAGTAATATTTGTTAAAATCATTAGGAAGGAAGTTATTGTTGTTTAAATGTAAGTTAAAAGAGTCTACTAAATTCTCTAATAATGTCTGTGCGCTCTTGCCCTTCTGATATGAGAATAGAGAGTTGTTTAACAGTCCATATTGATGTAAATATTTGCTTATATGGGAAAAATATAATTTTCTATTATCTTATTTATAACTGGCTGTATTGTTATTGGTCTATAATTGCAAAAGTCATCTGGTGATCTCTTTTTATATACAGGAATTACCTTAAATGAAAGTAAATTTGTAGGATAGCTTCCCGACCCTAACATCCGTGCTATGAGCTCCACCAAGAGAACAGTGAATTATTTTTTATTTCACTTTACTTCAGTTACTGTAATATAGTCCATCCATTAGATTTCATGTTCTTTAACTGTTCTATAATATTAAGAATCTCAGTATATTGTAGAGTTCAGACTACAGAAGAGTTCACTATCTGAGGAAGACTTTCTTGTTGATTAAAGGAATTTTGGCAATAAATATCTACCGAGATCTAATACAGTTTTGGCAAACCTATTTGCAGACTCATATTGTTTGTACCAGAAATCTGTTCTAATAGTGTTTTAATTTCATTTCTCCTTGATAATTTCTTCCTTGTACTTAACATGTTATTTATAATGCTCCATTTATCCTTTTGGGTTATCTGCTTATAGATAAAAAGTTGATTGTAATAAGTGTTTTTTTTTTGTTTTCTAATCAAAACTGTCAATTTATTTCTGAGTGTTTTATAATTGTGATGATGTTCTATCTTTGATGGACAATTTCTATATTGCCTGAAATATTTATCCCTTTGTAACTATAATTCTTCTATTTCGTTAGTCATCCAAGGTTTTTTATGCTTAATCCTGCTACTCCTAGAATTAATGTTGCAAGCTGAGTGATTTACTTTTCTCTCTGTATTAAACCTCGAATTGTTTATCATTTGTATTATCTTATTTGAAAAGACATTTACATTTGTCGTGTAAGATACTTGCTCTTGTATTAACATGTTATCTATATTCTATTTCAGTTTACCTGTTGATAAATAATTTTTCTTCATAACATTTAATTTTATATCTTCACATGGATGTTGTTTTGAGTACATATCCACTATTAGTATACATATTCTGTGATCTGAAAATTAATTTTCAGATCACAGAACATGTGTTTTCAGGTCATTAAGAAAAAAACAATTTTTTCTTAATGACCTGATATTTAGAGCTACCAGAAAGAACTGATTTTTATCAATTATAAGAGCTTGAATATTCGGATTATTTAAAAAACATAATAGTGAATTAAAAATCGGTGATTCTTCAAAAAGCATACCTGATGTCTTAATTTTACCTTAGCTCTAGATTTCAAGAAATTTCAATTACGCACAATAAAAGAATCTATTTTATATAGTGCAGATCTTTTGAACTCAAAATTCTTAGGGCTCTTGATGATTCACTTTTCTTCACATAAATCCTTTCATGTTTCAACCATAAAAATTTGTAACTGTGAGTTTTTACCGATTGTTTTGTTTCCCAAAACAACTGCTTGAGGTGAGTTGTTAAGTGGTCATTTATGTAGATTGGAATATTGCTATTGTTCTGGTACACATCATTTGCTATCAGTCGGATCTCCTTTGCCTTTCTCATCCATTTTTCCTTTACCACATGATTTGAAAATTTTCACAATTAGTCTAGGCTTGTCACTTTTTTTCGTATTGTTAGGAATATAATAGTGTACTACTTCTTTATTGTGCTGTAGATTCAATGCAAGCCCTAACTGCTGTATAACAAGCTCTAGTTAAACCTACTATTTCTACATTATTTGCTGACAATTGTTGTTCTATTGAGTCAATCCTTAAGTTAAGTAAGTTGGAATTTTCCTCATTTTGCTTGAATGAAGCTTCCAGATCCACAATTCTTTTGCTGATTGCATCGTTGGAGTCCTGCAGTTTACTTATGATTTTTTGCATTTTGTCAAAGGAATCTGAGACAAATGAAATCGTTTTCTTGATGTCTTCTGCATCTTTCTTCATGTCTACCATTCGCTTCTTTATTAGTACAATTTCTATTAGTAAATCCAGCAAATGGATTTTACTGGATAGCTTCCTTACTATGTCCTCTATATTTGGGGTGTTCGCCTGCTTTTGTGTAACCTCTAAGCTTCGTTTAGTACAGTTGATGAATGCAGCAAGTCGTGAAATTCTTCTGCCGAGTAGGAAATATAACTTTTTTCTTCCTTCTCTTCTTTCCTGCACAATATACACCTCCACTACTGTTTCTTTTGTTTCGCCATCCCTAATAATAATAATAATAATAATAAAAACTTGGAGTAAAGATGCGATAATTTGACTTCTCTGGATTAACTGACAGGCCAAAAATTTGGCATACTTGCAGGAATTATTTAGGTAGCTGTTTACAGATTCAGAGAAGATTTGTCTTTCTTGTGAATCACATACACGGCGTTTGCATGGCAAGTAGCATAGAATAGGAACGCTGGAATTTGATTCATTATTGGAACAAATATTGCTACAAATAGCAAGTCTGAGAGAGAAGTACCTTGTGGGATCCCTACCACCATGCTTTTACAGACTGTAATGCCATTGCCCGTGAAGTGAAGCATTCCGCTAGACAGCAGATTATTAAGGATCTCGAGCATATTTTGGGATATCCCGTAGAATCTTTCAAGTAAGGCAAGAACGAGCGTGATTTGGACTGAGTCAAAAGCAGATTTCATGTCCAGAAAAATGGTGTGAAGATCTTCGTGGTCATTCGTTCTCTTTTCTTCCAGTGCGCGAGTACTGTACTTCTATATACTTATTGCTAAGTATATAGAAACTGGTCCATTGTGTTGGTCTAAAGCACAAGGTGTAGCTAACCCCGTTTCTGAATGCTGGAAGGAGAAGGCCAAAGGTGTGCCTAATACTCTAATTTCCAAGCGTAACCTGCGAAAAGGTAATAAAGTTAACCTTGCCTCCAGATCACTTTACGAAACATTCCTTTGGTTCAATATTTTCGAACCAAAGGAATGTTTGGTTCGAAATTTGCCATCATGGTATTTTCACTGAAACCCACACCAGACATAATTCAGCCTGGTCACTGACGGAGGCTTGATCCCCTGCATCGAAAAACAGAGAGATCTATCTGGGTGTGATCTTCCACAGAAAATTAAGATTTCATCATCATATAGAAGAACTCTGTGCTAAATTCAACAGGAAACTGTGAGTTGCCAAGCAGCACTTGCTACACATTCAAAACACAGACTGATAAAAATGTATAGCAGGGTGATGATTTTCGGAGGTGTACTTTATGGTGTAGAGTTGTGGGCGGTCGGCTGCCAACACTACAATTAAACCATTAAAAGCCGCTGAATACTGGCTTTTGAAGGGGGCAACCTGAAAGTTTCATCTCCCATCACAGCAGTACAAATCACCGATGGCCAAAGCACTGAAGTTAACCAGGCTTTCAGCATTTATGCACGAGAGAAGACTCATCTTCACAGTAAAAACGATCGCTGGGAGAGTCTCAGCGCCCAATATTTGGGATATTGTGTGCTGGCGGATCCCCCAACCAGTTCTCAGCTCCACTCCCAAGTTTCTTGCTCTGCTTTCGAGGCTAAATTTTAAAGATCTGTTCCTCCCTTATCAGAAGCTCCATATAGTTCAATCCCTGGATGTTGACTTGTTTAAATCATAGATTATAAAAAGTATAGACGGCTCATCCTAGATCTGCACGTGGTCTCCACAGCCACCAATTGATTTCAGATCGTTCGGCTGGACAAAAATCTCACAGAAAACTGAACTCAAGGAAATGATCTTTTGTTATCGCAATTTGTATTATTTTAGTTATTTATTATTGCATTGGTTTTCTTCCAAGTTAATATTATCTGCTATAAGAATTTTTTTTTTACATAATCTGCCTATAACGTAATCTTTAAACTTCCGGCGAGATTATCTCTGCCGCTTGTTACCCTGGCATGGTGCCTTAAAGTCGTGGTACCTGCGTGTATTGGTGAACCTTACAATAAAGATCCTATTTATTCCAGGCGTGAAGTATTTTCAAAACACTGCTGTAAATATTTATAGCAGTACCTGCTATAAATATGCACACTGAGCTTCCAACAGACAAATACAAAAGTGGGCATGCAAGATGACAAGTTTAACAGAATTACTTCAACATTTCAACAGAATTGATCACCTCAACAAATGATAGACGTCGATTAACATGGTGTAAGGAGAGCGAATCCTGGACTGTTGAACAATGGAAAACAGTCCTATGGACAGACCGAGTCGAGGTTCGCACTCTACCAGTCTGATGGCCATTCCTGGGCGTGGCAAATGCCAGGGGAACAGTTTTTTCCAGATTGGATCCTTTTAACAATGACGTTTGGTGGAGGCAGTGTCATTGTATGGAGCTCCTTCAATGGTTTGCCTTCGGCCAATTAGTCATTATCGGTAAAAATGGGTATTCTATGCAATATCAGAACATCCTGGATAATTATGCCCTTCCAACATTATGGCGATACTTCGGGGAGAGGCCCATACCTATATCAGCAAGACAACGCGCCAAGCCATACTGCTCGGATCGTAACAGAGTGGTTTGAGGACATGGGTGTGGAAAAGTTGGATTGGCCAGCCCACAGTGTTGATCTGAACCGTATAGAGCATCTTTGAGATGTATTGAACCGTCAGGTACATGGGCGTCGAGATGGTCTAAAGAACACGGCCGAACTGGCGGCTGCGTTAAAGGCCAAGTGGAGGAACGTATCACCTGACATTTATAAAAAGCTGGGTGAAAGTATTCGACGAAGACTGAAGGCCGTCATAAAAGCAAAAGGGTTCAGCACAAAATATTAAATGACGCAATAAAAGCTCTTCTTTTTTTGTGTAAAGACAAAAAAAAAGATTTCATTGTGTTATATTGTGTATAGAGAAAATGGAAACACCGAGGTATGCAGAAAGCGGTAGGTTTATGCTAAGCAGTGGCGTCTACGTGCCATTGTGACGAAGCTAGAAAACGTGCAGATAACATACCAGCATGTTTATAAAGGCAAAACTCTGGCACGTTTGTAAAGGCAAACCGGGCCTAACTATATTTTTAATGGTACCATGTCAACAAGAAAAGACCTTAAAAGATCTTAGCGATTTCGAAAGGGCCATATAAAGGTGGTACTCATGCTGAGATTAAGAGGGTGATGCGCCCTTGTTGGTTGTGTGTTGTGCGCTTGGAATACTGCCGGTGTGCGATGTGATTATACCAACGACGGTGATTATATCATGCTTCCCATGAGGATGGACGGAGTGCCAGTTGATTTTATTTTCTTTATTTATCATGGTGATTTTATATGATTTTGAATATTGGTATGTCTTATTGTACAGTTATTGTTATTGCACGTTAAGAATTTAATCTACTGGTAGAATTTACATAGCAAAAATAGTTTTTTTCATCAGTTTTTACTTCAGTATTTCTTTTTTCAAAACCGAGATTTAATGGTTGACGAATAATGTTTTTCTTCTCCTAAAATAAAAATAGGCAATATACCAAAAACTTAGAACTATAAGAAAATTCTTTATAAAATTGATTTATAGGATATACCACTTCCTCTGGCATGTATTGCATCCATGTGGGCAAATAGCTTCCAAAATCTTATTTCAATAATTTTTGACAATTATTGAAGAAAATATTTCTGTTCCTTCAGCAGAACAGTTCCTAATTGCTAAAGTGATATGATTCTGGTGGGACAATGCATCTGTCTTTAAAAAATTCATCTGGTAGAAGTTCGTTCGCTGATAACAGGGATTCTTCTCTCCAGATAATTCTTTTCTACTCACTCTGAAATCAACTTCCTTCATGATCGACATCATTGTACATATCGCTGTGAATAACAGTTTCTGATGAAAGAGATTTGGATAACTGATGAATTCCATAACCTCTTGAGTATATCATTGAAAATTTATAAACGCTTTTTTATTACGGACCACACGACTTATTTGTAAAGATATCTTCTGAAACCCTTCCTTGTCTGGTTTAAAATCTAACGTAGTCAACTTCTTTCTCTTCACTCTGGTTTACCAAATGGAGGACTTTGAAACTTGATAAGCCCAGAATTGTGTTAAACGCCCCATTATCTTTATATTTTGCCATATCTTGACTTGTGAATTATAAACACAATCTTTTCCGCATAAATTAAGATTTATAAATGGCATGTCTTCGATTTGCAACTTTATCTGTTGTTAGGGGCTACCACACTTCGCTTTTCTGGTCTACTCGATCAAGCAGTTGATAAAATAACTATTTTATTATATCAATACGTTTCGTAATATGCAAATTGAGGATCCAAGGTATTTTATAAAGAAATACTTACCATTTTATTAGCATGGTAATATCTTTTCACCTCAGCTTCATAAGTTATTGATCTGAAAGAGTGGCATGAAAATTATTAAGAAATTTTATAACTCCAACGCTAAACTATTGACATCAAGTAGGTTTAGACTAAAGAAAATGTGAAAAATACATTGAATTCTTTGGCACTAACAACACGTCCTTGTATAGAAAAAAGATTGAATTGTGATCATGGTAAAGTTCCAAAGTCCGGAAAGTCTAATCTAAGATCGCAGATAGCACACTTTGGATTCAGTTTGGTTAGGCGTCGAGATCATTTCGACTTCGGGTTTTTGATAGTGTGGTAGTATTTTTGGCGCATCAGTAAGTAAGGCCATGTCGCGCCGCATATAATACGACTTCATCTGCGCGGTAGCAACAGTGGTATCGTGACTGTCTTCTACACATCGGGTGGAAAACGCCCGGGTTCGAATCCTGTCGGTAACGCGAGGACACTTCAGTGGGCTTTTTTCACTCTGTGGCTGTTAGTCGGTCTCAGGCGTAGATAGCAAGGTTTTTTTTTTTTTTTTTTTTTTCCCAGAACCTGGGGTTTTATCGTCCAGCAAACAGGCAATTAGACAAGAGAACAAACCAAATGTACAGACAAAATAAATATATGGGTAGATGTAATCGTTTACTGGGGACCCTAATATCATAATTAAATTAAAATACCATTGTAAATAGCGTGGTTTATGTTTACTGGAGGGAAAACTTGAGCTTCCAGGAGAAAACTCTATGCTACCCTCGCCTGAGACTGATTAACTCAGCCTCGTTGGAAAAATTACTCATAAAAATTCTTCGCCTCGTTGACAGGATTCGACCTCAGGACTTTTCCAGTCGGAGTGGGAAGGAGGGCGATTGCAGCAACGCATAAAGCTTCCGACTTCGGACGCCAAATGAGTGTAGAGGAAAGATGTATAGATAGCAATATCAAGACAACAGCCAACATGGTTAATGCTTCCATTCTGTGATGTGCAAAATATGCCGTGATGGCTCAACAGATGTTGAACACCAAGCACCGGTCACACATCTGGCAGCCACATGTGGTGAAGTTTGTGGGTCTCGCCTCAAAACACAGCAGGGACGTAGCACAGTGGCTCAATTTACAACTAACTATAAGGTAAGAACAGCAACACCAATATCCATATGGACTAATTAGCTCGACCAGGCAATTCTAGGCGAAGGCCCTCACGGAACAAAACACAGTTCGCCTTGCGTGGGCAAGTCAGCAGCAAGAGTGGATCACCGGCATATGGAAATATCTCATCTGGTATAATGAGTTCCGTTTCCAAATCTTTCATGCTAGTGGGCGTATTCACATTTGGAGAAAGAAACATGCACCCATGACAACTTGATAAACTGTTGGTGTTCGGCAAGTTCTGGGCGGTGGTGTTATAGTTTGGGGAATGTTTTCGCTACCATGCCCTGGGTGCTCTGATCACCAATAATCAGTGGTTCAATGGAAACGTCAATATTTCTAAAGTTATCGACCAAGCACATCCGTTCACAATAGCAGTGTATTCAGGCAACTGTGGGGTCTATCAAGAAGACAAAACGCCATGGCACAAGGCTCGGAAGTGCTAACCTGTTTCAGAAACATGACAATGACTTTTCCTTCCGCCCATAGCTTCACAGCACCACTAATCTGAGCCGAATTGTGTATGTTTGGGAGCTAATGGAAAGGACATTCGATGTTAAAACCCTCCACCTGATAATGTGTGCACATTACTGAACAAATTGTGAAACTGATGTGTAACACTACTACAGGATGCCGTTTACCACGCGGGGATATACTCAACGAAGTGGAGGGGCTACATCGTGGGCAAAATACGGCCCACGAATAATTCGATAGGTGTTCTAACGCTAAGCTCATGCAGTGTACGTGCACATTGAACACAAAGATTGGAAGCTATTGGGTAAGTAAATTACCAGAAATTAATAGCTGGTAAGACATAGGTAATATTATTATTATATCTACTGGCACTTCTTCTTTCACCTTCTTATTTTCAAATTCCGTCGGCATCGTACCGAAACCCGAAGAAATTATAATCGTGATTTTCGCTTTTGTAGTTTAAATCTTTTGCTAGAATGTTACATTAACATTATATTTAAAGATAATTCATCTGACATCCATTTTGGCCTAAACCTTGAACAATATTTCTTAGTTGGTATGTAAAGCCTAGTAGCTTCCAAGATAAGTTCTTTGAATGCTTCAAAATGGGAAGCATTCAAAGAACTTATCTTGGAAGCTACTAGGCTTTACATACCAACTAAGAAATATTGTTCAAGGTTTAGGCCAAAACGGATGTCAGATGAACTAATGAGGCATATGGCAGAGAAGAAAAATGCATGGGATACTTACAAATTAACACATGACACAGAAGCCTATGATAGATACAAGTTGATATGCAACCAAGTTACAAAGGAGGTTAGGCAAGCGAAGGCAGATTACGAGAAATCCTTGGCAAGGGATGCAAAGAAAAACAGCAAAGAGTTCTTTACTTATGTAAACTCTAGAAGGAAGGGGATGAATCAGATTGGTCCACTTGATATTGATGGGTCAACTGTTGATGATCCTGCTCAGGTAGCTAACAAACTAAATGAATATTTTGCATCGACATTCACACATGAGGAGTTATTCAGCAAGAGGAATGCCAGAGGTGTATTCAACTCTAGCAGTAAGCTACAGAATCTTGAAATAACTGGGAGTAAAGTGGAGGAGAAACTGTTGAAGATAAACACAAGAAAGGCACCCGGGGTGGATGGGATCTATCCAGTTATATTAAAGGAGGCAGCAAAGGAAGTAAGCAAACCCATAATTATGAGAGCTTCCTTGGACTCAGGGGAGGTACCCATAGACTGGAAATGTGCAAATGTGACCCCAATTCACAAAGGTGGATCAAAGGCTGACACAAGTAATTATAGACCTGTGAGCTTAACTTCTGTTCCAGGAAACTTAATGGAGGCACTGGTTAAAGAAGCACTGCAGGATCATTTAGACAAGACTTCAGTTATAGCTCAGACACAGCATGGTTTTGTTAAGGGGAAGTCTTGCCTGACCAACTTGATTGGTTACTATGATGCAGTCACAAAAGAACTGGATGCAGGGAATAACTTTGATATTATATACTTGGATCTTAGAAAGGCTTTTGATACTGTTGCACATGGAAGACTGCTACACAAATTGGAGCAGTGTGACATTGGAGGCAAATTGCTGCTATGGATAAAGGGGTGGTTGAGGGGGAGAAGACAGAGTGGTAATCAATGGACACTGCTCATCGTGGACTAATGTTATTAGTGGAGTCCCTCAGGGCTCAGTGTTGGGTCCATTATTGTTTTCTGTATTTATAAATGATATTGATGATGGTATATCAAGCTTAATGTCCACGTTTGCAGATGATACAAAGGTTGGCAGGGTTGTCAAGGACACTACTGACACTATGCTGCTGCAACAGGATCTGGAAAGGTTGAGAAGATGGGCTTCGAGGTGGCAAATGAAGTTTAACATTGACAAATGTAAAGTACTACACATGGGAAAAAGCAACCCCAGAGCAACGTATCAACTCTGTGGTACTACACTGACAGTGGTAGAGAATGAAAGGGACTTGTGGGTGATTGTGCAGGCAGATATGAAGTTCTCTGAGCAGTGCAGACGGGCTGCAAGAGTAGCTCATGGAGTATTGTCAATGATATACAGGAATTTTTCCAGCAGGGATAAGGAGGTGATTATTCCATTGTATAAGGCAATGGTCAGGCCACACCTAGAGTACTGTATACAGGTCTGGAGGCCTCATTTCAAGAAGGATGTAGAGCTGCTGGAACGAGTACAGAGAAGGGCAACAAGATTAGTGAATGGAACAAAGGGGTGCTCTTACGAAGAAAGGCTTAAGTTTTGCAAATTACAGTGTCTGGAGACTAGGCACCAGCGAGGTGATCTGATAGAGGTGTATAAAGCCTTGAATGGTTTAAGCATGCTCAATGCTGATGGGATTCTTCCTCTAGCTCAGAAAAATCACCTGAGAGGGCATAAATTCAAATTGAGGAAAGACAGATCTAGGATAGACGTGCGGAAATTTGCCTTTAGCCAGCGGGTGGTTGGTTGGTGGAACAGACTTCCATCCCTTGTGGTGGAGGTTGATAGCCTAAATAAGTTTAAGGCTCAGCTGGACAGGTATTTTGAACGAACAGAGGGGTGAAGTGGAAGTGGGTTTTTTTTTTTTTTTTTTGGCTGATGCTGCATAAGCTTGCTTTCTTGCATCAAATGCCTCTGCTAATGCTAATAATGAATGGAACAATTATTATGGAATTATAATAAAGCAGCATATTTAAATAACCTACGTTTAGTCAATATCTTTACTTACTTGCATCCTTCTGGACATTCTTTAAAACAATTAGTGACATATATAGAATTTGGCGTGTCACCTAAAAAGGTCAGAAATAGAAAAAACTGAGATTTATTAATTCTTTCACTTTCACGATGGATGAAAAAAACCAAATCACTCACACACACATACTGCTCAATGTTTGCTGTTCTTACTTTTTTAATATATATATAAGTGTCATCGATGAAAGTAAAATAAAATAAAATAAAAATAAAAATATATATAGATGGAGAAGTTATTAAACACAAAATGCCGAGCCTAGTTGAAGAAAAAAAGAAAAAAGAATGTTAAGAACCTATATAAGATTAAGTAGAATTAATGCCGAATTAACAGGCCAATCATATGTACAAAAGCTGAAAGAAAAAGAGGGGAGGGTAATAGAGATAAAAATTATAAAATAAAAATTAAAATTATAAAATAAAAATTAAAGAATTAAAAATTAAAAATTGGTACATAGATCAGGTATTTCATCAGGGGGCTACACCTGATCATGTACCAAACACTGTGTTTCTATGCAAACTCATGCTGATGGAGAAGCTGTAGAAATGAAATGGATATAAAAAAAAAAAAAAAATTAAATGGATATAAAAATAAATTTTTTAAAATTTTTTAAGACTCCACAAACATGAGTGAGGTAGCCCCAACGCAGTGTATTTAGATTAATAAATTACGTAACGTAGTGTATTTAGAAATAAATTGAGTCGATAGTATGTAAGAACGCAAACGCAGTGTGTTTAGTAAATTAAGTGTGTAAGAACGTAAGTTTAAATCAAAAGTATGTAAGTTAAATAATAATGAATAACAACATAACAAGAAAGCGGTATAGAAAAAGGAAGTAATGCAAGGTAGGGGAGGGAAACGAAGTTAAAAATATAGAGGCGAAGATAGTGAGAATAAGAAAAGTGAGAATGTCAGAATCACCCTTCGTATTACGCTAATAGTTCAACGGACGGAAAAACGAAGATCAGAAAGTAGAAAGATGTAAAGAGAAGGAAAAGAGTTTAAAGGATACTAGGCACTTCCACTTCCACTAATTTCCACTTCTACTAACACTCTCATAGCCAAGGCCCTCTCTATGAGGTTGGGTACTTACACACCCAGCTTGCCTAGTATCCTTTAAACTCTTTTCCTTCTCTTTACATCTTTCTACTTTCTGATCTTCGTTTTTCCGTCCGTTGAACTATTAGTGTATTAGTTTAAGCCTTTCTTCGTATGCGCAACCCTTTGATCCATTCACTAATCTTGTTGCCCTTCTCTGTACTTGTTCCAACAACTTTACATCCTTCTTAAATGAGGCGTCCAAACCTGTATTTGTCACCTCTCAGCCCATCTGCTCAACTTTTCTAGATCCTTTTGCAGCAGCGTACTGTCGTTAGTGTCCTTTACAACCCTGCCAACCCCCGTATCGTCTTCAAACTTGGACATTAAGCATGATATAGCATCATCAATATCATTTATAAATACTGTACAGAAAACAACAATGAACTCAACACTGAACCCTGAGGAACTCCACTAATAACAACAGTCCACGAAGAGCAGTGTCCATTGATTATCACTCTGTCTTCTCCCATTAAAGCATCTCTTAATCCATAGCAGCAATTTGCCTCTAACGCCACCTTGCTCCACGTTGTGCAACAGTCTTCCATGTGCAACAGTATCAAAAATCTTTCTAAGATCCAAATATATGATATTAAAGTCATTCCCTGCATCGAGTTCCTTTGTGACCACATCATAGTATCCAATTAAATTGGCCAGACGGGACTTCCCCTTAACAAAACATGCTGTGTCCGAACTATAACTGAAGTCTTGTCTAGACGATCCTGCAGTGCTTCTTTTATCAGTGTCTCCATTAATTTCCCTGGAACAGAAGTTAAACTAACAGGTCTATAATTCTTCATGTTGCCCTTTGATCCTCCTTTGTCAATTGGAGTCACATTTGCACATCTTCAGTCCATAGGTACCTCCCCTAAGTCCACGAAAGCTCTTATAATTATGGTTAAGGGTTTGCTTACTTCCTTTGCTGCCTCCTTTAATTTAACTGGATAGATCCCATCCACCCCGATTGCCTTTTTTATGTTTATCTTCAACAATTTCTCTTCTACTTTCCACTCAGTTATTAAAAAAATCATCTAGCTCACTGCCAGAGTATAATTCACCTGTGGCATTTCCCTCACTGAATAACTCCTCATATTTGAATGTAGATGCAAAATACTCATTTAGTTTGTTAGCCACTTGAGCAGGATCAACAGTTGAACTATCACTATCTAGTGGACCAATGTGATTCATCCCCTTCCTTCTAGAGTTTACATACGTAAAGAATTCTTTGCATCCTTTGCCAAAGATTTCTCATAATCTGCCTTTGCCTGCCTAGTCTCCTTTGTAAATTGAATACAGACCAGCTTATAAATTTCATAGGCTTCTGTATCACGTGTTAATTTATATGCATCGCATGCATTTTTCTTCTCTGTCACATGTCCCATTAGTTCATCTGACATCCATTTTGGCCTAATCCTTGAACAATATTTCTTAGTTGGTATGTAACGCCTAGTAGCTTCCAAGATAAGTTCTTTGAATGCTTCCCATTTTGAATTTGCTGTTGGTAACATCATCAGTTGGTCCCACTGTATAGAATTTAAATACTCTCTCAGACCATCGTAGTCGCCTTTACGAAAGCAAAAACCCTTCCCTTTACCTCTGATGGTAGTTACCTCTTCAAGTAAATCCCACTTCAGCACACTGTGATCACTGTCACATAGTGTTTCCTTTATCCCGAACATGCTGATTTAGAAAACAATCATCCAATAAATCCGCAAAAGCCTTGCTAATGTGTGACTGACCAGACCCTAAATTCCAGCCAATATCTGGGAAATTAAAATCTCCCATTATAAGACTCTCTGATTTACTGGCCCACTCTATTTCCCTGTGCAGTATCTTATTATGCTCATCAGAGTCATTAGGCCTATAGCACACTCCTACTCTTAATTTTGATCTCCTAGTGCTTATGTCACACCAAACTGACTCGACACTGCACTGTCCAGCGATGTCGACTGGCTTCACTTCCATGGATTTTATGTATTTCTTTACTAATAGCATAACGAATACAAATTATTGTAGGTCATAATTACCAATTCCAATATCCATTATTATGGATATTGGAATTGGTATACAGGCAGATGATAACAGAAACCGATGGCTCAGTCTAACTTGGGTTTTTATTTTGTAGGGGTTTAGCCCTCGACAAAGTCTCCTACAAAATGGGTTCCCAGGTTGGGCTTTTTATGTTATTTATCTAATATTTGATATATTTTTATGTAACTTTGCATATTTTTCGTGTAAGCTGGAGGTACGGTTGGATAATGGTTACATCAATTTTCAAACGATGAGGTACTTGCATTACGTTAACTTATATATATATATATATATATATATATATATCGAGAGAGAGAGAGAGAGAGAGAGAGAGGCAAAAAGAGTTTGTAGGTACCATTACATTGAGGTTCTTTTTTAAATGTATCTATATAAAAAACCTTACAGAAAACTGAAAAATTATTAATTATTAGAAGATCTATCAACAGGTGCAATAAAAACTTGTGTTTCTGTAATTCTTGTAATTGGATTTTAATTCTTCAAAATTATAGTGCTTCACTGATTTACGATGTGGAGAAGTATAGTAGGCAATAAAGGATTTATCCAATCGATCCAAGGAGACAATAATGATCCACATTTGGAAAGCTTTAACTTCCAATTCCATTTACATAGGTTACAACAACAACAGGAATGTTGTTTTTATAAGCCATAGAAATACAAAATTCTAAACGGTCCTCTTAGATATGCTTTTTGAGAGAGAAAAAAAAAGTAGAATTTAGGAATTTATATGTATTGAACTAATTCGAGAGAAAATGAAACATCTAGACCATGCATATAAAACTACAATACGAAACATAAAGGATCAAATGATATATGAAAATAAACATTAATTAAATAATAAATAGGACAATTCAGAACAATCAATTATTTTCATAGTCAAGAAACGAAATCAACGACTAATTTATGGTTAATAATTAAATAAAACTGTATATTAATACCTTGAATACTTAGTGCAGGAATTATTACAATTTAATCGGGCGAGGAATGTCCAAATCATTACGATCTAATGAATATCAGAACCACTGTTCGTTGAATTAAGTTTTCCTCCACTTGTCTAATAAGCAGAAGTATCAACTTTCCCTTTAAGTTACTTAATTTTGACTTTACAGAAAGAATAATAATAATTTCGTATTTCGTGGGGTGTACATTGGTCACAAGTTTCCTGAATGGGTTACCAATGACTTGATTACCCAGTTACTGCACCCTTTGTTCGGAAATTATTCACGCCGTCATTCAGTGACTCCTCGTTCCAAATGAGTTCCTTTAGTAGTTTCCCCGCACTGCTAAACTGTGTCAATTTGTTGTTGTTGTGTTTAAGAAGCATCAGCGACTAAAGCCATATTGCTGCGTATATATTGTCTGCAAACTGCTTGTGGTTTTTTGGTCAATTTTCTTTTTGCTGGACGAAAAACGCGAGTTTCCGGTAGAAAAGACCATTCTGCCCTCGCCTGAGATCAACTAACTATGCCACGTTGTGAAAACCCCCCATAAAATTCCTCAAGTCTTTTCCATCAGCTGCGGAGAGCCCGGCGATTCTAACAACGTGCAACCCACGAGGGCAGGAATCAGTTTATTCGCTTGCAGCGACAACACTGCATACTGAATACAAATCTTCATAGCTTTTATATTTATTTAGAATTAGAATTCCGCATGCTGGATTTAAAGTCCTTCTTGTTTACCGTTTAGGTCATAATATGAATGTGATGGTGAAGGTGCTGCAAGAACTGCAGTCTTAACCAAATCTAAACATACAGTCTAGAAATAGTAATACAGAAGCCGCCGTTCCATCAGACAGACTTAGAAAATTTTGATTTGAAATTAGACCTTCTGAAAATAATCAATATTTTTATCCTTACTTCGCTCAACCTTTCTACATTATTACATCGACTATCGATAAAAAAAAATTATTTACCACGTACGCAGTACTCTAAAAGATGAGGAGTAGATACCATCGGAGTAGCACAGCCTAATGATCTGACCAAGGTTTGAAAGATGCAGTGATCTATGCAAGCCTGAAATAGAAATCACAGTAAGTTGCGCGTTACAATTACATTACAATTCTAAACTTAGAAATTTTTAACATAAATACATTTTTAGACAAAATGTACTTATAAGGAAAGTTTTGGAACCTAGTGCCAATTTATTTATCAGTTTTGAAAAATAGTAGCATGGAATACTGTCACGATATTCTAGAAGACCAGAATTCATGTTGCGTGTGCAACAATGTGAAACCAATGCGAATCTTGAATGGCTACCTTCAGAAAGATAGATATTGGCTAATAGGGGAAAAAAAAGGAAAAGCAAAACAGGAAAGATGAATCAACCAGAAACTAGGAATGTAACACAACATAGAATATATCAGCCATATCACGAGTAATCCAAGCAATATCCAATGTGCCGAGGCTTATAATACAGTTGGAGGCACAGCTGCTCTTGTCGAGCGAATGGAAATAAATTGCATTCTACTCCGATTCGGAATGGCAATGCCCTTGTTGGTCATATTGACTTCTAGGGCGGACGAATCAATTACACTTAATTTTTATCTGGAAAAATAAAACACACACAGAGCTTGTGAAGATGACGATTTATTCAGTGTAATTCAGTGGTTTCCTCTGAAACTTAAGTTTCATAATGCCCAGCTTTGACTTGAGTGAAAACTCTTCCTCACTTTGAGCCAAACACGACCCGTCCACTGTCCAAAATTTCATGAACAACCATTTTATTGGTGTACGACTAACAAAACATAAAACATATTTGCGTTTTGTTATACAAACGACCAGGACGGAATAATTTGCATTATAAATAAGAAAATATCTGGTTCGTCCATTCAATGAATTTATGTTTCGACGTACTAACGATTTCAAGATGTCCGCATGTGATTATACGCTCTTTGGATGATTACTTTAGGTGGTTTGGAGTAGCAGAGAATGAAGAATGGGCACAATCTAATGCGCGACAATCTAAACGATCTGTGGACCTAGGTCAAACATGACGATTTTTGATTGAATCATGTTTCAGGAATGGTAGCTCCTTGAGTAGACCAGGGTTCAAGAACCAGAATGCTAGATACAGTCGGTCTGGCAACCCGCTCTGGACCAGCGTGGCAGATTATGGTCCATTTCCTCCAACATGAATTGTTGAGGAGGCTTTTCATCCTGCATGGGGTTGATAATGGCTGCAGTTTTTTTTTTATTGAGTTCACAGCGGGGACTCCATCCATGCTATATCCAACAACAGGGTGTTTAAGGTTCCCCTCAAATATCTCTTTCATTTCATGAGAGAGATATTTATGCAAGAACAACACCAACTCTCTTTGCCTTGGATTACTATAAAGAAAAACGTTCGTTAGAACTATTTCCGAAAGTATAACACTGAATCCAGGAACAATGGGGCACTCTTTTGAATTTAGTTGAAACTTGGCGTTGAGCTCCTCACTGCTGAGATGAAATTCATCTAGAGTCTTATCGATTCTCCATCTATTTTTTTTTTCAGGAGGGGATGGAGAACGAGATATGTGGTTCGTGTGACTGTATTACAAATGCGACATTTTTCGCTACTCAAAAAATAACGGCACCTTCTTCGAATTTTAGTTCGAAATTTTTCCAGCCCTCTAATTATGGAAAATAATTTCTCAATAACATTTTGTCCCAGTGCTTCTTAACCTTTGAGCACCAGCGAATAATATTCGCCAAATATTAAATAAATCAATAACTACGGAAGTAAATTTGGGCAAAACCTTCAGGCTTACGGCGGGTGTGAAATTCTTCGCGAATTGATTTAGCAATGAGCATTTAGTGATGACTGCAATTAAACTTAAATTTTTTTGTGTTCCTCTGATAGTTAAAATGGTAAGTTAAATTATTTTCTCCGAACGATCATACAGTATATTCGATGCCTACAGATAATGATAATAAATTGAATAATCAATACAATTTAATATATTCAAAATTTATATAATTTAAAATATTTGATATTTGATTTAATTTCATGATTATTAAATTAAAAATATTACCTCTTTTGAACATGGTTCTTTTCCTTTCCCAGCTAGGCAACTAGGAATGTAATGGCTGCAATTAGAGGGATATGGAGAAGGCAAAAGCTTTGCTGTGTTCTGCAAAGAGCAATTACTTTAACAGAAGAAAAACAAACATATATATCGAGTAAATTGCTCTACGAATAAATTACTATCCTTAGTTCACAGTTCAGTCTTCTAAATAGTCAAAATTGGATTGAATATGCAAATACTACATTTAGCTGATTTGCAAATACTACATTTAACATAATAATAATGAATATGAACGTGGATATACAATATGCTGCCGCCACAGAGAAATAAAGAACACATCGAACTTCTGAGCTCCTGATCATTGAAAAGACGGGACTGCAGCATTCCGTATAAAAATATGGGAATTTTTTAAGCCTTTCATTTTTATTCTTACAAGTTCAGCCTAATGCCAAATATTAGCATTTGGAATTAGGCTGAATATAAGTTCAGCCTAATTCCAAATGCTAATATCAGTGCTTTCAGGATCTGTTGGAATATTGTCTATTGTGTATTGTATGCACAATGCACCTGTTCAAAACTGCCAGATATGGAACAATATGGTAATCTCTAAAATTAACTGATTATTATACAAAAGCATACTCTGTCTCTCTCATAAATCTTTTAAACACTATAATTTTGCCAAAATTAAAATAAAGTTGCACGAAGTACATTGGATATTTTATTATTATCCCTATAAACAAAGCATCTACTACTATTTTCATCAGTAAAGTTCTTATACTAATGTTTTAAAAAAAAAGCAGATTCAGACCATGAATAATTATATTTTTTTCCTTTCTGTATTTTATTTCCAAAAATATCACAAAAGAACTATAAGTTTCAGGTTTATAACCTACTATAAAAACATTAGAGCAATTATTTAAACCTACCATGGACATTTTGCCCAATAATAAATTGATTTTCACAGTTTTTCAACACAATTAGGACATGGAATTTAAAAAGAGTTCTACAAGAAATATAAGAGGAATATAAACATGCCGCTAAATGTAATGCCACATGCTGGAATAATGTTGTAAATCTGTGTTTTCAATAACTTTGTCTTTAATGCCAATACGAACACAAACGGGCAGTAATGCCTCTTTCATCATTCATAACGTAATTTCTCTTCTGGTTTTGGAGTCTCTTTCCCACAGGACATTCTTTTATTTAGATATGTCGACGATTTATATGAGCACAAAGTTTCAAAATATTTTCGATGATTTTGGTTAACTATATCCACAGGAGTTCACCTTGGAAAAAATTAATTTCAGTAGCCAAAAACACAATTATTTAGACTTGGATATTAATATCGATAATGGTAATTCTATTATTATCCTTCATAATAACATATGCATGTATGATGAATTTGATATTGGCAGGGTTAACTTTCTAATATTTCAAAAAATGTTCATTCCAATGTCATTCTTAATGAATGCATTAAGACTGCTACTATTTGTAGTGATTCTAATATTACTGTTATTAACAACAGAAAATTCTATAGCCGATTTCTCTTGATTTATCTGCAGTATCACTTTCATAAAATTCTTAATATTACCAATTTAAAAAAAAAATACATATTACCAGATTATTCTGATATAAGTCAAGTATTTAGCAAGATTATGTGTCATTTTGTTTTCTTTTTCCAGGTATATTTAATTTTATCGCATTGGGTATTAGCTTTTACATTTCAATCTCGGCATGTCATTCAGTTAATTTCCCTACTCCATCTCATTTTCTAGGTTTATGCATTCTCTAAATAACGTAGGACTATCACTGCAGTGTCTTACACTGTGGAAAGTTTATACCCTATTATATTTTTTTTGCACATTAATAACTTAAAATTCGTTATTCATGCTCTCAGAACTCCGTTTTATTCCTACATTACATTTTTTTCTCCTTCCCAAAGCATTAATACTCTTTTCTTGCTACTTTGTTTGTTATTTACTTTCTTTTCTATATTGGGTTATATTTACCACGGTTTTAACTACACACTTTCGTTTTTTTTAACTTGAATTCCTCAATATCTTCGTCTTTTACCCATAATTTTCCGTTTTTTTTATCGTTTTTATTTAGTTTAAGTTTGCGTTGGTTTTAGAGAGATCTTTGTACTTTCCTCTCTTTTGTTTTAGCTTTTAGGTTTTATTCCTCTGTTGAGTCAACTGAATACCACATGCCTGCTACTTATATTGCCCCCCCCCTTATATGTATTCTTTAATTAAATATGTACACTTTATATATATATATATATATATATATATATAGATGCAGTTTTTCATACCTGTTTGATAATAATTCTGTACTGATTTCCTGGAGTTAACGTTATGCCATTGAAAAATGGATTTACAGCTGTTCTAGAATCATGGAAGGCTATATGGAAATTTGGAGACATCGATGAATCCAAATACTCCTCAGCTACAGGATCCAGAGCAACTTGAATTAAAAAAATAATAGAAAGTGTATTAACGACTACACTTGCTAAAGGTATTATTGCGATTTAATTAAAATAGAAATATGTACTCTTAACTCTGCAGTGTTATCGCCCCTAAATGTTACCTATACAGACGGTTGCGCTATATACATATAGGCGCAATGACTGATATGCCTCCAACCCAAATATAAATTACACCAGAAACGTTACACAAAAATTAAATAGCATCATGCTATTTAATTTTTGGTAATTTAATTTTTGTGTAACGTTTCCTGCGCCATTAGTGCATCCACGTCGAGGACTTTTTTAAATCACATTTAGTTTAAAAAAAAAAAACAATTTAAAAATCACTCTATTATTGGATTAGCATTTAGCCCCAGTCACCTTATGAAAATATTCTATATATTATGACCAGATTACAGCCCCTAACCCCTCCATAGGTTTAGGGACGATATCCAATATCTCACTTTAAAATTTTGAATAGTTACATTATTCTTTGTTGACTCCCAGGACGAGTATGAGCGCGCTACCGCTCTTAGTCAACCAGCGTCACTACTCCACCTCATCATTGACCATAACTTTATATCATTGTATATGTAAAATTCATAATAATATAATAAAACCCTATTTACATATTTTCAATGTATAAAATTTGTATATCTATAAAATTCTCACAAAAAATATAAATTATAAGTTTAGCCCATTCACCTTCGCAATCTTATCCTGAAAATCCTCCAAACAAAAAGTCAAAAAAGCAACATAGTTATCGCTTGTTGCAAAGACTACATCCGGGCTCCATTCATTCGAGTTTAATTCTGTCATCATCTCTACACATACACTCCCTTATTATTTTCTCCACACTTTTCACTTTACCATACTGGCAAAGCGCAGGTTCCTTTACACCGAGCTGAAAGAGCCTCCCCTTCAACACATACATAGTCAACATCATAGACACATGAATTCGTAAATCCGGCCATCCTTTGCACTCTCAAATCCTGAAGGCATTCGGTAGATAGGCATATGTAACCCTGTCTTCATCCGAACTGTCCCACCGTTCTTGCCAATTCCTCTCTAACTCGCTATTTATCCTTTTGATCTCAATCTTCTTTACCTGCTTATCATATTTCAGATTCCTATTCGAACATGCAATTACTCCAACAATCTCACTTGGAATATTTTTCACCTTTGCATATTCAATATACTTAGCAATCACAACCAAGACCGCAGGCATATTTCCAGCAAGTAGGATCAGAGCCTCATTGGACGCAGTTCCACAGGTTACATACAAAAGGGGAGGTCTCTCAGCAGCCAGCAAATGCGGCCTGATAAGCCCAATCTGGGCACTATACTCCCAGGCGGCTGATGAAAAAGTAAAAATCGGCAAAAATGCAGTTATATAATAAGTGCATTTTTTGCCGATTGTTAAGAAAGTGTGGAGAAAATAATAAGGGAGTGTATGTGCTATGATCTCTGTCATTTAGAGATGATAACAGAATTAGGTCGAGGGACATTCCTCTCACATTACATTCTTATCTAACGATTCTTCGAATCTCAGATTATAATACCGTTATTTTCTCTCTTAGATATTTAACATGGAGGAGAACGATCGTCCCTCGTTGAACATTATTTCAGGTATCTAACCACCGAGGAATATCTCAATAATCCAGGTGGAATAATGTTGGACGGCTAAACACTTTGCATATCCCATCATAGGGAGTCGTCATCACCAGGGTCGGCTTCAGAGGCGATCGAGCGAGGCGGCCGTGCGGCCGGACAGGGCGCCAAAATTTAGGGGCCGAAAAAGTCCCGCAAATTCAGTGATTTTCTCTAAATCTCAAGTCGCGATCTTAAGTTGGATACAAGTTTCCAACCAATAAATGTGCTAAGGCTGTTCAAGAGAACAATGTCGCATATCGTAATTGGCTTGTTTCTAATTTTTCAGTTTCATTATCTGCCTACACCAAAGCTCGCACCAATTGTAAAGCTGTTATTAATAAGTCCAAACTGGAGTTTAAACAGGCTAGGAACTGACGATCGAAACGACTGATGAAGTGGATCGAAACTGACGTAATCATTGGATTACGTCAGTTTCGATCCACTGGTGATATTTTGGCTTATGTTACCCATTTATGGACTAATTCAATGGAAAGGTTCGGTGAAACACAAGTAGTTGCTCTTGACATCTCAAAGGCTTTTGATCGTGTTTGGCATAAAGGTCTTCTAAACAAGATTCCATCTTATGGTTTTCAACTGTTTTTAGTAATTGGTTATCCAGTTTTCTCTCTGATCGCTCACTGAGGGTGATGGTAGATGGCTCTCTGTTTCCTAACTTCTCCACTAATGCCGGTGTCCCACAAGGTTCAGTTCTTTCCCCCCCACTCTTTTCCTCTTGTATATTGATGACCTTCTTCCATTGACTGGAAATCCTATACATAGTTTTGCCGATGATAGCACATTGCATTCAACTCTCCATTTTGAGAAACCTTCTCCTGCTCAATCAGCTTCAACTTCTCGAAAATCTGCTACCAATTCCTTAAATGGCGATCTTCAGGTAATTCTCCAGTGGGACAAAGACAACTTAGTTGATTTCAACCCTTCTAAAACTCAGTATTGTCTTATATCTGGCAAAAAGGATTCTTCTGCTCTTATGCTTATCTTTAGTGGCACTCCGATTTCTAGGCAAAATGATATATCTATTTTGGGGATTACCCTGACTTCTAAACTCTCTTGGCACAAGCACATTACAAATATTGCTTCCTCTTCATCAAAAAAACTTGGTTTTCTCTTTTGCTCTCGGTGTTACTTTTCTTCCAAACAGCTGCTCACTCTGTATAAATCGCAAATCCGCCCTGCCATGGAATATTGTTCCCACACCTGGGGTGGTGCCTCCAAAACCTCTCTCAGGCTTGTTGATTCCATCCAGAAGAGGGCAGTTAGGTTAATTAATGATTCATCTCTAACAGAGTCTCTCCTCTCGCAGTCTCATAGACGTACTGTTTCTGCTGCATGCCTCTTCTACAGATACTTCCATGGGCACTGTTCTTCTGAATTGGCTTCTATAATTCCCGCTCTCTCTTTCAAAACAGTCCGGACCCGTGCCTCCACCAGCTAACATCCGTTTACTGTCCAACTTCAAACACACAGAACCAACTTTTCATCTTCCTCATTTATTCATTCAACTGCCGTTTTCTGGAACAACCTTCCTTCACACGTATTTCCTGAAAATTACAATCTACAGATGTTCAAGTCCAATGTCGACAAATATCTTCTTTCGTCTTCTCAACCTCCAACCCAAGCACGGTACTTAGTACTATAGGTTCTAACGCCTCTAATGTTTGGGTTTTTACATAAAAAAAACAAGTTTAAAGCCTATCTCTATTTAACAGTCCTGAATGATCATCTTCTTCAAATAGTCAAACATTTCTTTCATGCAGAGTGAACTGTTCTTCCGATTGAACACTATTACTAACAGAGCACCGGTGATGACCTATTGGTTTGACAGCACGAGACTGAATTGTTCGAATTCTGAATTTTTTCATGGCCATCGCAGTCAACAGATGTAATCCAATAGAAAATCTGAGAACTACTAGAATGACGTCTCAGGCAGCGTTTTCCAGCTCCATCGAACAAGCAGTAAAAATTGTTCATATTTCTTTTGGAGAAACTGTGTCAGAACTGTCCTGATGACTTTTAGACTCTTTTATACTCAGTTGCGACATATACAGTGTGTCTTGGGGACCGAACACAGTAGTACAGGGTGACCATGGCAGTAAAACACCGTATTAGTGATTTTACTTTACTTTTACCAATTTTGTCCATTACCTATATATGTATACAGGAGAGCAAAAGAACCCACCACCAATGCTGTGAGAAGCGGTAGTAAAATTACAATAAAATTCGGGTGTTAGTTCAAATTAAAGAAGTGAATATTTTAGCGGCAGTTTTTAATATACTAGATTAAGTTACATCCATGAATAATTGAGGATTGCGGCTTGGATAAATTTTTTTGTCTACAGCGTATCGGCATCAACATGAAGAGGAAACACCTAAGAGTGATGTGTTTTGTTGCGGTAACCAAAAACATATGCAAAACTAAGAAATGAAATACAATCTTAGTGCTATTAATATTTTACTATAATTGTGCTTCTCCAGAGCAGTCTTTCGGCGACTTTGAAAGAATGCAATTGACTTCTCATTCTTAATATCAGTCACGGAAACCAATACCCAAAGACAATGGCCATACTCCACAGCTTATTTCGCTTTCTCTGCTGTTAAACCCACGATTACTTTCAATTTTCACAATAAATTTTCATAATCTAC
This sequence comes from Mastigoproctus giganteus, assembly GCF_048544385.1. Taxonomy (NCBI): domain Eukaryota; kingdom Metazoa; phylum Arthropoda; class Arachnida; order Uropygi; family Thelyphonidae; genus Mastigoproctus; species Mastigoproctus giganteus. The sequence continues at coordinate 7,776,762 of NC_143582.1, forward strand.
TATAGTTTTCCTTTAATCTGAAAGAATTAGGAAAATGCACGCTGAAATTGCAATGATAAAAGGATTCTCACCAACTATGAATGTGTCATCTCTTCTTAACCTTTCTCCCCAGTAAGAATTGATTATTACGCAGACATGAAAGACATTGTACATATCCAAATATACGTCCGTTTTACTGAAAATATATTTATCCCCACTGAATTGGCCGGAAGGGTTACAGTAACCTTTACACTTCCAAGGTATTTTGTCTGTTCCACAAGTTTCTTCACAGCCTGACAACGATGTCTCATTAAAATAGAGACTGCAAGAAAAATAAACAACAACATTGTTATCAAGATTTATTTTTAATTACATTCACCATTAAAATTTATTCAAAAATTAAAAAGCAAAATTTCCCGTCTTAGAGAACTTCTTATTGAGGCCACAGATGGCCACAAAACAATTCTCTCTGCTTATTTCTCAGAAACCCCCAAGGTCTAGGGGTTGCTGAGAAATCACCGAACTGGTTATAAAGTTTGCGATCTCTTAAGTAAATAATTCTATGTTATTCATATAACTCTCCCTTACAACTACTTCAGTCAACACACATTCTCTGTTGAACTATATCTCATGAATATTCACGCGCAAAACAAAAACCTTTCCTGATAGTCCTAGATAGTTAAGTTCGGTGCAATTTTCTTATTGGCTCTTATATCAAAATCTAAGGTGCTTATGTCTCATGCAGGTTATTACATTTATATGAATACATAAATAATGGACAATCCAATTATAATGCATTTCTATCTTCAATTTTTTTCTTAAAAATTATTGAGAAAATAATTAATGTACTATAACATCATATTATATTACTGATAACAATCTTAAACTTCAACATTTAATCAAGCATACCTTTATCCTTAAACCTATTCTCCCATTTTTTTCTCATTTATAATTCTTAATCAAACTTAGGCATGCGAACTTTCAGATAAACGGTTATAAGCGTCCTTTGAAAATGGAAAAGATAATGTTATCCCCTTCTAATTTTCTTCATGTCTTAGCTATAAGGTATGTGGTGTTTGAAACAAAATTGGAACGTATATACTTTATCCTATAACCTAGCTTCAGACCGCTACGACTCATTCCATTTTTTGATGGTTGGGCACTTTTATGGGTTTCCTGGCTGACGAAAGTTTCAGCACCTGCTGTGTCAAACTTTCTTTCTTAGCTACAAAGACGCCAAACAATCATTTTTTCCCTCCAAAGGCGTTCAGTTAGATTATCTTTGAATGTCGATTGCTTTGTAAATATTTCTAAAACTTAATATTCATGCCCAGAGTTGAGAAAGGTGGGACCGAATCCTAAGACTAGAAGTGCTCGTCCCTAAAAGAATAACTGCCCTCGTGGATAAAATGGTTGGTAGAATCACCATCTTCACCGCACCGGGTCGAAAGGACTTCGGGTCTCAACGTGAGGAACTTCTCTGGACCTTCATTCATTTTTCTCCCTGGAACTCTGGTCTTTCTTCCAGCAAACAGAAAATCGACCACAGAACACACGCAATTTTCACTCACAGTAAACAAGAAGCAATATGGACTTAGTCGCTGATGCTCCTAAAACCCTATAAAACAACAACAGTAACTCATAAAAATTGTAACACGGAATTTTGTGTAGGATGTCCCACCAAGAGCAGTCAAGAGGCGACGGACACAAAATTTCAGGCCTATATCTACCTTACGCGATCGGCATTTCTCGTGCATCAATCTCTTCAATGTCTTGCCACTCTATGCTGAACTTTCTCTCTGCGCGGATAGACAGTGGTATCGTTACTGTCCTCTCCACAAAGGTTGGAAAAGGCCCGGGTTCGAATCCCGTCGATGACCCAAGGAGCTTTAATGGACTTTTTTCACTCCTTGGCTAATTACTAAGTTAGACGGTCTGAGCCGTAGATAGCAAGGTTTTTCCCCCAGCAACTGGGTTTTTTCTTCCAGAAAAACAGACAAATCGACCGTAGAACACACGCAATTAACAGACATAAGACACAGACCGGCAGATGAATTTCATTATTCGGATGGCCTAAATATAATAGTTAATATTTCGAAATTTCTGGCTTTAAACAACCGCTAAAATTTCGCTTTTTTAATGAAAACCAAACTCCAAGCATGAGGGGTATTAGAGCCTACAGTACTTAGGACAGTGCATAGGTTGGAGGTTGAGAATATGAAAGAAGATATTTGTAGACGTTAGACTTGAAGGTATATAGTGAAATATTGTATTCTATTTTCCTTGCCTCAGGCAGCCTTGTCCATCTTGATCCTTTCTGAGATATTATCACTTCGAAAGGATCTTCACCTGAACTGAGGCAGAGTCGATCAGTTGTTCGTCGTGTCCATTGTGTTCATTAATAGCGTTTACCTAATCCTGTAGGTTCCAATAATGGGATGGGTCACATCGGGTGATGATCGCCTTCCTCAGCTCTATTGTAAATACTATATGATTCAACTTAAGTTAAATTTATCCCTTTTCTTTCAAACATTGAATCCACTGCATAAAACATTTATATTACTCAACAAAATTAACAGAACACTTATAAAACAAAATAATGATCGGAGAACAGTAATGCGTGTGATCCCCCTTTTTTTTTTATGTGCACCCCAAACAGGACAGGTATTAGAAACTATAGTAATTAGAACCGTGCTTGGGTTGAAGGTTGAGAGAACGAAAGAAGATATTTGTTGACATTGGACTTGAACTTCTGTAGATTGTAATTTTCAGGAAACACGTATGAAGGAAGGTTGTTCCAGAAAACGGCAGTTGAATGAATAAACGAGGAAGATGAAGAGTTGGTTCTGTGAGTTTGAAGTTGGACAGTAAATGGATGTTGGTAAGTGGCAGAACGTGTTCGGACTATTTTGAAAGAGAGAGCAGGAATAATTGAAGCCAATTCAGAAGAACAGTGCCCATGAAACTATCTCTAGAAGAGGCATGCAGCAGAAACAGTACGTCTATGAGTAAGCGAGTGGGGAGACTCTGTTATAGATGAATCATTAATTAACCTAACTGCCCTGTTCTGAATAGAATCAAGAAGCCTAAGCGATGTATTGGGGGCACCACCCCAGATGTGGGAACAATATTCCATGGCAGGGCGGATTTGCGATTTATACAGAGTGAGCAGCTGTTTGGAAGAAAAGTAACGCCCAGAGCGAAAGAGAAAACCAAGTTTTTTAAATGCAGAGGAAGCAATATTTGTAATGTGCTTGTGCCAAGAGAGATTAGAAGTCAGGGTAATTCCCAAAAGAGATATATCATTTTGCTTAGAAATCGGAGTGTTACCAAAGATAAGCATAGGAGCAGAAGAATCCTTTTTGGGAGATATAATACAAGACTGAGTTTTAGAAGGGTTGAAATCAACAAAGTTTTCTTTGCCCCACTGGAGAATTACCTGAAGATCGGCATTTAAGGAATTGGTAGCAGATTTTCGAGTAGTTGAAGCTGATTGAGAAGGACAAGGTTTCTCAAAATGGAAAGTGGAATACAAAGAACTATCATCGGCAAAACTATGGATAGGATTCCAGTCAATTGAATAAGGTCATTAATATACAAAAGGAAAAGAGTGGGGGAAATAACTGAACCTTGGGGGCCACCGGCATTAGTGGAGTAGTTAGAAGACAGAGAGCCATCTACCATCACCCTCAGTGAGCGATCAGAGAGAAAACTGGATAACCATAGGATGGAAGCTTGTTTAGAACACCTTTTGCCAAACACGATCAAAAGCATTTGAAATGTCAAGAGCAACTACTTCTGTTTCACCGAACCTTTCCATTGAATTAGTCCATAAATGGGTACATAAGCCAGAATATCACCAGTGGTTCGACACTGATGGAATCCATACTGGCGATCGTTGATCAAACGGAAGGTTTCTAGGTAGTTTAACAGTTGGCAGTTAATTAATTTCTCCATTACTTTAGAAAGAGTAGAAGTAATTGCAATGGGACGATAATTGGATGGGAGGGATTTGTCACCCTCTTTAGGAACTGGCCGGATATGAGAAAATTTCCAAGCAGAAGGAAAAACACCTTTGGAATAAGAAAGTGAAAAAAGGCGGCAAAGAATAGCAATAAGTTCACGAGCACAGGATTCGAGAACATGTGGAGAAATACCATCAGGACCTGGAGTTTTCTTAGCATCAAGATTCGTCAAAATCCTTCTGATATCCTTTTGACAGAAGACCACAGGAGGCATTAAATGGAGTGTGTTGTGAATGGTGGCAGGTGTTTTACCAAGATCATTAATACATGAGCTGGTAGAAAAAATGGGATGCTAGCAGGTCAGCTTTATCCTTGGCTAAAGTGACAACAGAACCATCTGGTTTGGACAGAGGTGGGAGCAGAGATGGGCAAAAGTTGCGGCCAATAGCTTTGGCAAGAGAAAAGAATGCTCGGCTACCATTAGGGCAAGAAGCAAGTTTTCTACTCTTAGCCTGTTTAAACTCCAGTTTGGACTTATTAATAACAGCTTTACAATTGGTGCAAGCTTTGGTGTAGGCAGAAAATGAAACTGAAAAATTAGAAACAAGCCAATTAGGATATGCAACATTCTTCTCATGAACAGCCTTAGCACATTCATTGGAAAAACAAAGTTTAGATAAAGGACGAGATTTTAAAGTAGAGTGTGGGATAAAGGATTCTGTAAGACACAAAGTCTTACAAATTAAATTAAATGTCTATATAATTAATGATAGAACACTAGATAGAGCGATACTATAGACCTTACAAGAAAACAATTATAATCACAAACATTGTTTAAGATAATGGGTCTCGCGCTAATGGAATTAATTTAAGAGAAGGTTAAATTTAATGTACAAGCAAATATACCGTGAAAATAAACATTAGAAAGAAATATACGATCAGCGCCCACTACCTGAAGCAGCAAGTGAAGATAACGATACGGAACAGTGGGGGGTTAATCGATGGCATGGCAAAAGGGACGGAGTGCTCCAGAGATTACAATAGGGGTACCAGGTGTAAGCGTTTTTGTTTACTGCAAATAGACAGGTGTGGTCATTTTATAATAAGGCGAGACGAATCAAGAAAATGAACGCAGATGTTTTCCGGATGGATTCTGAGCTCCGAAATTTCTGGTCATTTCCAGAATATTCGAGAATTCTCTAGAAACGGAAGTTCTTTCTACACCGGAAGGAACTCGGCCTTCCTGTCATGTGTCATAGGCAAATGAGAATGGAGACGATAATGGTCAGATAGAAGTGATTGGTTGAGGAAAGGAGGGGCGTTACTAAATTTTGGGAAATAAAAGGGGAAGAGCGCGCGAGTTAGGAGTGATGCTTTAGATATGTGATAAAGTTTTTTCGGAGATGATAAAGGTTTTTCGGAATGTGATAAAGTTTTTTTGGAGGTGATAAAGTTTTTCGGAAGGTGATAAAGTTTTTTTTCGGGAGTGATGAAGTTTCTTTGGAGGGCGAAAAGGGTGTTTTTGGAAAGATAGGCCCAGGAAACAGTCCCCGGAAGCGATCCACCAGTAGAACCAGTTATGGTGAGTTCACTAAATTGTGATAGCTTTAACAAAGTGTAGATAAGTTACGGAAAGGGGAACTTTCTCGAGATGGAACATAGAAGTCCGAAAGCGTCCACTGAGAAATATATTTGAAAGGAGGACAGCGAGATAATGCTAACAGAAGAACATCGTACCGTCCTGTAGAAATAAAGTGATGGGAAGCGACTCCTACTGAATGATCCAGCACAGCAAAGAAGGATGCGGCACCAGAATGATCGGCAAAGCGAAAAGTGTCCCTGGCAAAGTTTAGCATTCCAGATGAACGTTCCCAAACCAATGGAGGACCCGATGCAGAGCAGGAAGTCACAGGCCACACGTTGTATTAGCGGTAAGATCCAAATCCCTAGAAGTAAGTGGTTAAACAACGAATTTTCCTCTATGTAATTGCAAAGGACTGCAGGGAAGATAGATAAATATTAAGTGAGATTTAGGGAAGTATACAGTTAAGAGTTAAGTTAAGGTATAGATAAGTAAGGAAATATCATAGAAATAGTTTAATGAAGGATGGTTTACAGTTATGATTTATTTACTGATTAGTTAATGGAGAAAAGGTAATAATTTTGGACGGGTTAGCCTATAGAGCAGGTACAGTTGTATGTTATTTATATAATGTTACTGAAGTAGAGAAATTAGTCGCTAAATGCTGAAGTTTACCTGAGGGAATGAAGAAATAAATAATCCCATGTATATTTCATTAACATGTAACTTTAAAGTGCTGGGGAGAGAATAGAATAGAATAGTTTGTAAAGTGGACATAATTCCAGATGAAGAATTGTTTCAACCATGAAGAAGAATGTAGGATTGTGCTAGATAGGTATGAAAAAGGAAGATATAAATAGATAAATAATATATGTCAATTGTAATTAAGAAAGAGTTAAATTAAACTGATTGTACGAGATGTTAGTGGGCCTATAGTAAGAAGAAGACGGTGGATGGGAGAGCCTAATGACCAGGAATGTGATCGATGCCCTGTACCTATATATGAAGTGAATAATGTGTAATGATTTGTCTTATCTTTTATTTGTAAGTATGTATAATAAACTGATTGTATTTCACTTAATGCAAATAGTGTTTGGCCATTTCTGAACTCACAGCACAATCCAAAGGAGGAGTGATCTAATATAGGAACTCCCTCAGAACCGGAATTCTTCTGTGAGATAACAAGTCAGATGCAAAGTGGGTATTTTTAAGAATATAAATAATAATAAATACTATAGTAATAAAATAAACAAAAAAAACAAAGAGTAATAAACATATATAAAACCCCACCCCCACAATTCCATTCCTGCAAGAATACTTTCACTGACACGATCTGAGAAAACGTTGTCATCAGAGGTTTTGAAACAGTAATCCGACCAAAGAAAAGAAGAAAAGAAGTCTCGCAGGTCATCCCATTTTGCATTCATGTAATGCCAAACAACACGAGGTTCGGAATAGTCACGGGATAAAGGTTCTTTTGGAGAAGAGACAATCACCAAGTTGTGATCTGAAGTGCCTAAAGGACCTCTCACTTCGACCGTCTACTTAGAAGGGTTGTTTGTGAGAAAAAGATCAAGCGTATTGGCTGTATGATTAGGATTGTCCGGTATTCTTGTAGGTAAATGAACAATCTGTGCTAGGTCATTAATAATTGCAAAAGCCTCAGTATCTCGACCTGCAGGGTCGGTGTGACTAGAAAACGAAAGCCAGCTGGAGTTGTGAACATTAAAATCACCAAGGAAAATTACCTCACTGTTAAGAAACTTGGACTGGAGAAAGTCAATTTGCAAAGAGAGGGACTCAAAGAGCTCCAAGTGATTAGTGGAGTTGGGAGAACGATAGAGACAATAGATGAATTTGACACAATGAGGTAGAGAGATTTTAAGCCAGAGAAGATCAAAGAGAGGAGATTCCATATTGCCAAGTCTCTGATAGTGAATATCAGAACGTACATGTGCACAAGTACCACCTTTGAGGCAAAAGGAATCGTACAGCGAATAATTTGGGCATCTGAGATTAGCAGTAGTTGAATCAACCGATAACTGAGATCCTGTCAGAAAACGTAAATGGGGTTTGGCAGACTGCAAGTAGAGATGGACATCGTTGAGGTTAGAATCGAGACCACGTACATCTGTGAAATGAATTAGGAAGTCCTTCGGAGGTTTAGATCTTATCGCAGATAAGCTTGCTCTATTAGTTTGACAATTCATGGTGTATTCAATAGTAAGAAATAGTGGGTGAGACATGCTGTATGAAGTAATGCAATTTTTGGATATGGCGTACACGTTGTAAGAATATACCCAGATCTTTGACATAACGTGGCCTCGACAATGCTCCCCGCATACACACTACTCGGACTTCCTCCAGTCACTATCTGGCAGAGTAGAGGTAGCACGATTATACACTAGCTGAACCGGAAGCCTGCTAGAGAGTTACCAATAGGTTCGGTCCGGTGTACTTACAAGCGACCGGTCTGCGAACACCGTTTTAGAGCTGTACCTTCCAATTGTAAGGAATATTGGATCTCGGCACGACGTTCATCATAACCTCAAAAGTCATCAGTCATACTGCTGCATGATGGAAGAGATAGGAGAAGGGTTGGCCGGAACTTAGCTCTAGAGACTAAACATGAGTTCCACCACTTCAAACCTCCAATAAGCAAAGTGGTGGTATTTCACCGGTTGATGAGAGTCATCTACCACCTAGTACTTTCTGGTAACATAGAGGGGCAGCGTTTCCTCCATGTGGTATGGGCGCCACACCTCGACCCCTGCTTAGGTTGGTTCACACCTGGGTGGTCACCCAGCATGTACTTGTGTATGGAGGTTATACCCAGGATTACTAACAGTCCCACCATCGTGAAGGAGCAAGCAGAGGATTTGACTGTCACAGACCGTCCGGACTTCGCGGAAATTGGGTGCACTTGAGTTGAGTCTCACCCGAATATCAGTTCCTTCGGCGTTTTAGTCTCTCAGGTATCTGAGGGGGACGATTCTCCAATGCATCACAGCCTAAAAAAATGTGCAACTTGTGAAATGTCTGCCGAACTATCTGGATCGGAACATGATATTGCCATGGGGATGTCTTTTGTGTGTGCGCGATACAAGGAGTCTAAGGAAATCAGGCGACAACTCGGCGTTGTTCTGGGCCTATATGAGAGTTTGAAGGACAGTGTGGATGCCCTCGAAAGATCTAAATTGAGGGGCCCATCGGGCTCTCAGCTGCCCACATCAACGCCAGAGCTTGCACTTGGTCATCGCGAACACAGCGGCAACCCCCAAGGCAGAATGCGCTGGTCTCACAGGAACTAGTAGTTGTTGGTGACTCTATTGTCAGGGAGGCGGGAAATATATTGTGTAAAAAGGTGGAACAGGACCAGGGTATGTCTGCCAGGGCAAAGGTTGATGACGTTGTAGAGCAGATATCATTTTTTAGGGGCACAAAAGGTGATATAGTTGTACACGTTGGCACTAATGATATCAAGAGTAGGAGACCGGCAGAATTACTTAACAAGTACAGGTCACTGATGAAAAAATGTCGTGAATTAGGGTTTTTCAATTCGGCCCTGGAAAGATTGTGCAAGGCTCAAGGGATAAAATTTTTTTCAGCCTGGACTGTACTTGTTAACAGGAGAGACTGCTTCTACATGGATGGGATACACTTAAATAGAAAGTGTGCAAGAATGTTTGCTGATGCTATCGAGACAGTGTTAGGTGGGTCGGAAAACTGATAGCTTGGAGGGGATACAAGGACTAATAGTTTAACAGTAGCGGTAGGCAGAGGTGAAGGTGATTCTTGCAGCCCTTGGAAGGGAACTTCTATTAGAATAAGTAGCGACCTCGAGCGAGGGATGTTGGGGGTTTCAGGGACGGATGACAGTCATCGTGAAACAGGTGGGTATGTGCATGTATACTTGCATATATACCAATGCTAGAAGTATAGTAAATAAATTTGATGAATTTGATGTGTTGGTCAAGACATCAAAGGCAGATATTGTTGGGATATCAGAGACGTGGTGTCACACTGATATAAGGAATGCCGAACTGGAATTTGGGGAGTACAGTGTATACAGAAAGGATAGACAGGATAGGAAGGGAGGAGGTGTTATGCTGTTAATAAAGAAAAACATAAAATCAAAAGAAGTGCAACCAGTTGATATAGATGAACAGTGCACTGTTGAGTCAGTTTGGTGTGACGTAAGCACTGCGAAAGCAAAAATAAGAGTAGGAGTGTGTTATAGGCCTAACGACTCCAATGAGTACAATGAACAATTATACAGAGAAATAGAGTGGGCTAGTAAATCGGAATGTCTTATAATGGGGGATTTTAACTTCCCAGATATTGACTAGAACTTGTGGGTTGGGCACTCACACACTACTAAGACGTTTGGGGATTTATTGGATGGTTGTTTTCTGCAGCAGCATGTTCGAGAGGCAACCAGAGAAAGTAACACTCTTGATCTGGTTATCAGCAGTGATCATTCATGTATTAGGAATTTGCAGATAAAAGAACCACTAGGTAGCAGTGATCACCGTGTACTGACGTGGGATTTACTTAAAGATTTAATTACCATCAGGGGTAAATGAAAGGGGTTTTGCTCCCTTAAAGGCGAGTACAGTGGTCTCCGACAGTTTTTAAATTCTGTACAGTGGGATCAACTGACGATGTTACCAACAGTAAATTCTCAGTGGTAAGCATTCAAGGAATTAATCGTGGAAGGTACTAAAAGTTTCATACCTATTAAGAAATATTGTTCAAGGTTTAGGCCTAAATGGTTGTCAAATGAACTAATGGGACTCGTAAGAGAGAAGAAAAATGCATGAGATGCATATAAATTATCAAGAGACTCTGAAGCCTGTAGAAGATATAAGTTAATCTGTAATCAGGTCACAAAGGAGGTTCGGCAGGCGAAGGCAGATTACGAGAAATCCTTGGCAAAATATACTAAGAAAAACAGCAAGGATTTCTTTACTTATATAAAGTCTAAAAGGAAGGGGTTGAATATGATTGGTCCACTTGACATCGATGGTTCGACTGTTGATGATCCTGCTCAGATAGCAAACAAACTGAATGAGTATTTTGCATCTACATTCACACATGAAGTGTTATTAAGGTTTGGAAATGGCAGAAGGTTAACAAATTGTAGCAGGGTGCTTAATGATCTTGTAATAACTTAGAGCAAAGTGGAAGAGAAATTGTTGAAGTTAAACGTAAGAAAAGCACCTGGGGAGGATGGGATCTATCCAGTTATATTAAAGGAGGCGGCAAAGCAACTAAGCAAACCCTTAGCCATAATTATGAGAGCATCCTTGGACTCAGGGGAGGTTCCCACTGACTGGAGATGTGCAAATGTATCCCCAATTCACAAAGGGGGATCGAAGGGTGACAAGAGTAATTACAGACCAGTTAGTTTAACTTCTGTTCCAGGTAAAATAATGGAGTCACTGGTTAAAGATGCATTGCAGGATCATCTAACAAGACTGCAGCAATCATTCAAACAGAGCATGGGTTTGTAAAGGGAAAGTCTTCTCTGACAAATTTGATAGGATATTATGATGTGGTTACAAAGGAACTGGATGCAAAAAATTATTTTGATATCATATATTTGGATTTCAGGAAAGCTTTTGACACCGTTGCGCATGGAAGACTATTGTACAAATTGGAGCAGATTGGTATTAAGGGTAAGTTGCAACAATGGATAAAAGGATGATTGAGTGGGAGAAGACAGAGGGTGGTAATCAATGGGTGCTGCTCTTCGTGGACTAATGTAATTAGTGGAGTCCCACAGGATTCGGTGTTCGGTCCACTGTTGTTTTGTATATTTATCAATGATATTGATGAAGGTATATCAGGCTTAATGTCGAAGTTTGCAGATGATACAAAGGTTGGCAGGGTTGTTATTGACAGTAATGGCAGTGTGCTACTGCAAAAGGATCTAGATAATTTGGTCATATGGGCTAAGAAGTGGAAACTGAAGTTTAACCTTGACAAATGAAAAGCACTGCATATGGGTAGAAGTAACTCCAGAGAAACGTACCAACTGTGTGGTACTACACTTAAAGTGGTAGAAAATGAAAAAGATCTGGGAGTAATTGTGCAGGCAGGTATAAAGTTTGCTGAGCAATGCAGGCTGCCAGGGCAGGTCATGGGGTTTTGTCAATGATATATAGGAAATTTTCTAGCTGGGAAAAGGAGGTGATTATCCCTCTGTATAAGGCAATGGTCAGGCCACGCCTTGAGTACTGCGTACAGGTCTGGAGGCCTCATTTTAGGAAGGATGTAGGTTTACTTGAGCGTGTACAGAGAAGGGCAACGAGATTGGTGAGGGGAATGAAAGGATCCTCTTACCAAGAGAGGCTTAAGTTCTGCAAATTGCAGTGGCTGGAGGCTAGGCACCTGCGGGGTGATCTGATTGAGGTGTATATGGCCTTGAATGGGTTGAGCACGCTGAATTCTGATGGGATCCTTCCACATTTTCAGATTACGAACCTAAGGGGACATAAATTCAAATTAAGAAAAGACAGATGTAGAATAGATGTGCGGAAATTTGCCTTTAGCCAGTTGGAATAAACTTGCATCTGTCGTTGTAGAAGTTGATAGGTTGAATAAATTTAAGGAGGAACTGGACAGGCATTTGGAGGGAATGGTGTGATTTTTTTTTTTTTTTTTTTTTTGTTGGCTGATGCTGCATAAGCTCATACATTTGCTTTCTTGCATCACATGCCGCTACTACTACTACTACTACTACTACTGCTACAACCTCAAGGACCCTTTTGCCACTTGAGATGAAGCGGTCCAAAACTTGGTATGGTGATATCTCAGAGTACATCGATGAAATAAGGATATAGCCAGAAAATACGGAAAGGTATAAGGAACATTTATAGATGCTGTATCAGAATTACCAGAAGGTCACATTAGAGAAGTCGATACAATTTCGAAAAGATTGTCACATGATATCAGTAAGGCGTATATTCCCTTCCAAGGGCTAAACAGGTCAGACAGTGCTGAACCTAATTATCGACTTAAGGGTGTCTATAAGTGTGTCATGGCAGAAAAGTCCCATTCTTCCACCAGGCATTAGCTCACCAAGTGACCGAGGAATTAGCTGCCAGCATGCAATGCGATGCACATGTTCGAACGGATTTAAATCTGTGATCGTGCTGGACAAGGCAGTTGTTGGATATTTTCAGTTTCAAGACGTTCCTACACAACTTTAACTTATTGTGCAGTGGTGTTGCCGCGCATTAAAAGAAAATCTGGGCCAAACGCACCAATAAACATTCCTGTCTCCTAAAAGGTTGAACATAGGGTTCAAGGATGTTCTCGGTAACCCTGCATAATTACGGTAACCCTATCAAAAACATGAAGAAAGGTGCAGCCGTTGATCATTATTCTACCCCAAACGAGAACACCACTTCCACCGTATGTATCCCTCCCTCTGATGTTGGTGGGATGGCACCGCATTCTTCGTTTTCAGATGAAATAATGTCTATAATCTGTTCGTAGGTTAAAATGGATCTCATAAAAGAAAAGAACTGTACTCCATTTGTCACGGCTCTTAAGTCACATGTTCATGGCCCCAGGTTCGACTAACTCTGCGGTGATGACTTTGGGTTAATGGGGTACACAAGGAAATCGCTGTCTTCCTTGCGTAGAGTGCTCTTGAATTCAGTTTTCTTATCACAGTCCGGTTGGGACTTTTCTAGCATTTACAGTAGTTCTGTTTTTCTTCACAGCGTACATATGGCACAGATGTGGGAACCACAGGGGGCGTTGACCCTAATACTATGCACACTATGCAGTCCGGTTGGGAATATTTTCACCTGTGGCCAGAGCAACCTCAAGAGACAGTTGTTGACAGGTCATCGTAAGGTTCTCTCTTGCTGTTAGAGCCAAACAGTGGTCTGTTCTGGTTGCTGGTGACCTTGTCTAGCTCTTCTCGTAACGGTTTCTATCTCCTGAAACTGCTTCCATTGTGCCGAGACGACACTGCGTAAAACATTAAACAAACGTAACGCCTCTTCCTGCGTCTGCCCAACTTCAAGTTTTCTAACGGCCCTCTATCTCAAAGAATCATCTAACCGATGATGACTTGCCATCCTGAGTACTGGAGATGTGGCTATCCCACTGAACAAGCCAAAAAAACGGAAATTAGTTGATATGGTCACAACCCGTATTTTTGTAGGCATGAGTAATATGCCTACAAAAGGTTCTGTAAGGTGGTAGATCGATTTCTATTGGATACTCAGAATTTTCCTGCCAGGATGCCTATTATACCAAATATTCGCATTCGGCGACACTGTTCACTGTAACATATCCATGAGAAAAATATTGTTCTGTTAATTTTGTGGAACAATGTACTTCTCACGCAGGAGTGTCTTCCGTCCATCAGTATACAGTATTTTATACTTTACAATACATCCATCAGTGTATTTTATACTTTATAAAACAGCGGGTAGGGAAGGGAGAGTATTTCTAGATTGAAGAACCCATCATGCCATCGTGTTAAGAATAAGGAAATAGTGATTACGCGCCTATATGGGATTTCCAAGGTTCATTCGTGAGGTTGTCCACACACATTGGAGAACATTCCAAGGTAAGGGTTGGTACTCGAGGACCACTTGTCGGAAATAGAGCAAGGTTATCAACTTTAAATTCAGAGAGACGTCTTTGTCTTTGCGTTTGAGCCCCATGGATGCCAAGGGAACATTAGTGATTGCCTGTACCATAGGAAATAAGTTCACTAATAAGCAAGACCCAATATGAAAATTCACGTACATCAGTTCTCAGAGTGTGTATTTGCCCCATTGAGTTGGCGCAGTGGCAGTTTCCCTTGGGTGATTCCAGATAGCAGATAGTTCTTATTTTTCGCAACGTTTCGTTCTGATTCCTTGTGTGAGGATGAATATTATTATTATTATTATGTTTTTTTTTTTTGTATTCTGGAGTTGCATGTAGTACGCATCCATTATTTGCTTCTGTGCAGAACGCAGTTACCATCGCTTCAGGATTACGTGTTGTGGTTTTCATAAATTCGTATACGTGGTTTAACAGTTTATAAATGTTTTTTTTTTAAATGTACAAGTAGTAAACATAATACGCAATCAAAGATGGATTTGCATCACTATGCTAGCAGGAGGTCAATCGCTAATTAGCAGTTAAAACTATCTAATTACCACACATCCTTAAGCATATACAGGGATGAAGTTTTTAAATTAAAATGAACTGAAAAATTATTTCATGCAATGTAACTAAGTTATTAGTTGCGATCTTGCGAAATTTCTGCTTAAGACCATTCTAAAATTTTGGAAAACGGTGGAAATTCATTTGGCACACCGGTTAATGTCGATAACTGTTGGAATTGGTATAATGCCCGATCAGATTTTTTTAAAATACACAAGAAGAATTTTGAAAACATTGAAATTCTCTTATTATACAAGGAGGTTCTCATACTTACCCACGTTTGTTACTATGATGCCGAATATTCACTCTGAATGTCATCTGTGGTATATACTTCGACAATCCCACCTCTTCTGAATTCGACTTAATCTGTGTAATAAAATTACTTTTAAATTTCTAGCAGCTTGAAATTTTGATGATCAGTATCTTTATTATTGAAAGTATTAAAAATACTAATGAAAAGGGTCGTTAAACGGATTTATAAATTTAGAACACATTTGGGCACACACCATTTTATAGTACTAAGAATGCACCAGAGAGAGAGAGAGAGAGAGAGAGAGAGAGTGCTTTTGGAAGAGTGGGTGAAATAATCACAGTTTCGTCCTCTACATAGACAGAATTGGCCAAAGAAAATATAACTGATTAAAGTCAATGTCTGTTTCCATGAAGGGCGAGTCGGTATTTTATCCACAAAAAAGAGCAAACAGATTATGCATATACGACTGCGCGGTAGCACAGTGGTATGATCACGTCTTCCTCTCACTTGGGGGAAAAGAATCATCAGTCACCTGTTGTTGTCGTGTCTGACCGCTTGGCTACCTAGAATCATCAGTCACCTGGACAGATGATTCTGGGTACTCGTCCACACCACGGGAAGGTGGGCCAGTCTTAATGGAGCCCGCACTGTCTCAATTCGAGACTCTGACCCACCTGATGTTGGCAAAAGATGGGCCAGATTCCTCTGGGGGCCCACTCCAGAGGAGAGAAAAAAAAAAAAAAAAAAAAAGAATTTCCCCGTGGTGTTAAAAAAAAAAAAAAAAAAAAAAATATATATATATATATATATATATATATATATAAAAATATATAAATAAATAAACAATAAAAAAATAAAAATTAAATAAATAAAAAAATAATAATAAAAAATAAATAGTAATAAATAAAATAATATAAAATAATAATAGTAATAAAAATTAATTATAATAATAAAAATTAATAATAATAAATAAATAATAATAAATAAAATAATATAAAATAATAATAAAAATTAGGCAATGTTGCTTCCTATTGAGCAGCTCCACCAGACAAAAGAGTAGAATTATTTGTAGCCGTATAACTAATTTTTGTTCTTGTGAAAACATCAAATGCAAACTGCTGAAGAGCAACATAAGAATTCTTGTCTTCCACCAGCAAAGTTTCATGCCCATGAGAGAGTGTAGAAACTGATGAACGAAAAACATCTCTAAAGTCATTATACAGTGGACATTCAAATAAAATGTGGCTCCAATTTTCATTTTCTCCGCATTGACAAGCTTCCGTTCTAGAAAGACCAAAACGACATAGTTTTTCGTTAAGAGATCCATGTCCCGTTAAGAAGAAGGATATATATAAGTCTAAAGAGAACCAAGCAGGTTTCTGCTTTACACAAAAGGTCACCTCAGGGAAAAAGGTCCTAGTAACAGATCCGACAGATGACGTATCCCAGCGGGTCTGCCACAGATTTATCATTTCATTCCACAAACGATTACGTTCTTGTTTAATATCTGAATTAATATTCAGAACCAAACCCATAAATTCAGTTGATAGTTGGTTTTTTAACCTATAACAAAGACCTCTGTAAGCTACGTGAAGGTCCAATGGCAATACACCTGCAAGAACCTGCAGTGCAGAAGTTGAAACAGTTCGACAAGCTCTTAACATACATAATAATATTGTGCGTTGCATAGCAGCCAACTTCAATCGAAATTTAACAGTTCTAAGCCTGTAAAACCATACACCTGCAGCATAAGTAGCCATAGGAAGGAATACGGCATTATAATAGATTCTCATGGTACGTCTAGAAAGTCCCCAGTCTGAACGAGAAATTTTTACAATAGAACCAGTGAATCTTCTGATCTTTGTTGTTACATTATTTAAATGAGAGACAAAATTAAGCTTTGAGTGGATTGTAATCCCAAGTAATTTAGTTTCAGAGACAAGTGGAATCCTGTTATTATTAATCTTCACTAAAGGGGTAGTTCAGGGTTTAAATGTGATCCAAAGATCATCATTTTAGTCATAGACGAATTTATTGTCAGTTATTATCCACTGTCCATTGAAATAAATTTTGTAAGACATCATTGGCATTATTTTCGATAGCAGATCTAGATGAACCATGAATTAAGATAGTAAGATCGTCGGCATAAGCGATGATTTTGGTACCACTGAAACTACGGGAAATCCAATCCTGCAATACCATATTCCATATAAGAGGCCCTAGGATAGACCCCTGGGGACACCCTCGTGAAACTTCCCTAGACATCTCCTGAAATTTAGATTTCACTAAAATGTGACGATTTCTGAAATAGCTTGTGAATAGGTGGTATAGTTGCTGAGAGCATCCAGCTGATCGTAACCGTTCGAGAGCACTCTGCCACCATAGAGAGTCAAAAGCGCCCTCGAAATCAACAAAGGTAGCTAACGTGTGCTTTGATGTTGAACTCTCAATGCTGCCAGCAAATTCAAAAAGTGCATCTTCACAGGACTTCCCTACACAGAACCCGTATTGATTAGAGGACACCATATTTTTCGCCTGAAGAAGATCAGTAACACGCAGAGTCATTAGACGTTCTAGAAACTTCCCAAGATTTGGCAAAAGTGCAATAGGCCAATAAGATCTAGGATTTAATGCTGGTTTATCTGGTTTTTTAATCAGTTTTAAAAGCGCAGTTTTCCACATATCAGGAAAGAGACCTTCTTAGAGACATTTATTAAAAAGTAAGAGCAGTACTTGTGGACGCAATTTGAAAAATCGCAAAATAAATGTATTTTCAACCAGGTCTATCCCTGGACATTTCTTAATATTAATCTTTTTAGCAACAGCGGTTAACTCATGAATGGTAAATTCTTCTGTCTGAATATTGGTGATATAGAGCGAATTTGCAACTCGAATATTTGAATGTACAACAGAATCAGTAGTTAGATCATCCACCGGGAATAGTCTGTCCAGAATAACATTAACTGTATTCATCCAATCAGTGGTCTCCAGGAAATCTTCTTTCACAGTGCTGTATACATCTAAAGAGTGAATCTTATTACGAGCTATCTTATTAATAAGACCCCAAGGATTATCATTACCAGCACTGTGAAAAAACTCCTTCCATGTTTCCCGTTTACGTGTGGCAATAGCCTTTACATAACGTTGTTTGAGTGAAATGAATTGAGAGTAAAAATAAGCTACTTCATCAGAGTGCCAATCCCTACGACGACGCTGATATTTTCGACGGGCTTGATGTACCTTTTTCCTTAAAGAAGACAATTCCAGGTGACTTTAATGCATACATGCAATGACTTAAAATCCACTGTAGTTGTTTTACAGTAAAATCCACCACCAAAAAACTTACATGAAAGCCGTCGCCAGATGGGATCTAGACCACACACTTACAGCAGTCTCCATTGCAGCAAGAAAAAGAGACGTCAGTTTAATTGTATCTCTCTCTCTCTCTCTCTCTCTCTGCTACGACAAACGGATATCACTTATCATTTTGGAACCTCTTTCCATGATTTACCGAAGTGCAATTTTCGCATTCAGGAAATCAGTGCTTTTCGAGTAATTTCTTATTTAATTTTATCCCGACTGGAAAAAGATAACTGTGCGTTGTCTTTTTCCAGAGGAATTAATAGGCCAAGGAAAAAGAAACAGACGAAGAAATGACAACAGTAACTGTCGACATAGTTTCAACGTAACTGGTATTTTTCAGCTAGGTTCTTGTGTAGAAACCTACCAACGTGATGAAGTCTATGAGTGCACTCAGTGTGGGTAATAACTCTGCATCCCCTGGTATAGTGCTGGATTGTTTCTGGGCTCAGGTGGCATAGTCTACATGTGTCATCTGTCATTCCAGGGTCCTTGGAAATGTATTTCCTGGAGTTCATTATGTTGATCTGGCTTTGAATCGCAAGCCTTAATCCTTTAGTCTAGATGTACAGTCTCTGCCTCGTGAGCCGTCAGTTCGAAGCCATCTTACCTATATACTACTGATCGTGGTGATTGTAGTGACTGTCGTGGAGTGCTTCTTCCCTCATTTTTCTGTCTTTGTTAATTCTTTCTGTGTGAGTGGAGTATCCTTATTGAGGTTGAGAAGTGTGTAACGTTTGTCGATTTTCTTTATGGCTAGGTAGATTGGCGTTCAGGTTTCCTGGAAGCAGTCTCTCGGATTCTCGATCACCTTCTTCTGGTGTTCAGTGAAATCTGTCAGACCCCTCTCTCCTTATTTTCCGGCCATGGTCAGTCTCTCGACAGCCAACTTCGAGTGGATTTGGCGGCTCTTGCTCATCGTTATCCCGATCGTGCTCATAACTTGTTGTAGATTGGTGTCGTTCCAATATGTGATCTCGAAGGAGTATGTTAGTATTGACGCTAAGTAGGTGCTTAAGGATCTGACCACAATACAGCAATTCAGCTTTGATTAGAGCAGGCTTCTCAGTGCTGATGGTATTTCTCATTGAATCGGTCTGTAATCTCTTTCTGTTTCACTTGATCAGCCTGCACCATCCCCAGATATTAGTAGGTCTCTCCATCTGTCATGGTTTCAATTTCTTCACGGTCTTCAGCAGGCATTTCCGACCTACTGGATTTTCCTGATGCAATCCATGGCTCTTGCATTTGATGAGACTAAATTGCGTTCTGCTATCAGTGATAAACTCTGTGGTGATCGGGAGTAGCAGTTGGAATTGATTATTATATATCTTTATTGCAGGCAGTGATTGGCTACATGATTGCCTGATGCAATAATACCCACAACAGCGACAATGCTAGGGGTTTAACATTAAATAACTTATACAGGAAAAATTACTTAAACATATATTAGGACATAAAACGTATAATTACATATTTTACATATAAAATTAATATTAACATGTGAAATGAAGACACATGAAAGGACGATGACAGTCACTCGGTTGAAGACGAAAGCTGGTCCCTGATGATGCGTCTTCTGTACGATTTGTCCTCTATGAACTTTTTGTAGTCCACATCCATCTCCTGGCCATTGTGGAGCATCTCCATGGGCAGGAATCTATCCCCTATTCTGAGCCTCCACGCCACAGACTGCAGAGAGGGGAGGGCTCTTAAGGGTTTTGGGGGGATCCTCCAATTGCACATCTGCCAAAAATTTGGCGTATTGACTTCACCCGCTATCATTTTAATTGACAGAAGCAAGCGGAGGGCAAATATCCGTTTGGAGACTTTTCTGTAATTTAGAAGTTGGGTGATATCTGAAGTATGTATGAGTGGTGGCAGTTTATGCTTGAAGAGGATCCACCGAAGAAGCCAGTACTCATCAGATGCAATGGTTTTTAGCGTGGTTTTCGTTGCCGACGCCCAGATTTCTGACCCGTAGGTGATGACTGGCTGCAGAAACGGGTATATGTATTGGATCGTGTACTCAGGCTCTGTGACATGAAGGAGGTGTTGTTTGGCAAGCCATCTTTCTCTGCAGACTTTGTTGTGAATGTCTGCAACATGGTGTTTGAAACTGAATTTAGGGTCGAATATAACGCCGAGATCTTTGTGTTTGATGACTGGGGTGATGGGGGTTCCGTAGATTTCCAGGTTTAGTTGCGTTGGATTTGATTTGAGGGAAAATACCATTTGTGCAGATTTTTTTGGATTTATCTTAAGAGAGAACTGTTCCAAGTATGTAATCAGATTCTTGAGGCTGTTGATAATGTTTCCAGAAACAGAATCAGGTCGGGCGGTCCCGTTGATCCGATAGAGGAGCTTCAAGTCGTCTGCATAGCTGATAAATTCTGTTTGCTGACACAGGAATGGGTGGATGGCAGCCGTAAAGAGGAGCCCTGAGAGAACTCCGACCTGGGGTACACCTACACAAACTTTCCTTGTGAAAGATTTTTTATTCACAGTCAGGTGAAGGACCCTGGTTCGTAAGTAGCGACTTCAAGAATTGCAGTATATTGCCTTTTATCTGGTGTCCATCCTCACAAAGTTGCAGGAGAGGCTGGATGTCTATGCTGTCGAATGCAGACTGGATATCCAGATAAACAATTGCCATCTCAGCCCTATCTTGTAGAGCCCCCAGAATGGTGTTGGTGGTTTGCAATAGGTTTGTAATGGTGGACCTGCGTTTCAAGGCATAGTGAATGTATGGTGATTCACATGGCAGAACCTGGTTGGTTAGGATAGGAAGAAGGCACTTCTCCATGACTTAGAGGAGACATGAGGCTTTCATTATTGGCCTGAATTGTGAAATTAATGTCGCTCCTTGTGTTTTGGGGATTGGTCGGACAATATATTGATTCCAGGCTGTTGGGAAAGTTTGCATTGTGAGGATTCCATTGAAGATACCTAATAGTGCATCAATGATGAATACACTAACGCTCTTAAGAATGAATTGTGGGACCCCATCATATCCAGTGCAAGACGTTGGTGGGATATCATTGATGGCCTGGATAAGCTCTCTTTTTGTGATGATGATGGAAGTAAGGACATCTCGCTGACAACTGTTGTGAATGCTCTTAAAGTCTGATACTGACTTTGGCTTAAATCTTGTGATGTAGTCTAGCCATTCAATTAGATTAAGTTGTTGAGGGAATTCATCATGCCTTGCCTTAAACGGTGCTTTCCCGATCTTGATTGTTTTGTCGATATCGGCTTTAATGGCTTCAGATTTGCTTCTATTGAACTAGGCGCGGGCTCTTGAGTATGCAATTCTGTCTAGTGGGTCTAATTTTGCTTTCCATTTTTCATGTAGTCTTTGTTTATTCCGAAATTTAAGGCTGAGATCTTGGGTCCACCATGCTTTGCTTCTACAGGAGATTGAAACTGTTTTTGACACTGCAGTTCGAGCAATAGACTGCAGCCAGCAGGTAAGAAAGTGCAGCCCGAGCTGTGGATCACATTGGTTTAGGGCTTCCCAAGGAAAAATAGATGCTGCGAAGCAGCATTTCTCTGGATTGAGGAGAGAAGGGCTAATCACTGCCTTCTTAACTAGTGCCTGATGTTGCCAGGATGTTCTGGGAGTGATTGGAAGAATGAGGCCTACTGGTAGATGGTCTGACATGAAGGCTGTTTTCGGTTGGCTGTCAACGGTGAGGGTGTCTGTTGCAAATATTAGGTGTAACAGGTTAGAGCCTCTGGTAGGGGAAAAATTCTGGAGGGTCAGACCTATTGATGCCAGATTAAAAGATAACAATTTGCGAAGACTGTGTTGGCCTGAGCTAATATTAAAGTCTCCACACACTAGTAATTTTGCTTTAGGGTGGCATTGATTAATGATCCATTTGGAGATCTCTTGTAAAGTGTTCTTTACTGTGGGAGGGGGGGGATGCAGACTGTGCACACGTCAAGTCTGTGGCCTTGAATGCTGAGTGAGGCTCTTGCAGCTTCAAACAGTTCTGTTTTTAGTGTTGCTGAGCTTGTCAGTGAGAATTTTTTTGTGTTGAAGAGAATGCCTACACCACCATCAGTTGTCCGTTCCCTGGAGGCAAAAATGCCCGAGAAGCAAGTGGCTTGAGAAAATGCAAAGTCTTCTTCATTGGGGGACAGCCATGTCTCTGTGATACAAATGATGTCATACCACCTTGACAAAAGAAGAATTTCCATTGTCTGAAGTTTATTTCTAAGACTTCTAGTATTTTGATAGAAAACTGTGCACATTAAAGAAGTTTGGATGTATGCCCTTGTTGGAGCTCTGATGGCCTTCATCAATCGTCTATGGTTCGTTCTGGAGGTAGTTCTCACCTCAATCTTCATATGTCTTCCCTCAGGCGTTTGTGGTGGGTGATCATGTCTCTGGCAAGCTTCTGTGAGAGTGTTTGAACTTTTAAGAAGGTCCTGCTCAGTATAACCGGAATGTTCCTCCCCAAACTTAGACTTAATGGCGGTTCTGAGTCAGGTTTTCCTTTCATTATTTGTGGTTTCAATACGTTGGGGATACCGCATCCAGGTAGAGGTACGCTTTGTAGTGTAGAAGTGTTTCACTAGTGCCCCTGCAGACCAAGAAGATGCAAGGCTGAGTAGTTTGTAGTTAGATTCTGCTGTAGTGATTTTGAATGATGCATAGTATGGTTGTTTGGTCGTGAGCCTGGTAACTTCTGTGTCTATATCTAAGTCTTCATTCAAATAAGACCACATCTGTTCAACAGTTGTCTGTGGAGAAAGCCTGGAGACAAAAATTGATTTTTCACGTGAAGAGATTTTTAGCGGAATTGCATGTATTTTCGTTGAGTTAGCAGTCCCGACTGTGGGCTTCATGTTGTAGTTTGGCTTTTCTGGTGCAGTTACTTGGTTTTTTGTGTATTTCTGTTTCCCTTTGCACGGTGTCTTCTTAGGAAATGGTGGGTGTCTTGGTTTGGTTGTTTCTTCGATGTTGGGGCGAGATGAATAATTTCGGGATGATTTGCCGTGGTTCTGAAATTTCCGGGTGCGATTTGGTTGATAGAGAAGCTCCGGTGCCTCAGATTGTAGACTTTGCACGCCGGGAATTGGTTGCTCCTCTTCTTCCAGTGCGTGCGGCCTAACCTGTAAGCTGGGGGTATTCTTCCAAGGTGTCCGGACGGTTGAATGATTAGATTTAAGAACATCTGCAAATGTAGCACATTGGCTTACTTCTGAGTCTTGGACGGAATAGTTTTGTACCCGAGACGGGAGAAAATGGGTGGTGCTGTCCTCGTGTAATTTATGTGAGGAGGGGTAAGAGGAGGTTTGGAGTTCAGACGCTGGTTCTCCAGGAGGGAGAAATCGTTCATTGCGTTGAAAACTCTTATTCGCTCCTAATGTTTTTTCCTTGAATGGCTTGGTATTGATCCTGAGTGAGGGATGATATTCATCAGTTGTCTTTTCCTGTGATCGAGAATGATTTTTTCCTTGGGAAGAATACTGTTCGTTCTTGCCTTCTGAAGGGGGCTGTTGGAGATCAGTGGATTCGGCCTGATCAGGGATGTCGATTAAGGCCTCAGCGGAGTCTCTTCTAGGATTTGTAGCGGAAGGAACGTGACTAGATTTTGTTTTACACTCAGGACAAATTAACACGATATTGGTCTTTTCATAATTTTTATAAATCTTAATAAGGTCCTGCGCGTTGAGCAGGTTGACAAGCTCTCTAGATTCCTCGGACTTATTCAGTTCGATTTTATTGTAGATGTCCAGAAGAATGAGCTTGATGTCCTTGTTACATCAGAAATGTGACGTTATCATGAAGTTCTGCGAGGTTCGCTTTCATCATACTAAAGCAGAATTCCATTTTCGAAATGACGTGGGATGAGGTCTCTTGGAGGTTCCTTAGCTCGTTTTCCATGAAGTTGACTCTTAACATCACAATTTCGGAACTGCTGACGATCGCTTCCATGACATTGGAATTACTTTCTGTAGTCATTTTATGCTGATGTTCGAGTTTTGCGACTACATTCTCTGTCAGACGCATGTGAGAATCTTTTAACTGATCTAGTCCGGATATCAATTCCGTAACGGCGACTTGAATTGGGTTCACTAGGACTCTCAGCTCATCACAGCCAATGGGATCAGTCTGTTCCGAATGTTTTCTGTAAAAGGTGGGATGCGCAGTATCAACTTTATCGCTGTCATTATTGATCATTTTGCAGACATCACATTTCCACGCAAGTTTAATTTTCTTTGCAAGCTTTTTTACATCCGAATATGGGCTACAAGGTCAGCAGAGACATACCTGCTTACAGGAAGAACATACAAGTAGAAAATCTGCTTCCTTGAGACATCCGGTACATATCAAATTTTCGCCCATGCTGACTAAAGTGAAATGTAATGTCAAAGCAGGCTTAACAGGGTCAGTGAAAGATTAAAATACCTTCAGCGTTTCTACGTTAAACGGAGTGAACTATGGGAAGGTCACTTCGAAAGTGTGCCCTGGGGAGGCTGGCTTTAGTAGCAGACAAACAACGGGGGGTTGCGCTGACCTTGTCCGCAACTAAACTGGCGAGAATAACTTTCATTGTCAGAGGTGGAAACAACGATAAAAATTACCTTGAATCTGACGACCTGATGCAGCGTGTCCAGATCTAGAGATCCTCTGTGAGTTTAGTCCCTGATTGACGAAAAATCACCACTGAATAGTTTTACAAAACCATTTAAAACTGATAAATTTCTGGAGCACGTTCGAGCACATGTTCACCACGGTATGCGCATGCGTTATCCTTAGTCGCCACATAGAGTTTGAAGTCATTCATGTACATCAGGTGAGAGAGGAAGTACAGGTACTTCCTCCCTTCTTTTACGGTATATCAGTAATTGTTGTTGTTGCCGAGTATAGTGCACTGAGTGCTGGATAGAAATAAGGTATAAGGTATGTTCGTGTCAGACGGCACCTGGGATTTCTCCCATCTCCGCCTGTGTTTCGCTGTATCGAGGACAGTACACTGTCAAGCCAGAGACTTGAAAGTGTGATTAGGATGAAAGTGTGGATATAAATACAGTGGACTCGAAGCATCTCTGTGAAAGATTCTTCTTCCGATGGCGATCAGTCTGGTTGTGATATTCTCGACATTGATGACAATCGCGAAAATATTTTTTAAATAATTTTTCCAAAAAAAAATAACTTTTCAACCATTCCTTATCAGTCTGCGCAGTGGTACCGTCATCGTCCTTCCCACACCGGGTGGAAAATGCCAGGTTCCGAAACCCATCGATGACGTGAAGAACCTTAATGGGCTTTTTTTCACTCCGTGGCTTTGTTGGACGAAAAACACCAGAAACTGGGGATTTTCTTCCAGCAAAGCAGGCAAATAGACCAGAGAACACGGGCAATGTATAGACATAATACATGTACATAACGGGTATATGTAATCATTTACAGGAGACCCTCATATCATAATTTAAAATAAAAACCATTATTTATCATTTTCTTAATCGTATTTTCATTCTCTTTCGACCAGTCTCATTTCCCAAATAATACATTCCTTACATTTTAAAATATGTGCGCCTACATTTTAAATTTCGAAGTCTTTAATATAGACTCTCGTTAGTAGAATAGTTTGTAGAATTGCAATCCTCTCCCCACCACGTGGAAAAGACCTGAGTCCGAGTCCCGTCAATAATGACAGCAATTTTTATGGGTATTTTTTACAACATGGCTGAGTTAGTTGGTCACTGGCAAAAGTGACATTTTTTTTTGTTCTTTTTTTTTCTCCCGGAAACTCAGATTTTTCGAGTATACACCAATGAGCCAAAACATTATGACCACCTGCCTATTATGAGGTTGGTCCTCCTCATGCAGCCAAAACAGCTAGTACGCGGCGAGGTATGGACGCTACAAGATTTGTAAATGTACCTTATGGTACCAGGTAAAAGGTAAATTTATTATTATTAATATTTTAGGGTTGCCCGTAATTAAATACATTAACCCGTATTTGAGTCTATAAATTGCGCATGTTCTACTGTCGATTTGCCTGTTTTACTGGACGAAAAAATCCCAGTTACTGGGGAGAAAACCCTTGCTACCTATGCTTGAGCCCAACTAACTCAGCCACGGAGTGAAAAAAGCACATTAAAGTTCCGCGCGTCATCGACGGGATTCGAACTCAGGCCTTTTCCATCCGGTGTGGGGAGGGCGGTGACGATACCACTGTGCTACTCTCGCAGACAGGTAAAAGGTAAAGTGCAGTCATTATGAACCCACTGCAGGATGGAAGTCTCCTCGACAATTCATGCTGAGGGAAATGGACCATAATCTGCACGCTGGTCCAGTGCGAGTTGATGGATCGGACCAACGTGGCAGATTATGGTCCATGTGGTATCAGATACCAACACGTAACCAGCAGATCCTTTAACTCCTGTAAGGTCCGTGGTTGAGATGCCGCAGATCGGAGTTGCTGTTCCAACACAAACCACAGTGCATAGTACGCACAACATGTATGTAGCATACAAGCACAACCCTATCATATATAAGAACTAAAAACTGACATAAATTCATTCAATCCGCACAGAATTTCACATAGATGGCAGACATCAGCGGGCCCGCCACATAGCTGACTGGACTCAGGGTATCCCAGCTGAACATCGCCAAGATCATGGCATCGCTGCAACCGGCTTGTTTTCGTCGTACAGTGCATGTCCCAGAACACATAGCCACTGAAATCTCAGGAAATTGGTGGCAGGACCTGTCAGAGTAAATTTTAACTGCTGGATACCTGGTTTGCCTCAACGGGGAGAAGTGTTGGCAACGTCGAAAGGAGATCTGGTGACGAAATGGCCAGAGGAACAACGGTACACGACATTACACAGTACAATTACACAGTACAATCCATACACTTTTAAATCTATAGTCTTTACAGCATACTGTATCACACAACGATGTTAACTATGTGACGATGGGGGAAACCCCTGGTGCCGCTGGACCCTAAACGTACTTTACACTTTATACTTACCTGGCCATCTACATGCTGCAACAGGAAACGTAATTCATTGGACCAGACGACCTTCTTCCAATCACTCAAGGTCAAGTTTCGATGCTGACGTGCCCATTGTAGGCGCTGTCCACGGTGAACCGTGATGAGCATGGCTACTCACAGTGACCTGCGGTTAAGTAGCCCCATTATAAGTAGAGTTCGATGTACGATGGGTTGTGACACATTACTTCCGTCACCAGCATTCCAATTACCGGCGACTTGCGTCACAGTCGCCCTTCTGTTGCCACGTTCCATGCGGAAGAGCGTTCGCTCACCTCGAGCATCGATGAGCTGTGGTCGTCGAACAACTAGCCGGCGGTTCTTGGGTTTTCCCTCCTCGGACCACTTTCGGTAGGTACTAACTACCGAAAGTAACCACGGCTGACCGTGAGCGTCCCACAAGCCATGCCGTTTCCCACCCCCGAGATGTATAAACTTTAAGAGGAGGAATAGGAACAATGCACATTCTGTAAGGGATCCACTCTGTTCAGAATATCAGAAGGCAGTTGAACTTGCAAAACTGAAAATTGCTAATGAATAATACACAAATAAACCATCTTAATTACAATAGATCTACCAACAAATACCTTCTAAAAATAGTGCAGGTGAATGTACAACGTTCACATTGCATTGCAGATGAAATTAGAGCTTCGTGTTTGCAGGATAAAGTAGACATTTGGCTATTCAGGAGCCCTACTCGATGTATAGACAAACGGATAAGTTATATCACGTTGTTGGATACCCGTTAGTAGCTAGAGTCGTTGCACATGAATCCAAGCAGCCAAAACTGCCATTGTTGTATTTGATGGAGCTCTGACTGTAACAGTCATATCTCGTTTTTGTACATAATTTTCTACCTGTATCCATATTTCTACCCAATTTGTAGACTTCTACATGGTTTCTTTATATTGCACTCCCAAAGATAATATCGAGGTACCAATGCATCTTTTGGAAGAAATTTTAAGCACTTTTCCTAATGCAAATATATTGGTTTCAACTGACTCCAATGCAAAATCTCAACTTTGGTTTAGCGAACGCAACGACGCTAGAGGTTCTGTGTTTGAAGAATTTATATTGACTAACCATTGGAATGTGCATAATCTTCTCACGATGCCAACAACCTTTTGTAACGTTCTCGGATGGTCTAACATAGACCTTACCCTTTCCTCTCCGTGCTTGTCGCAGTACATAAAAACCTGGATGGTCTGCCCGGATGTATGCAATAGCGATCACCGTGCTATCACTTTTGATTTAGTATTAAATGTTAGGGATGGAGGTTGTTCAGGTCACCTTCAGGATTTAAACCGCTTCTCTATGAGAACCACGAACTGGACCAAATTTAAGCACGTCTTGCAACAAGAATTTTCAGATGATAAAATTGCACAATTTAACAGTTTATTTGCAGTAGACTATGATTACTTTGTGCAAAATACCCTTTACAGCGCTTTGACTGAATCCACAAAAGGAACGTTAGGAGACCTGGCTCCACCTCATGGTAGAATAGCAAGTTATCTGTATTAAGAAGACGGGTTAAAGATGCAAGGTCGAATTTCCAGAGGCACAGATACTTAACAGAAACAGACGTTAGGCGAATAAACGAAGTCTATTGTCAATTACGTAAGGAATATTTGAAAGCTATTGCGAAAGCCAAAAGATCCTCATGGCAGAAACTAGTGTCTCATACAGGTGTCTGCGTGGGGAGCACAGTGGTATCGTCACCCTCCTCCCCCACACCAGGTAGAAAGGCCCGGGTTCGAATCCCGTCGATGACGCGAGGAACTTTAGTGAGCTTTTTTCACTCCGTGGCTGAGTTAGTCGGTCTCAGGCATAGATAGCAAGGTTTTTCCCCTCAGAAACTGGGGTTTTTTCGTCCAACAAAACAGGCAAATCGACCAAAGAACACACACGATTTATAAGAACGAATACGAGTTAATGTAATCATTTACGGGTAACCCTAATATATTAATTTTTTTGTCCCATACAGGTAATTCTGACCCATGGGGATTAATATACAAAATTTGTCGTGACAAACTTATAACTCCTGAGATATATAGTTCTGTTTACTCTAACGGAAGTCTGACTACTGATTGGTTTTCCAGGGGTGAAACTTTTATAGAGAGACTTTTCCCTGATGATCACCAAGAGCAAGACACCACCGAAGAAACTCAGATAAGGTTCGTTAATGGATCTTACAAGGGATCAAATGCCACGGAACTAATTAGTCTAGATGAATTTGCACTTGCAGTTTCTAAAATCAATCAGTCAAAATGTCCTGGAATGGACTTAGTTGAAAATGCGGCAATAAAAAGATTTCACCAACATCTTCCACATATATTGTTGAATGTATTTAACAAATGTCTATTAGAGGGGACTTTTCCAAATTTTTGGAAGATTGCATTAGTAAAGATGCTCAGAAAGCCTGGATATTTGGCAACGGATCCCAAGGCATATCGCCCAATATCCCTTCTAGGAAATCTTGGAAAGCTTTATGAGTGATTATTAGCGCCTAGGATGCAGAAGGTTTTGGCTGCAAGTAATATTTATAATTAATATAAATATATTAATTTATAATTCAAGATTTATAATTCACAATTCGGCTTTAAGAAAGGCTCCTCCACTGAAGATGCCATCAGAAATTTGGTGAATCTATGTAAAACTACAGAGAAGAAATACACGATTGTTGTTTTTATCGACTTTGAGGTCGCTTTCAATACACTCTGATGGGAGAGCGCCCTCAGGTCACTTCGAGAGGCAGAATGTGATGATTTACTATATCAGGTTATGAGATCTTATTTTTCAAATAGACAGATAAAGGTCATCTCACAACATTTGGTATTTTCAAAATTCATTTCCAGAGGATGTCCACAAGGCTTAGTCCTTGGGCCTCTCCTCTGGAATTCTGTTTTAGATCAATGGTTACTAAAAGAAAGTCAAAATTGCAATAAAATAGCATATGCCGACGATTTAGTGTTATGCATACCAGGCAGGTCAAGACTTTTGCTAGAAACACAAGGGAAAGAAATCCTGGATGATTTAATGGAATAGTCTGGAATAAACAAATTAAAAATTTCTGAGTCGAAAACTAAAATGATGATCTTCAACAATAAACTGGATTATAACAGACCTCCTAAACTTCATATCAACAAAATCCAAATTCCTTGTGTTTCTCAAAATAAATATCTTGGTCTCTTAATTGATAATACATTTTCTTTTATTGCCCACATAAAGAACTTAGCTGAAAAGATTAACAAGTTTACTGCCAATGTGATTAGGCTCTCAAGAGCTGAATGGGGTATAAAGCAAAAAACTTTGGCATTATATTATAAGGCTATATTTTTGCCAATTGTAGTATATGCGGCTGCCATATGGTTTCCTAGGGTTACTCACGTCACAGTGAAGGCCAAACTGTTATCATTGCAGAGAAAGATGATATTGGCAACACACAGATGCTGCAGAACGACATCAACCAATGCTTTACAAGTGATCTCAGGTTGTATCCCGATTGACCTTTATGTGGCATACCGAGGCATGATTTCTAACTTAAAGAAAGGTTTGGCAACTCAAATCCTCGACATTGTAAGTAATCTGGCCACAGACATTCGGTAGAAGAAAATTAATCTTTGGAAAAAATTCACTGAGAAGTGGAAATACAGATGGCAATCCAGTGAAACAAGACTCGCTACTATGGAGTTCATTGAAGATGCAACGTTTGCCGTAAATAAGAAAGTTATTGGATGGTTTTATCCTTCAATGACAACGCCATATTTAATAACTGGACATGGTTCACTGAGGGATAAATTATGTAAATTTGGACTTGAACCTGACCCTTTGTGTTTTTGTGGGGCAGTAGAAGATTGGAGGCATGTTCTGCTTTACTGCCCGGCTTATGACGACTTCAGACAAGAACTATTTAACAGCACTCAACCTATTAGGACTGCCAACCTCGATATTTTGGTTCAAGAGGCCAATAAATTTGCAGCGTTCCAATGATTTTCTGACAAGGTGTTTAAAAGAAGGACGGCAAATTGGTGATAAAAGTAGGAATGATAAAAGCAGGCACAACTACTCATGCTTAGAAATGGGCAGTGAAGACAGGGTGTTGATCACTGTAGAGTGTAGACACAGTTGCTCTCTCTCTCTCAACACAGATTTTGCAAGGTGGAGTTCGACTGAACGTGTAGGTGCCACCGAAAACAAGTACATCCGCATACAAACATACATACATACATACATACATAGTATATCTTTTATTGTGTTTTATTGCTTGCAAGTGAATTTCTGTAATTAAAATTGTTTCTTACGCAGAATGCGATGATTGTAAATATAAAATGTTTGTCTCTATGTATATTTATAATATGTAATAAAAATGTATGTAAATATGACTATGAAAAGCCGTGACGTTTCGGATATGTTCTGACCCAATCGTCTGGCCATTGCAATTTGGCTTTGTCAAACTCGCTTAAGTCCTCTGACTTTCCCATCTGAAGACCAGGAGTAACACTGATTAATGGAGGTCAATGTCGGGTGTTTTTTATACGGTGTCCCGACAAGCACTCGACGTAGTTCACCTGCAGTTGCTTCGATTTGCATTACGATTCGCTGGTCATAATATTTTGGCTCATCAGTGTACATTTTTTTTTTTTTTTTTTTTTTTTTTTTATGAAAACCCCAAACACGAAAGGTATCAAAACCTATAGTACTTAGTACCGTGCATGGGTTGAAGAAGTATGGGGGGGAGGGGGATGCCGGAAACTTTGCTCTAGAGACTAAACATGGGTTTGACCACTTCAAGCCTAGAATAAGCAAAGTGGTGGTATTTCACCGGTTGATGAAAGTCATCTACCACCTTTAAAATACTGCGTGACATATTATATATGGTGCTGTTTGTTTGTTTTTTATTTGGTTTTTAGGAGCATTAGCAACTAAGGCCATATTGCTCCGGGGATATGCATTGGTCATTCCCTAACCTTTCCGCATCCTCCGTATTTGGTGGTCACGGCCTCGAACCCAGGTCTAATCAAGAAGCGTGTGCTACGCACTGCTGCTCCTGCCCACCTGGCTACGGAGGCGACTATATATGGTGCAATATGGCTGAAGCTGCTGATGTGTAAAAAATATATATGTATATATATTTTTTTTCTTAAGCATTTATAAGAGATGAGATTTATTTGCACAATTATTCCTGGTTTCTGTTTGTTAAGGGCCAACCAACTCGGAAAATTCGAGTTTGTGATGCTCTGAGGCTACAACATATTGAACTGTAAGCTACGTCTATTCTGTGACCAATTCGAGTCTTTGTTATGCGAAAAAGCCGACTTGCCGAGAGGAAAAAAATATGATGCCCTCTCTTCTAAGTCTGACTAACTCAGCTACATTTCGAAAAAAGTTTAGATATTTTTCTTGTGTCGTTGACGGGAATCGAACTCAAAGTTTTTCCACCCCGTGTGGGGAGCACGGATGTTGTATAAACTTTTCTATCCGAGATGGAAATTATTCGAAAGAGGTAAGGCACTGAGGAAAGCCCAAGGCTTCTTTAAGAAAACTAAAGTTACCTGCACCCTTCACTTGCAAGAGGTTCCAACGGCAGAAAGATTTTGGTGGCAACCCTTGCACTAGCATCTGCCATCTCAGCGGTTGGAAAAGGCCGAGGTTCGAATCGAAAGGAATTTTTATGGGCTACGTTTTCGCATTGATTCTCATATACGTAGTCTCAAGTCACATAGTACTTCTCTTATACATCCATATACAGGGTGTCTCAAACATACTGGTACAAATGGTTAGGGGAGGTAGGTAACATTTTAAGGAATGCGAATCGCATAGAAACCCATAACCGGAAACTCACGGGAAAGTAGTAGCAGACGCACAAGAAGCAGAAATGACACAAGACAGTAATTAGTGGCAAACATTTATTTGACATAATATTAACAATGGAGTACGAGATGGATGCATTTCATGATGTTACAACAGATGCTCGAAGGTTCCACCATGAGACGCGATGCATGCGTGACACCGACGCAGCATGGATTGGCGGACACGGTCGAACACACCTGGAGTTTCTTTGACAATAGCAGCAGTGCAGACGAGTCTCACCACGAGATCCATTTCCGTCTCCACAGGCGATTCATACGCAATAGATTTGAGGGCCCTCCTCCACAGAAAGAAATCAAGGCTCGATAAATCAGGTGAGCGTGGGGGCCAGGCCAGGCAACGGGTCCACCACGGCCAATCTATCGACGCCCAAATCACCTGTTCAAAGGGTCACGAACGCACCTTCCATAATGGGCAGGCGCCCCTTCATGTTGAAACCAAATGTTGCGTCTCATATTTGCTGGAACATCGTCAAGTAACCCTGGTAGAACTTGTTCAAGAAAGAGCCGATATTTAGCGGAGTTCATGTGGGATGGTAACAGGTATGGGCCGACTAAGCAGTCACCGACCATACCTGCCCACACATTTATTGGGAAGCGATGTTGTGCCGCATGGGGCGCACACCGTGTGGGTTGTCGTGAGCCCACACATGAGCATTGTGCTGATTGAATAAGCCTTCCTGAGTGAAATAAGCCTCATCCGTGAACAAAGCATAGGCCATAAAATTAAAGTCTTGAACACTTTCTTGGAGAAACCACAGCGCAAAAGCCACACGTGCAGGATGATCTTGGCGGAGCAGTAACTGAACAGTTTGGAGATGAAAGGGGTGTGAGGAATCGTCGTGCCAGACACGCTATGCACTGCAACGAGACACTCCTAAGGCAGAGGCAACTGCACGTGTGCTGGTAGTAGGGTTATTCTGGACGGCATTCAACAAACTTTCTTCCATGGCGGGAAGAAGGTGTGTTGAATGGCGTGTCGTCCAATGAATTACATTAGGTGCAGACATGCACCTAATGTAATCCATACATTAGGTGCATGTCTGCCAGCTCACAGTTCGTATATCGATGCATGCTCTTCGTGCGGCGAGTACCGCGCCGTCTACAGACTTACGGTGATGTTTTCGGTTATGGGTTCGCATGCGATTCAGTCCTTTAGATTTTACTTACCTCCCCTAAACATTTGTACCAATATTTTTGAGATACCCTGTATATGCAGGGTGTCTCAAAAATACACGTCATAACTTCAGGAATGAGTTCCTCATATGTAGACAATAAAAATATTTTATATCAACATAGTTCCGGAATTGCTTGGTTTCCGAGTTTTGAAGGTCTGTCTATGACACTTAAATGTTCACATCATCTTATAGTAATTGTTCAAAATGTCCACCTTTTGCCTGAATACAGTCCTCACATCGACGTCTCATGGACTCGCGAAGACGATGCCAAATTCCTGGGATGTTTTGTATTGTCCCACAACATGGCACAATTCGATTGCGGAGAGTTTCCACATCAGCTACCGGAGTCAAATATACCAATTACTTTAAATGGACCCACAAGAAGAAATCTACTGAGTTTAAATCAGTGAGCGTGGAGGCCAGGCAGTTGGTCCACCTCTACCTATCCACCGCCCAGGAAACTTCGATTCAGGTAATTTCCGGCAAGGGGGGCTGAAATGTGCGGGAGCGCCATCCTGAATAAAGTGTGCTTGTTGACGAAGGATCAGTGGCGTGTCGTCCAAGAAATCAGTCATGTTGTTTTCCAGAAAGTTTCTGCCCGCCTGCTCTGTGAGTTTGTTTGCAAGTACATGGGGCCAAAATAACTTATCACCGAAAACACCCGCCCAGATGTTGAGGCTGAACCGCTGTTGGTGATGTGATGGAAGAATTGCATGTGGGTTTTCCTCAGCTCATACATGCTGATTGCGAAAGTTTTGGATTCCGTTTCGTCTGAACTGTGCTTCATCTGTGAATATCAGTAAGGCAGGAAAGTGAGGAGTTGGAGCACACTGTTGCAAGAACCACTGGCAGAACATTACTCGCGCAGGGTAATCTGCTGGTGACAAGGCCTGTACCCCTTGCAGATGGTAAGGATACAGTTGGTGTTCTCGCAACACTCTCCAAATAGTCGAACGTTGAACAGCCAGTTGCATTGCTATTCTGCGTGTGCTGATTCCAGGAGTGGCATGCACAACATCCAAAATCTCCTCATCTACTTTAGGAGTCATAGATCTTGGTTGTCCTCTGTCGGCAGCACGAGGTGTAAAGGTCCCATGTTCCAAAGGCGGTGATGGATATCTTCAAACGTTTTCCTGTCTGCACATCTTCGTTCTGGGAATCATTCGTGGTACAAACGACGAGCCGCCAGAGCATTGCCTTCCGCCAAACCGTACATAAAGTGCATATCCGCTTGCTCGTGATTTGAGTACATGGTCGGAATGGGAAACCACCAGATTCTGTCAGTACCTTGTAATGAACGAAATCACCTGCAGAAGATAAGATATTCCGGTTAATAACTCGAAACCAAGCATTTCCGGAACTATGTTGATATAAAATATTTTTATTGTCTACATATGAGGAACTTATTCCTGAAATTGTGCCGTGTATTTTCGAGACACCCTGTATATACACTGAGTGATCACTGAATTATGACCACACCTATAAAAAATGAATACAACCCGTTGACCACGCGAGGTACGAAAGTGTGCAGTTAGTCGACATACGTAGCATAGATAAGTTGTCGGTGGTTCAGTAGGCAGTAAAGGTCCGAGCGTGATGGGTAAAAGGAAGGATTTATCGGATTGGATAAAGGACAGATTGTGGATGCTCGACGAGCTAGTTCTTCGATTTCCCAAACGGATGAACTGGTGGGGTGTTCGTGAGTCGTCGTAGTTACAGTGTGAAGTGTAAAGTGTATTGAAGTCTAACGGCACCGGGGTTTCCTCCATCTCCGCGTTGCTTTCATTGTAGATGTACCAGTTCACTGGGAAGAACTGAGATTTAGAAGTGTATGGATTTTGTTGTTGTTGTTGTGATTTTGTTTTTAGGAGCATTAGCAACTAAGGCCATATTGCTCCGGGGACAATTGTCATTCCCTGACCTTTCCGCATCCCCCGTATTTGGTGATCACGGGCTCGAACTCCGGTCTAATCAAGAAGCACGTGCTATGCACTGCTGCTCCTGGTCACCCGGCTACGGAGGCGCCTATGGATTTTGTATAAGTGTAATGTTGTGTACCGTTATTCAGCTGGCCATTTAGCCGCTGGAATCCTACTGAGGCCCAAGGTAGTTAAAGTGTACCAGGACTGGAGTTAAAATGGTTAAACAACGACCCGACGGCAAAACTGCAAAGGTCAGCGAAAGATTGATATTAGAGGTGTGCGCCGGGTTCGACGACTAGTAAAGGCGAATAGACGCAGCTTTGTTGAAGAGTTGACTACCCAGTACAACATGAGCAAACCCGGAACAATATCTGGCATGACCATACGTCGCACGTATGGGTTATACGAGCAGACGACCCCTACGGCATCCTCTCCTAACCAAGGATCATCGGCGCAAATTACTCGCCTGATGCAAAGAGCATGCAAGTTAGACGTTAGAAGACTGGAAGGTGTGCTGTTCGGATGTGTCACGTTATTTCCTCCACACCGTGTACGGATTTGGTGTCAACATGAGGCTTTTGATCCATTGTGCTTGGTATCAAAAGTGCAGGTCAGTGGAAGTGGTTGTATGGTGTGGAGCATGTTTCACTGGCAGGAACTTGGACCCCTGGTGCATGGGGAACAACGTATCAGCGGTCTCCGCTATCGTCAACTGCTTTCCGACTGTGTACATCCCGTTATGTTAGACTTTTTCCGAATGGCGATGGTGTTTTCCAAGGATTTGTGGCAGCAAAACCTTCTTACACTTGTCAGACTAATCACAGTACCACTCGACGCCCCTGATATCACTGATCTGATAAAAACTCCCCGCACTGCCGGAAGAAATGAAGTGGACCCAAGGCTCCCACTCACAATCAGTTTGAACAACCTGAAAGGCATGAGATGCATGTTCCCAGGAAACAGGGTGGATTTGATCAACAATCTACCCATCGATCTGGATAAATTCTGCGAACAGCATGCATACTGACGTCAGAAGCTAACGGACACATATACAAACTTACACCTATGAGAGGCCACCCGAAGGAAAATTGTCACGACAATGCATCCCATGAAAGATGAATGAAAAATAAAGTGAAGTCGTCACTGGCCCCCTGACTTGACATCTATTGCTCCAAAGATGCTTGAGTGTGAACATTTAGACAGTCAAGATTAGAAAGATACCACGTGCAACAACCGGTGAAAGCTATCTCAATTCTCTATATTTTGTACTTATATCACATGGTTTTGTAATTTATAGCACTTTTGATAAAATAATATCCTTTAATTCGAGACATTTCGGTATTGCACAACTTTCAAGTATGTAAAATAATAAACAGTGTAAGGTCGGTACCATTCTGGATAAGCATGCATGTGCACCATGTAACTGCCGGACACATGTCCCTGTCTTAACCTCTGTTTGTAAATATCACTCCCCCTAGCTTAGTGCTGCCCAGGGGGATAGCTGTTTAGCTGTCCCCCTGGGCAGCTAAACAGCCCAGATTTAATAAATAATAAATAAATAAGACAATGCGCCGAGATATCCGGCACTTGATGTGCAGGAATGGTTTGAGGAACACAGTTCTGACTTCCAGCATATCGATTGGCCTCCGAACTTCCCGAACTATGGAAAGGTATATCGACGTCTGGATACACCAATCACCTCCATACTTGCATTCCTGACCGCATTAGACACAGCTGGTTGGCCATACCTCACGAACACCTTCCGGCATCTTGTTGAATCAATGACATGTCGAATAGCTGCTGTACTGAGGGCAAAAGGAGGATCTACGAAGTATCAGAGAGGTGGTCATAATTCAGTGATCACTCACTACATATATATTGATCAATCTGTTCGCAACAGATTACTAAATTTTTAAGTAGACTGCAATACTTACCTTAAAAGTTTCATTAATTC
Organism: Mastigoproctus giganteus; assembly: GCF_048544385.1. Lineage (NCBI taxonomy): Eukaryota > Metazoa > Arthropoda > Arachnida > Uropygi > Thelyphonidae > Mastigoproctus > Mastigoproctus giganteus. Next base: position 7,815,025 of record NC_143582.1, read on the forward strand.
GTTTCCCAACGCAATAATACGGATAACGTTGACAGAATTCAGTAAAATTCTTTGGTGTGTGACACTCCTTGGGATGTTCTCTGCAGAATTTGCTTCTTATTATCCTGTTTAAAAGAACCAAAACAAACAAATTAATTCCCTACTACCGATGCCATGAAATCAATAGTCAAGAAATTGTGTGTGTGTGTGTATGCGCGCGCGCGCGCTCTGCGGGCACCTTCACGATGGTGGGACTGTTAGTAATCCTGAGTATAACCTCCATACACAAATAGATGGTGAGTGACCACCCAGGTGTGAACCAACCTAAGCAGGGGTCGAGGTGTGGCGCCCACACCATATGGAGGAATGCCACCTCTCTATGTCACCAGGCAGTACTAGGTGGTAGATGACTCTCATCAACCAGTGCAATACCACCACTTTGCTTATTGGAGGCTTGAAGTGGTGGAACCCATGTTTAGTCTCTAGAGCTAAGTTCCGGTCAACCTTTCCCTATCTCTTCCATCATGCAGTATGATTGATGACTTTTGAGGTTATGATGAACGTCGTGGCGAGATCCAATCTTCCTTGAATTTCGAGGGTACAGCTCTAAAACGGTGTTCGCAGGCCGGCCGCCAGTTAGTACACCGGACCGAACCTATTGGTAACTCTCCAGGAGGCTTCCGATCAGCTAGTGTATAATCTTGCTACTTCTACTCTGACGGATAGTGACTGGAGGGTGTGCGAGGAGTGTGTATGCGGGGAGCATTGTCGAGGCCACATTATGTCAAAGATCTCGGTATATTCTTACCATGTGTACGCCACATCCAAAAATTTCATTACTTCATACAGAATGTCCCACCCACTTTTTCTGTCTATTGAATACACCATGAATTGTCAAACTAATAGAGCAAGCTTATCTGCGAAAAGATCTAAACCTCCCAAAGACGTCTTAATTCATTTCACAAATATACGTGGTCTCAATTCTAATCACAATGATGTCCATTTCCACTTGCAGTCTGTCAAACCTCATGTACTTTTTCTGAGAGAATCTCAGTTATCGGTTGATTCAACTATTGTTCCTCTCAGATGCCCAAATTATTTGCTATATGATTACTTTCGCCTCAAAGGTGGTACTTGTGCATATGTCCATTGTGATATTACCTGTCAGGGACTTGGCAATTTGGAATCACCTCTCTTTGATCTTCTCTGGCTTAAAATCTCTTTACCTCATTGTGTCAAATTCATCTGCTGTCTCTACCGTTCTCCAAACTATACTAATCACTTGGAGCGCTTTGACTTCCTCTCTTTGCAACTTGACTTTCTCCACTCCAACTTTCCTAACAGTGAGGTAATTTTCCTTGGTGATTTTAATGTTCACAACTCCAGCTCGCTTCCGTTTTCTAGACACACCGACCCAGCAGGTCGACATGCTGAGGCTTTTGCAATTACTAATGACCTAGCACAGATTGTTCATTTACCTACGAGAATACTGGAAAATCGGAAAATCCTAATCACACAGCCATACGCTTGATATTTTTCTCACAAACAACCGATCTAAGAACACGATGGAAGTGAGAGGTCCTTTAGGCACTTCAGATCACAGCTTGGTGATTGTCTCTCTCCAATGGAACCTTTAACTCAATGCTTTTCCCAACCTCGCGTTGTTTGGCATTCCAAGAATGCAAAATGGGATGACCTGCGAGATTTCTTTTCTTCTTTTCCTTAGTCGGATTATTCTTTGAAAACTTCTTATGTCAACATTTTCTCAGATCGTGTCAGTGAAATTATTCTTGCAGGAATGGAATCCTTTATCCCACACTCCACTTCAAAATCTCGTCCTTTATCTAAATCTTGGTTTTCCGATAAACGTGCTAAGGCTGTTCAAGAGAAGAATGTTGCATATCGTAATTGGCTTGTTTCTAATTCTCCAGTTTCATTTTCTGCCTACACCAAAGCTCGCAACAATTGTAAAGCAGTTATTAACCAGTCCAAACTAGAATTTGAACGGGCTAAGGGTCGAAAACTTGCTTCATGCCCTAATGGTAGCCAAGCATTCTGGTCTCTTGCCAAAGCTATTGGCCGCAACTTTTGCCCATCTCTGCTCCCACCTCTGTCCAAACCAGATGGTTCTGTTGTCACTTCAGCCAAGGATAAAGCTGACCTGCTACTCTCCCATTTTTCTTCCAACTCATGTATTAATGATCTTGGTAAACACCTTGCACCATTCCCAACAAGCTCCATTCAATGCCTCCTGTGGCCTTCCGTCAAAAGGATGTCAGAAGGATTTTGACGAATCTTGATGCTAAGAAAGCTCCAGATTCCGATGATATTTCTCCACTTGTTCTCAAAACCTGTGCTCCTGAAATGACTCCTATTCTCCTATTCCGCCTTTTTTCACTTTCTTATTCTAAAGGTGTTTTTCCTTCTGCTTGGAAATTTGCTCATATCCAGCCAATTTCTAAAAAGGGTGACAAATCCCTCCCATCCAATTATCGTCCCATTGCAATTACTTCTACTCTTTCTAAAGTAATGGAGAAATCAATTAACCGCGAACTCTTAAACTACCTAGAAACCTTCCGTCTGATCAACGATCGCCAGTATGGATTCCGTCAGTGTCGATCCACTGGTGATGTTCTGAATAAAATGTTACCCATTTATGGACTAATTCAATGGAAAGGTTCGGTGAAACACAAGTAGTTGCTCTTGACATCTCAAAGGCTTTTGATCGTATTTGCCATAAAGGTCTTTGCCACAAGCTTCCATTTGCCACAAGCTTCCATCTTATGGTTTGCCAACTGTTTTTAGTAATTGGTTATCCAGTTTTCTCTCTGATCGCTCACTGAGGGTGATGGTAGATGGCTCTCTGTCTTCTAACTTCTCCATTAATGCCAGTGTCCCCCAAGGTTCAGTTCTTTCCCCCACTCTTTTCCTCTTGTATATTAATGATTATATTAAAGCAATGATTATATCTACTAAGCGACCTAGAGGGAAGAAGGAATGCCTGCCAGCTGAAACTGAGATACCGAATTATCGATAATACTAACCAAGGTTAGTGCAATGTATACGAACTCCTAGCATCATCATGCAAGACCCGCAATATACCTATTTTCTACGCAGACCCCCAGTCTTTCAAACATAAGCTGTCCAAAAACAACCATTTAATCCCCGCAGTAATGACTTTCCTATCTATTACAGCGGCACTCGTCAGTTAAATTTATACAGCAGACTCAAAATAAAAAAATTAAAAAAAGGAAAGAGGACTAGGATGCCAAAATCCCTACGCCACAGAGGTTTGTTCAATTTCACTAGCCAAGAAATTGTCAACTAACTCTTCATATTTTACAAAGAACAACAAAGACGCCGACTTTATCAAATGAGAGAGAGAGAGATAGAGAGATAATCTTTAATGCCCTTCACGGCCAAAAAGCCAGGGGTTTACATTTTTACAGAATCCCGAAACGTCCGGGAAAATAGAACAATTAATTTACAAAAACAGGTAATTTTACAAAAGAAAACATATTTTGATACAAAGGAGAGAACTCCTTACGAGAGTTAGGTCTGATTGAGCTGGCTTAACATCGAGATAAGAGCACCAGCTCAATCAGACGGGAACAGATGCAAGGTACACATGTCATTGCTGATTAGTCCTAGTAGACATAATTTTTTTCCTGTAAGTCCGGTCAACAGCGAATTTGTTCAGGTCGGCGTCAAGTGCCTGGGTTTGCTTGAACATCTGCTGAGGGAGGAACCTGTCCGAGAGATGGAGTCGCGCTGAATGTGAGTAGAGCTCGGGATTGGCCCTAAGGGCAGCAGGGGGAATTCTCCAGCCACAGGTGTCCCAGAATAAAGGTGTTGCGATTTTGCCTGTTATTATCTTGACTGTTGCTAGGAGGCGTTGGTCGTCGATTAAGGTGGGAAGCCGTGGAATCCCGAGAGAGTTGGCAAGCTGCGTGGTACGAATCAGAGCTGGAAGGTTGTGCTTCCTGTTAGCCCACTTTAGGAGCCAGAATTCTGTGGCAAAGAGTGGTTTCTTTATTGATGGTGCCGCTGACGCCCAAATTTCAGCAGCATAGAGTAAAGGTGGAAAGATGATTGTTCTTATGTACCTCACGGTTGTCTTTTTATCTCTGATATGAAGGAGATGTTGTTTTGCTATCCACCGGAGTCTTGAAGCACGTGTGAGGAGCATGTCTATGTGGGCGTTGAATCGAAGTTTGGAGTCGAATACAACGCCCAGATCACGGTGGCTGGATGCAATTGGGATGAGGGTGTTGCCGACCGAAGGCTGGAGAGAAGAAGGAGTTTGCTTCAATGAATATACCATGAATTCGGACTTAGCAGGATTGATCTTGAGCCCGAACTGGCAGAGGTAAGATGTGACTGCAGTGAGAGTGTTGTTAATTTCCGTTTTTACCAGATCAAGGTCTTGACCAGGGATGATGGGAGTAAGTATCTTGATATCATCTGCATAGCTCAGTAGACATCGAGAATGTGCAACCAGTGGGAAGATAATAGATGAGAACAGAAGGCCGGAAAGGACCCCTCCTTGTGGGACTCCTACGGTGACGGATCTAGTAAGGGTGCGATCTCCTGTATGAAGCTTTATAACTCTGTTATTCAGAAGAGAGGAGAGAAAGCATAATATATTCCCTGTGATCTGGAAGTGGCATTCCAGGAGAGTGAGTAGTTGGTTTACTTGGACGGCATCAAATGCAGCCTCAATGTCTAAGTAAGTAACAGCTAGTTCGTGCCTTTTCTCGAATGCTGACAAGATAGTATTCGTGGTGGCTAGCAGATTTGTGATCGTTGATCTGTTTGGAAGGGAATAGTGAATTTGGGCTGGATTATTGGGCATGATCTGCTTAGTGAGGATCGGGAGTAAGGTCTTCTCCAGGAGCTTCAGCAGGCTGGAGGAGTTGGAGATGGGTCGGAAGTGTTTAGGTTTCGATGGCGACTGAACTTTGGCTAAAAAGTTTGATGAGATAGTTTTCCCATTGCTGTGGAAAAATATGGTTCGAGAGTAACTGGTTGAAAATAATTAAAAGTGGCTGAATAATGTACGAACTTAGGCATTTGAGCATGAATTGGGGAACTCCATCATCACCAGTGGTTGACGAGGCAGGTAGAGAATTGATGGCGACGATCAGCTGTTGTTTTGTGATCTGAATGGTGTTCAACACTTCTTGCTGGGTGGGCTCTGTTAGTAGAGCCAGATCTGAGTTTGCCATGGGATTACGATTAAATCTTGTGACGAAATCGAGCCACAATTCAGGATCAAGTTGCAATGGAAAATGAAGATTCACTTTCTTGTATGGAATTTTTCCTTTAGCCAGATCTCGGTTAACGTATAATTTGATTGCCTCAGATTTCAGGCGATTGAATTGAGCCCGTGCCCTTGAATAAACGATGCGATCATTTACATTTTGCGACTGTTTCCATGTGCGATGGAGCTGTTGCTTCAGCTGGAAACTCATTTTGAGTTCTGAATTCCACCAAAGTCTTGTATATGGACTGATTGTGAAATGCTCCTGAGCTTCAGCGATCAACACAAAAACAAGGTGCATCCCCCTTTATTTTTTATTTATTATGATTGGGTGGTCCCAGCCAACCTGTGCCATCCACGCCGAGTAATATTTGTGGATATCGTAATTGGCAAGGGCTATTCACTATAGTGCTTTTCTTCAAATGTCGTGTTGATGAAACTGATTTTCGTCCACTCATTATTATTGCACTTCTACTGGTGGGTGTGGGATCTTTTCTCTTTCAGGACCGGAGAGGGGTGTTTTACTTTTTATAAAATCTTTCTTTCCGTCGAAATATATTTATTTTCCTCATTTAATCTGTTAATCAGAGTACAAGCTATCATTTCTATAATTTTTTTTTTTTTTCAATTAACAATATCAACCCTCTCTAGAGCTGCAAGCACTAAACCAATTCAATAGTAATTATTTTTGCTAATTAGCAAAATTAGCTCTCATCACAACAGCAATCCATAAGCTAACTTAATATATTCCACATCTCTCTCTCTCTCTCTCTCTCTCTCTCTCTCTCTCTCTCTCTCTCATTGTAACATTAATTCTCTTTACAATTACGCGGCGCTCTGGACAACCAAGCAGGACTCACCGGTATTAGAACCTGCAATTTAATGACGCAGTATATTAATAGATGTGTTAACCCTATTCCTCAATACGAATCCCGTCGTTGATGCGAGGAACTTTAGTGAGCTTTTTTTCACTCCGTGACTGAGTTAGTCGGTCTCAGGTACAGATAGCAAGGTTTTTTCCCACAGAAACTGAGGTTTTTTTTGTCCTGCAAACTGGCAAATCGACCAGAGAACACATGCAATTTACGGTTGGTTGGGTGTTTGGTTTTTAGGAGCATTAGCAACTAAGGCCATATTGCTCCGGGATATGCGGTGGTCATTCCTTGACCTTTCCGCATCCTCCGTATTTGGTGGTGACGGGCTCGAACCCCGGTCTAATCAAGAAGCGTGTGCTACGCACTGCTGCTTCTTCCCACCTGGCTACGGAGGCGCCTATGCAATTTACAGGAAAAAAAATAAATAAATAAAAAAAAATAAAAATAAAAATATGGGTAGATGTAATCATTTATAGGAGACTCTAAGATCATAATTTATTTCTCTATACGCGTCACAAATCTGGTCTTTAGCTCCTGAAAGCACTATCAAGACTTTCTAAGGAATAGAATACTGGCTCTTGAGATGGCTAAACAGACTTTCAGCTAAATCTTTTACCATCTCAAAGGCTATACTATACTCCAATTTAGAGGTCGACCCCTGGAGAAAAACGATCACTATAATGACACTTGCTGAGACCTTAAAGGGACGGTTGGACTCACCGAAAGCCCGAGAGTGGATAGTAACACCCGAAAGAAAAAACAAATACGAGTTGCATGTAAGGAACAGCAACTCAAGCCCGCATTTACGCAGTTGGATAGTCTGGGAAGATTCTTTTCAGCAAACACGCTCTGCTGTTTAATACCCTAAAACTCAACATTGAAAAACTCTGCACAAGCAAAACACACAGAAAAGAAGTTCTCGAAAACTGCTACCTGCAGATAATACAGATGTAAGAAAAGATAAATAACACTAAGAACCTCCATACAGCAGCTGACAGGAACCTCGACCTCATCTGGAAACACTCTCCTGGATATGCCTCACCTCACCTACTCCACTCCACTCTACTGCCACAGAACAAACAGACTGCTGAAAACGAAAAAATGAACATTATACACTTTTATCTGTATTGTATTATATTGTATTCTATATACCATTCTGCTGCGAATATCCGTGCTAATGTAAATATGGTGATGTTTTGCGGCAGTACAAAATTTTACTCGTTTATATTTATTAAGCAGTGTAAGTCTTAAGCACATTACAAGTTTATTAATGTATCGTATAATTCTGATAATAAGTACTACATATAGTGTATAAGTTAGTAATGAGTGTTACCTTTAATGTAAAATTGTATATAATGTCATTCTCTGTTGCCTAACGGAACATGTATCTAAACCCACTCCCCTAGTCAATGGCTGTAATGGAGTGTCTCCTAGGAGAAATAAAGATAATAATAATTTCAACCAATAAACCAACTCAATTCTAAAATCTTCTTACGTTTCTCGTAATTTCTTCATCTTCAACCTTACTTTAAAGTAATCTACAATTTTATCTAAGCACCCTTTCCAATACAGAACAGTTCAGAGGATTTGCGTTCCTTCTGTTTTACGGTGGGGTTTCTTTCTGCGACTTCCGTCCACCGAGTGCGGGGAAATCCATCTTCTTTCTTCACATCTACCATGCTGCATGGTAACTCTTCGAGTACTATCTTGTTTCCGGAACAGTTTTCTGGGAATACTGAAGGAAATTACCACAGCAGTAGTCGAAGCCAGGAGCACTGTCTGACTGGCCTGTTACTTAACTTCCGAATCGATTTCCAGCACAGGAACCTGCCTGAGAACAGAAAAGTTAAACCTTTCCTAATAATGTTACTGCTTAAGAAATAACTGGACAAGAAAGGTACCATTTTTTGTACTCTTTTCAATACTTTTTAATTCTCCTTACACTGAGAGACTTTTCTCACCCCAACCACATGCTACTAAAGAAGCCTCTGTTGTGCACGGCGGAAATCTTCCCTACATAGGCAGACTCTCTCAGAACTGATCTCGAATTGAACCCAAAACTACAACAGGAACAATCCCTTTTGGAGCGAGAACCTTATTTATTTCCCTATCTCCAGTTGAAAGCTGCCACAATGACGGTGAAATTCTCTAAATTCATTATTCCTATTTATTCGTCAGTAAACCACTGCTGAAGTAAGTTGTCCGAATTATTCGCTGTAGGATTCCTTTGGCTTCAAAGGTGGTACTTGTGCATATGTCCGTTCTGATATTCCCTCTCAGAGACTTAGCAATTTGAAATCGAATCTCTTCTTTTCGATCTTCTCTGGCTTAAAATCTCTTTAGCCCGTTCTAATCACTTGGAACTCTTTCACTTTCTCTCCTTGAAATTTAACTTCTTCCAGTCCAACTTTCCTAAGAGTGAGTTAATTTCTTTGGTGATGTTAAGTCCACAACTCCAGCTGGCTTCCATTTTCTAGTCACACGGACCCAGATTGTTGAGATGCTGAAGCTTTCACAATTACTAATGACCTCGCATATATTGTTCATTTACCTACTTATACCTTCATCGTTCATTTCACAAATATACGTGTCTCAGTTCTAATCTCAATCATGCCCATTTCCACTTAGTCTGGAAAACTCCATGTACTCTTTCTGGCAGAATTCCTATTATTATTGGTTGATTCTACTACTTAACTCAATTGTCCGAATTATCCGCTGTATAATTCCTTTCGCTGCAAATGTCGTACTTCTGTTACGACTATTGTGAAGGAGATTTATGAGTTTATTCCTGGAGTTGCAGCACTGAACGTGTTTTGATTCGTGTACAGCGAATGGCCATTTTATTTTACGCAAATTGCCTTTTCGTTAATTTTAGTGCTCCTTCATATAAGTGAATTTGAATGGCATAACAGTCGACGCAAGACACAGCGATAAGAGTATCTCGGAATGCAAACCTACTGCCATTAGCCTGTTGACGACGTCTCTTGTGAATCGAAAGTGATTATCAACAAAATATAAATAATACGTGATTACAGTGGGCCCAGAAACTCCAGCACTGCACTAGATACACGTAGTCTAGCCTGAACAATCCAAGTTCCTGCTGTTTTATGCTAAAGGGAAGAGCAATATATTATGAAATCTGCATGAATCCAAAGTCCCTTCCAATTAGGTATCAGAAATGCAGAGTGGCGGTGGGTGTGTAATGGTGTGGGAAGTATTTTTGTTCTGCACATTGAGTTCCCCATTTGGCCCCAGTGGTGAAGCATTAGGATCCCGGAGGTAATCTGTAAGTTGTTTCTAACCAGGAGCATCTCTTCATGGATGAAGTACGGCCTTCTGAAATTAATTCTTTCAGTGGGGTTGGGTGATGTTACAAGGGCAGAACTGGTTACAGGAACATAAAGTGAATTCAACTTACTATTAGCTGCAGTTATAACATGTCGATACATCAGAGCACCTCCAGGCTGAGGTGGAACGAGCGCATCGGAATACAGATCAGCAACCATCCAATTTATAGCAACTGTGAGAAAAAGATGAGTGAACATGGAGTAGTACCCACTCTAAGCTGTCGAAACATCTTTGAGTCATTTACAAAGTTAATTCGGCTATTCTTGGTAACTTAATGCGGAATCACTCGCTGTTTGTTAGGTGTCCCACGTAATGTGACCATTTAGTGTATATTAGAAGTAACTATGATCGAATATACACAGTTATAAATTAATTGCATACAAATGTTTTGAGTACTTACGGATTTTCATTACATATTGTGATCGCAGGTAATTCAAAGTCTTCTACTTTTCCCATCTGAATGTCCACCGAAGTTGGACGAGTCAAATAGAAGCCAAGGAATAGCGACGTCTGATAGACGAAGCCAGAAATACAGAGAATGAATGCTACACATTTGCACAACTTCCTTAAGGGATTTTTAGTTTTAACTATCTGTGGAATGGCCACAACCATTGATTCAGATAAGAGTCTTCGAATGTAAGTGGAAACATTCCGAGCAATATTTCCGTTAGCCATTTGTCCAGTGACTGCACTGTTCTCATGAAGGATTCCCGATATTTGCTATGAACGGTGGGTGGCAGAATGACACAAGATAACGCAATTCATCGAGTGCTGGGCATATGTTGTGTTGATAAATAGGACAGCCGTTACTATAGAACTATAAAAATGTTTAAGCGTTGTGAGTAATTAGGTGAAGAGTGTGATTAATCACATAGCGTGATGTACTACGTTAGATTTTTTTGGCCATTGAAATAAAGTCTGTGGCTTCTATGCACTATATGGCTTTATTAATACTAATAATAACTCGGCCACGTTGTGAAAAGGCCCATAAAAATTCCTGACGTCATCGATGGGAGTTGAACTCAGGTCTTTTGTACACGGTGTTGGGCGGACTGCGATTCTATCAACTGTGCTACGCATGAACGTCACGAAGATGAGGAATGGCGTTTCTGGACAAATAATAGTCGCTTGTTATGGCCTGTCCGAGGATTTGTTTAATTATTAAGCACACATTCGTGTATTTTGCCCGTGCAACTCGGGATTTTTGCATGGGTGCTTTATCATGGAGAAGCAATACCTGTCGACCAAACTTTCCTCTACTTTTCATGCACCTATCAAATTCAGACACTTTAATAATTTTTCCGTTTTATAAAATTTATTTCTTCAATTATGTCAGTCGTTTCAGAAAAATTGCTTCAGATGGCCGATCCGACCTCGGATCATTTCCAACTGACCACCATCTTATTTGATCTTTGTCTCTGATATCTAGCAACAGGAGTGTAAGTGGGTGGTATTTTCCAGGACACTCTGGTCATTCTTTTATGGAATTCTTTAGCATATTTGCGGTCTTTGGTCAAAAATTTGATTACTGAACGATGCTCGATTTCCTTTAGCCCTCAGCGACCCTTTCTCGCCTGTTCGCAAATGACAACCCCTCCGTAGTGCTGACTGCTGTCCCTGTTAGCTCTCTTATATTATTCGAAATTACTTGTTTCCATTTAACCGCTATTTAACATATACGTCTATAACTTTCCTATCCCCAAATTCAGTGTTTCTTCAAACTTTTTTAACCTTATTTACATTAAAACTAAATATCAAATCTTACTATCTTTAACTTTATACTTTGGCATTAATGCTAATTCTTACTTCTTTCCATTGCTTTTCCTGGATTTATTCTAGCTAAATAGATATTTCTATTATATTTGTAAGATCTACATCTTACAATATACATACTGTAAGTAAATGTTACCCGAGTGCATTGCGTGGTGCCAGTCCTCCAATTCTTTGCATTCACAATGGGCATCATTTATAGCCCAAAGTCCTGAAGTTGATTTTTGAATGATTCATGCCTTGTCAGAAGAAAGGTAGTGGGGACATTGGGGGAAGAATCAGTCAAGTCGTTGTTTTTGAGGTGGGAGACATTAGGTAGAAATAGCTTGGTAGTACTGCGTTTGGTGGAAAACCCAACGGATTTTCCAGGGGGAGACAAGATCCGGCCATGTAAGCCGGAGATTTTGTTTTGGATCTGTACCGACAAGAGTTTTTATCCCGAAGAATTCTGCATCTATGTTCTTTTTATAGTATGGGAAAGCCCTGTGAAGGCCGTTTGGAGGTCAAACGGAATACAGCCTGTTGTGGCGGTGGGGGGATTTGACTATAAATGATGATGAGAGCATGATCTCTTTTGATGTTCTATCTTTATTTACATGTATTCCTATTAATCATGCAGTATATTGTGTAAAAATGGCATTGACCAGGGATACCTCACTTGGTAATAGATCACCGCTCGGTGTGGAAGATATTTGTACCGGGGTAGAGTTATGTCTAGCTAGTACTACCATGTTATTTCAAGGAAATGTGTATAAGCAGGTTCGCGGTACGGCCATGGGTTCACCCATAGTGCCACCGTGGCCAACTTGGCTGTGGAGGAATTGGAAAGTAGGGTTTTTAGTGGGTGTTCGTTTCCTATTAGGAATTGGAGAAGATACGTTGATGATCCCTTTGCCCTGGTCCAGAAGGGGAGGGAGGATGATGCCGTTGGCTGGCTTAATAGCTTCTCCTAATTTATAAAACTCACCTCAGAGGTGGAAACGGGCGGTACTCTGTCGTTTTTGGATGTATTGTTCTCTAGGGTGGGTTTTAGGCTTAAGACGTCAGTTTTTAAAAAGCCCATGTCTAGAGGTCAATACACCCACTATAATTCAGCACAAGCTGGACAATACAAGAATAGTGTAGCAAAAGCTTTATTTGACAGAGTAAGATCACACTGTACCACTTCTGAGGACAAAGAGAAAGAAATTAATCGTGTAACGGCAGAACTTAGAAAGTGCGGATACTCCCAGAGGATCCTGGATAGATATAGTAGAGGGGTGTCTGAGCGTAGGGAGTCGTTCGTCCCGGTAGCCACTGCATACATCCCCTACTATCCGGGCCTTACTTAGCATCTGGCAAGAATTTTACGGGGTTATAAGACACCCTGTGTACAGCTTCCTGGGCGGAGGCTGTGCACAGCTGTGTCTCAGGTCAAAGACCGTATACCAAAAGATCTCAGTAGCGGAGTTATTTATAGAATAGAATGCCCGGATTGTGGGGAGTGTTATGTGGGGGAAACAAAACGACGGCTTAGGGATCGTCTGGGGGAACATTTAAATGCCATAAGAACCGCTGATTGCAGTAAGTCTGCCGTGGCCGAAAATTTTGGGAGGAGCAGCGTCAAAACTCCCCGGAGGACGCTATTATTTTTTATTGTGCACACGGATACTGGGAGCATAAGTGGCTCGAGGGTTTGCGGATTGGTTCATCCAGTAAGAATACCATGAATAGAGATAGGGGCATGCGTATTCATCCTATTTTTGAAACAATTGTATTAAGTTCGGATGAACGATTTTATTTGCCACGTACCCGAGACATTTCCGCTTCCGGTTCTGACCATGTGGCGATTGAACCACGTGGAGAAATACCACGTGTGGAGGTACCGTGAACCTGCTATTTAAGGAGGTGTTGCAGAAAGTCATATTACTGTTGAAGAAGGGAGCTGACGCTCTCGAAAGCTACAGGTTTTTAGCGCTTTTAATTTTATATTTTAGGTTATTTTATGGTAAACGATCTTTTATTAGAGTTTTTAGTATTCCGCAATATACAATCATTAGTTTATTATAAATAATTTGTTTTTATACTATTTGTAGAAATTTTAGTTACAGTAAATTTTGTTCAATGGTCGGTGTATGAGTTTATTTCCTAGATATGAGTTTTTCCGACCTCAGAGGCCTCTGTCAGGATATTCACATATATCTTATTTCTAAAATTTATAAAAAAAAAAATCTTTATTGCATACAAAATGCATATGCCGTACACAATACCCTTCACGGCTAGAAGCCAGGGGTTTACAGTAAAGGTTAATACAAGGTAAAAGTCTAATATAAAGGTTACAAAGGCTAATATACTGCATAAACAAGGATGAGATAGGAGAAAAATAATCTTATTACTAATTATACAAGTGTAATGAAATGAAAGCAAATGGAAAATTTACATATGAACGTATATACACAACAGCATGTTATCATGCTAATTTATCCTCCAGGGAGCAGTCCTCTTACAGTGTTGGAGTCATCTGAGCAGGCGCAGAAAGTTGGAGCAATGTAGTGACGGATCCATGGGAGTGATGGACAGGTCCTTGGGAGCAGGTTCTAATGCCCTGTGACATGGTCCTGAGAAGGAAGTCGATGGAGTAAGTTCTGCCTGTATTTTTTATCCAATGCGAACTTGTAGAGGTCGCCATCCAAGGAGTATACGTACTGCAGCATTTGCACGGGTATGAAGCGATCGGATAACTTTAACCGGTTTGGGGTGGCCTGGAGGACTGGATTGGCCCGAAGGCTTGGGATCGGGATCCTCCAACCGCAGTTTGCCCAGAAGTCTGGGTGCGAAATAATGCCAACCATCATTTTTACAGAAAAGACGAGTCTTCTCTCATGAATAATGGCAGGAACACGTCTGATGTTGAGAGCTGCCGCCATCTGGGTGGTCCTTCGTGCAGGGGGAAGCCGGAATTTCCATATGGCCCACTTCAATAGCCAAAATTCGCCCGCAAAAATCCGTCTTAGTTGCGTTGCGGCAGTTGAGGTCCAGACTTCTGCTCCATAAAGAATGACCGGATAGACACACGTCTTAATATACCTACATCCAACGGCCTGGTCATGGACATGCATAAGTTGTTGCTTAAACATCCACTGGAGTCGACAGAATTTTTTTTGCAGGTGGTCTATGTGTGGTATAAAGGAGAGCTACTGGTCAAAAATAACGCCCAGGTCGGTGTGTTGCTGAACAGCAGAAATCGCGGATCCTCTTATATTGGGCTGCACCATCGTTGGGTTCCGTTTGAGCGAGAAAGTTAGCTGTTTCGACTTCTCAGGATTGATGCGAAGGCCGAAACCGGAGAGGAACGCCTCCAGGTTCTGGATTTTATGTTCGATTACGACATTTGTGTAGTCAGCAGTGTCTCCGGGGTTGATAACAGTCAACAGCTTTATATCATCGGCGAAAGTGATAATATCAGTTCGGCCCGTCACGAAAGGCAGAAGAACGGCTGAGAACAAAATACCAGAGAGATATACTGGTAACAATACTCCTGACCGTCCATCACATCACATTCGGGACACTGTACATATGACATTCATCTTTATAATCCTTCCTAATTATCCCATCCAAAATTTGTTAATTTACATCCATTCATTTAAAGGCAATTTCACTATATCTAAGTATCCCCTTTCTCTTACCATATTCTAGAACCTTATTCTAATTGGCTACATTACGTACAGATTTCTGATTGTACATTTATGCTAACATGTTCCCCTTTACTCCCCTATCCATTCTCTTGAATCCTCTAAGTCATAAAGTAATATTTACGTTATCTGACCACTTACTTCTATTGGTGCTCCGTCATTTCCAGGGGCTACTACTCGGCATGGTGGCTTGGCTCCCTCGGCTCTAAGGGCTGCTACCTAATCTGTCGGCACTGCCTTTTCTCTTTCCGTAGCGGACTGGCATTCTTTCCTTTCTCGGCTCATATATCTTCACAACTGGCCGGACCCCGGACACAACTTCAGAGGTACAGCTTGCGATAATGTTGCCAGGGACTTCGATCACTCCTTTACTGCCTTCCGATGCCCGACCAGGCTTTATTTCTCTTCTTGGCTCACTCATCTGCACACTACTCAACTGTTACTTCCCTCACTAAACGTATACAACAACTACTCGACTGTTCTCTTCCGTGACCAACTTATGGAACCTACTCACTCACTTCTTTCATCTTTAAACTTATCAAACTTTATTAACAGATTCATCTATCTTAGAACGTTATCTAAATTATTATACTGACTATTCCATCTTAACCTTTGTCAAAACTTACTCAACTGACTGACTTGACCCTTTCTCGTGCACTCTCCCTTTCTGTTCCCCTAAATTTCGTAACGACCCTCTTTGCTGACCCGCCTTCTCTCGGGACTTTAACCACTCTCTTCTCACTACTTGAAATTACATCCCGTGTTATTCGTTACTATTAATTTCCCAAGGCAGTCCCGTTTTTCGTGCGAGCCAACCTCCTTTTTGAATATCTGCCCTTTTCTTTCCCAAACCGTAACTCTTTTGATGTTTACCGGCCACTTCATTTCCACTTCTTCTCTCCGTATCCCTTTTTGATGTTGACCGGCCACTGCCACCTTTACTTATTCCCTTAATTTAAATTCGAACACCTGACGTACCTTCACTTCCTGTTCGGAACTTTTGGTGTCGCAGATCAGGGGAGGCGCTGCGACTAATCCGGTCACCCGACCTATTGTTTGCTCACGAGCAACTCTTCTCCTATCTTTCTACAACATGACCCCCAATGCTTAGTCCCGCTATCCTTGCTTGCTCTTTCGTATTGATGGGCGCTGATACTTTATCTTTTGCTATGGTTTGTTCTCACGTTATGCCTGTCCCTACATCAAATTTAACCTTCTCTTAATTTAATCCCCTAGCGTGTGACCCACTATCTTTAACAAAATTTGTGATTTGTAATGTTTCACCTCACCATATCACTATACCAGAAGTTTCACTTTTAATTAATCTCTCATATATTTGTATATATATATATATTTTTTTTTTGTCTTGTAAGATTTTATGTCTTACACTGTCTTTACTAAGAGAGAGAGAGAGAGATAATCTTTATTACCCTTCACGGCCATCAGCCAGGGGCTTACGGTTTCCCAAACTTCCGGGAAAATTGAACAATTATTTACAAAAAGGTTATTTTACAAAGAAAACATATAATAATACAAAGGAGAGAACCTCTTACGAGAGTTAAATCTGATTGAGCTGGCTTAACATCGAGATAAGAGCACCAGCTCAATCAGACAGGAACAGGTGCAAGGTATACATCAGTCATTGCTGATTAGTCGTACTCGTCATAATTTTTTTCCGGTAAGTCCGGTCAGCAGCGAATTTGTTCAGGTCGGCGTCAAGTGCCTGGGTTTGCTTGAGCATCTGCTGAGGAAGGAACCTGTCCTAGAGATGGAGTCGTGCTGAATGCGAGTAGAGCTCGGGATTGGCCCTAAGGACGGCAGGGGGGGATCCTCCAACCACAGGTATACCAGAATGAAGGTGTTGCCATTATGCCTGTTATCATCTTGACTGTAGCTAGGAGACGTTGGTCGTCGACTAAGGTGGGAAGCCGTGGAATTCCGAGAGAGTTGGCAAGCTGCGTGGTACTAATCAGAGCTGAAAAGTTGTGCTTCCTGTTGGCCCACTTTATGAGCCAGAATTCTGTGGCAAAGAGTGGTTTCTTTATTAACGTTGCCGGTGACGCCCAAATTTCAGCAGCATAGAGTAAAGGTGGAAAGATATCTGTTCTTATGTACCTCATTGTTATCTTTTTATCTGTGATATGAAGGAGATGCTGTTTTGCTATCCACCGGAGTCTTGAAGCACGTGTGAGGAGCATGTCCATGTGGGCGTTGGGTCTACGTTTTGGGTCGAATACAACGCCCAGATCACGATGGCTGGACACAATTGGGATGAATGTGTTGCCGACCGAAGGCTGGAGAGAAGAAGGAGTTTGCTTCAATGAATACACCATGAATTCGGAGTTAGCAGGATTGATCTTGAGCCTAAACTGGCAGAGGTAAGATGTGACTGTGGTGAGAGTGTTGTTAATTTCCGTTTTTACCAGATCAAGGTCTTGACCAGGGATGATGGGAGTAAGTATCTTGATATCATCTGCATAGCTCAGTAGACATCGAGAATGTGCAACCAGTGGGAAGATAATAGATGAGAACAGAAGGCCGGAAAGGACCCCTCCTTGTGGGACTCCTGCGGTGACGGATCTAGTAAGGGTGCGATCTCCTGTATGAAGCTTTATAACTCTGTTATTCAGAAGAGAGGAGAGAAAGCATAATATGTTCCCTGTGATCAGGAAGTGGCATTCCAGGAGAGTGAGAAGTTGGTTTACTTGGACGGCATCAAATGCAGCCTCAATGTCTAAGTAAGTCACAGCTAGTTCCTGCCTATTCTCCAATGCTGACAAGATAGTATTCGTGGTGGCTAGCAGATTGCTGATCGTTGAACTGTTTGGAAGGGAGTAGCGAATTTGGGCTGGATTACTGGGCAAGATCTGCTTAGTGAGGATGGGGAGTAAGGCCTTCTCCAGGAGCTTCAGCAGGCTGGAGGAGTTGGAGTTGGGTCTGAAGTGTTTAGGTTTCGATGGCGACTGAATTTTGGCTAAAGGTTTGATGAGATAGTTTTTCCACTGCTGTGGGAAAATTTTGTTCGAGAGTAACTGGTTGAAGATAATTAAAAGTGGCTGAATAATGTACGAACTTAGGCATTTGAGCATGAATTGGGGAACTCCATCATCACCGGTGTTTGACGAGGCAGGTGGAGAATTGATGCCTACGATCAGCTGTTGTTTTGTAATCTGAATGTTGTTCAACACTTCTTGCTGGATGGGCTCTGTTAGTAGAGCTATATCTGAGTTTGGCATAGGATTACGGTTAAATCTTGTGACGAAATCAAGCCACAGTTCAGGATCAAGTTGTAAAGGAAAATGAGGGTTCACTTTCTAGTATGGAATTTTTCCTTTAGCCAGTTCACGGTTAACGTATAATTTGATTGCCTCAGATTTCAGGCGATTAAATTCTAGTAGTGCTGCTATTGATTGAAAGCCTCGGGCACGTTTTCTATATGCCTGAGTCATTTTAATAACATCAACATAACATAACCTAGTGCTGATGATGGACAAACGATGGAACTCTGCGGCAGAGTTCCATCGTTTAATATTGTCACAGCGAAGGCACACTACAGATGTAATATTTACAAGCTTTCACAAGATAACACAAGTAGTAAAGAAGATCAAGAAATGTCTGTTCAAAACAATCATATATTTATATGGATGCATATAATTCCAATTTTAATTTGTACATATGTATTTATTTATTTTTAGGAGCAATGTTTATTTCGTTATACCACAGTTCACGTCGTGCCACTCGTGTATAAGGGATGAAGAGTTTGGATATGGGGAGCACAATGCGTGCATAGACTACAGACAGCATGGGAGACCAGTAAGGGTTATGCTTTTAGTTAAAAAACACATACAATTTAAGGTAGTTCATGCACTTGACATGGGTGGCCCGTTCACTGTTGAGCTTTTGAGGATGGGTCATAATCACTGGTAAAATAAAAATGAGAACAGGAGTGGGTTATATGCCTAATGACTATGACGTGTTCAACAAACAGCTAAACAGAGAATAGATGGGTGGGCCAATACATCAAAATGTTTTGTAATGGATGATTTTAACTTTCCAGATATTGGATGGAACTTTTGGGTTGCTTACCCATACATTAGCAGAAGTTTCGTGGGTTTATTGGATGACTTTCTTCTACAACAGCATTTTAGAGAGGCAACAAGAGGAACCAATACTGTTCATCTGATTATCAATATTGATTACTCATGTATTAAGAATCTGCAGGTAAAAGAACTACTAGGTGGGAGTGATCGCAGTGTAAAGTGCGTTTAGGGTCTAACTTCACCAGGGGTTTCCCGCATCTTCGCTTAGTATACATTTTTGTGTGTTACAATACGCAGTAAAGGCCAGGGATTTAAAAGTGTACGAATATTGTAAGCGTAGTGTCATGTACTATTGTTCATCTGACGTTTAACCGTTAGGCCCCTAATGGAACCCACCGTTGCCCACACTTAGTCCCAATATTTTAAATAGTTAACTGGCAGGTTCTGCCACCTAATTTCCTAAGATTTCATTGGCTAGGACCTATAAAAAAAAGGACAGATCGATCAAGCCAAAGGAATTTTAAGCTGTACAGTGCTGTAGAATTAAGAATTTTGAGTGTAGGGCGAAGATAATTTTGACATAGTTTGAACACTAGTTAGAAAGTTAGAGGGGGAGGGGAGATTGAAGGCTAGAGATGAGAGACTGGGTTATAGGGTGAATAGAGTAGATGACTCTAAAATCAGTGAGGCAGACCCATGCCTTAACAGGCGAAGAACAGGAGTGTCTGGGAGAGGAAGCAGAGGACCGTCTCCTCCCTTCCTGCCAAGGGGAGGGATTTAAAAGTTGCTAGAGTGCTCTGCTCAGATCGCCAGTATGGCATTTGGCAGCAAGCTGCAGTCCTGCAGTTTTCCACGTTCCGGTGCTGGGTCCTTCATGGTATTCATCCGCCCGAGGTTTCCTGTTTCAATGTTGTTGGTTCCATGGATTTTTACTGAGGTGAGTGGCCACTAATTTCATACTATGGCTGTTTGACTGTCATTCTAGGGATGTTACTACTAGATTTGTGGTTTCCTTGCAGTCGCCCATTATCGGGCTTGATGCATATCAATCAGTGTCTTCCTTCTCGTGAAAAGGTCCTGAGTAAACTTGGAAAGTTCTGTATATTCCTCCTCGGTATCCAGGAGGTGGTGGTCTAATCCTTTCGGGAGGTAATTTATTGCTGCTATAAGAATGCACCTTAGGTCTTTATATTGTGGACAGTTGTACATCAGATGACTCCAGTTTTCTGTCTCTCCACGTGTACGATTGGGATCCTCTGTAAGGCCGAACAGCTTTTTATTTGACAGGTCCGCGTCCAGTTAGTAGTGAAGTCATATATAGTCCCGGAAAGAACGACATTGGCTGTATAGGATATATTTTGCTAAGTTCCGGTAGGTATTTTCATGTAATTTCTCCTTTGGTGGTCTCTGTCCATCTATTTTGCCACAGTTTTAGGAGATGGGTTTTGCAGCCGGATTTTTTCAGTCTTGTAGCTTTTAGTCGGGTCCGTTGTGTGCTCCAGGAAGGTAGCAGCCATCCCCATTGAGAGTTAGTGAAGCATCCAGTTTTAACTATCTACAAATCCAAAGGGAGCGTTCCAGCAAGCACCTGTAGATGTATAGCCGGTGTACTTACAGTAGTACAGGCACGTGTGATTGACTTTAGAATGGTTCTCTGTGTCGCGTCTAGGAGTCTCTTGTTTACTGCCATGGCAGTTTTACGGTACCAAATTGCGGATCCGTAAGTGAGTGCGGGGATGAAATTTATCTTATGGTGCAGTGCTAATGGCCATTTTTTGAGATCCCCAGGCTCTTCTTGTAATCCTGGCTACCATTGTTGAGTAGAATCTGATTTTCCCCCTTATGTACTTAAGGTGGTTTTTAGAAGGAGAGTTTATCCAGGACTATGCCTAAGTACTTCAGCTCATTAGTTAATTCGATGGGGGTCTTCGTACGTGAAACTTTTAGTTGGTTCTTTTCAGCCCATTGTTGTGGTGTCTGCACCGTATGGTTTGTCTCGGTCTCCAGCTGGCCCCTGGAGTCTGCTTCTATTGTAAGAATGTGGTCATCCGCAAAGGCCTGGGACCCGATCGGTCCCAGGTCCATCCTCAGGAACTCGTCGAAGACGAAGTTCCAGAGGAGTGGCCCCAGAACGGACCCCTGCGGGCAGCCTCTGAATACAGGTTTTGAGATCCTCTGATACTGGTTGTTAATTTCCAATGTTCTCTGCGTGAGGTAGTAGTACATTACATTAAAAAATGTTGATGGGGATTTTTGCCTCTCTCAATCTGCCGAGGACGCTCGGCCGCCAAAGAGTATTGTACGCCCAGGCAAAGAAGTACGAGATTATGAGGAAGTACTTCTTTCATACCGTCACCATTTTGAGCAGATTATCAAGTGCCTCTGTCGGTGAGGAACCCTGCTTGAATTCGTACGGATTCCTCGCCTAAAGCCCTGCAGTTACATAGAGGTGTTGTATCCTTTTCTTTAGCAACCTCTCAAATAGCTTACTCACAACTGAGAGCAATGCGATGGATCTGTAGGAATCCATGTGTTCTGTTTTTTTTCACTGGATATATTTTTTTTAATATTAGCTTTATATTGGCTGTTTTGCACTCGGTTGGGAATTTTACAGTTTCGAGACATCTATTGGAAAGAACTACAGTAATCACTGTGGTGCGTATTCAATCGTTTTGGCATTTTGGTGGCAGCTATGCTAAGTTCATCCTGCGTGAAAGGTGGTTCCAGGTTCGGGATGTTATAGGCTGTGTTTTCTTCACATATGTTGTGTGCTCCGGCAGAATCAGTATTGCTATTTGTCTGAATATGGAATCCAGAATGTTTCCCATCGAGTGCTCCCAGGTTGTCGTCAGGTTCCGGTTGCCTTGCGTGGTCCTGGTGGTATTTGTGACCTCACCCCTGGGGAGTTTCTTGGTGATTACCTGATCACAGTGTATTGATTTGAAATTTATTTAAAGGGGTTTGTTTCTTTTGTAAAGTTGACTGCAGTGGTCGCAGACAAGTTTTAAATTCTATATAGTGGGAAAAACTGATGATACTGATTCAAGGAAATAATCATGACAGCTACTAGGTTTTTCATGCGAACTAAGAAATGCCGTTCAATTCATAGACCTAAAATGGTCTCAGAGGAACTAATAAGTCAGGTGGTAGAGGTCAAAAATGCATGGGATGCTTAGAAATTGTTAAAGTGATACAGAAACCTATTGCAGATATAAACTAATCTGAAAAAAAGTTAAAAATAATGTTAAGCAAGCGAAGGAAGATTATGTGAAGGCTTTTTGGCAAAGATGCAACGAAAACACCAACAATTTCTTTATTTGTGTAAATACTAGAAAGAAGGGAATGAATCACGTTCACTTGATATCGATGGTTTAACTGTTGATGATCCTGCTCAGGTTGCTGACAAACTGAATAGATATTTTACATATACATTCACACATGAGGAATTCTTTAGGGAAGTAGATTCTAGAAGTTTATCAAACTCTATCAGGGAGCTAAATGATAGAGAGTAAAATGGAAAAGAAATTGGTGAAGTTAAACACAAAAACGCCTCTGAGGAGGAAGGATTTATCTGATTATTCTAAGGGCCAGCAAAGAAGGTAAGCAAACCCGTGGCCGTAATTTTCGCAGAATTTTGGATTCAGTAGAGGTCCTTGTGGACTAGAGGTGTGTAGAAGTATCTCCAATTCACAAAACGAGAACAAAGTTTTAAATTATGCATTCAGTGTTCTTGATTCAAGAGAGTTGAACTGACTGTAGGCTATACGCAGCTGCTTTTATTACGTTATATTTAAGTCTGTGTGAGAAACATCTTCAGGAACCAGAAAACTGAAATACTATTGATTAAGTAGAATTAAAAACTTTATCAATCTAATAGACATATATTAAAGCTTATGTACCGCAGCATTAAACGTTAGTTGAACTCCGCCGGGGTAGTTTACGATGACACAGAACTCTGAAAATTGGCTAGAAATGTGTGTAGGGTTATGTTTGTGCAGTGTATGCTTTGTTTAATGGTTTTTAGCCACTTTGCCACCAGAAAGGCAATCACTTTGAAAGCCTGCCCAATGTCCGATTAAGATATTAAACTAAAGATAACGTTAACCTACTATGAACATACTTATAATTATAGATGAGTTGAGATAGGAACATAAACAAATGTAATAATTTTAATTATTATGATTGGACTTTAGTGAGTTTCGTTTAATAAAGACATCGTTGGCAAAATTTTGAAAAGCTTGAAACGAACAGAAAAAGAAAGAATTTTGTTTCTGAAACAGGAATAATAAGATCCGTAAGAGCGAAAAGCTCCAACCTGAAAGTACCATAAATCGGGTTGTGAAACGGAATATATATCCACTCCTAGGGAAGACCACAAAAGCAAAGAGACGAAGAAGAAAAGTTAACGAAAGATAATGTGGCGTTAAAAGAACCATGGCCTGTAAGGAAAATGGCAACGTGCATAGTGAGATTAAACCCTCTGAGATTGATTTTATTTAGAAACGAAACAAGAATAAATTGCTCTGTGGTGAGTCCAATAAACTTCCAATTTTGAGATTGAGAAGGAGATTGAAGATACCTTAATTTTTCATCCTTGGGGGAGACTGGTATTAACGATAATGCCACCAAAGTCGGTAGGAATACCTTTTCTAATATAATAACACAGTTATATTTTATTTTTTTTTATTTCAATTTATATATTTCATTATATTATATATCGTATTATAATATTATATTTCATATTTTCATGTTTCAGTTACGAAGATGTGTTTCAGGCATGTTTCAATTTTATGTGCATGTTTAGAGGCAAAAGTGTTATTTAAGGAACATTCGCAAAATTAATTTCACGTCAGAGCGTTACTTTTTATTCTAGAGATGAAATTTAAAACTAGAAAGTTTATCAAAGTATTCTACAAAACGAGGAAACACCCGAACAGTGCAAGCGACTGTTAATTACCAGTCCAGATGAAGGTCGAGATACCGACGAAGACGTAACGGGAGTGGAAGTCTCTGTATTCCATGAGGAAGCTGCCAGTTTTGATGCAAACAACTTCTGATTTCGCAGCGACACAGGTGGGTGAGTTCTGAAGCATTGAGGCAACGTTCTTTCAACAAGGGAAGCCACGGATACGCTATGTCCAGAAACTGTCTTGCAGATAAGACAGCTATTCTCACAAAAATGACATATTCGATAGCAGTCTGTAGATATCTGAGGGACAATTGAGGGGCGACGCAAAGAGCATACTGGGCACATTTCACGTGGTCCATGAAATATTGCAAGTCCTCTTCTCCAGCGTCATTCAGCGCATTCGAAATAAGCATCTCCAAGCACAGCAAAACGAAAATGCAAATGTGCATTCCAGCGTTACTATAGGAGTAGACTGTGTCGTCTACCAGCACAGTGGCCCCGTATCTTAGTATTAGTTTTAAGATACTGGGAGAGAAATCCATAAAAAATGCGCAATTCTCGATGGAGAACACATCAACAAACCGCACTCCATTATCAAATACTAACCTGCAGAAATTCGCCACTCGGAGGAAATAGGTGAGCGGAGATTCTTGGCCCGTGGTGTTACCAGGATCATCGTGTCCTGGCCATGCCCACAAAGACTTTATTTCTTTGGGGTAGCAACGTTCTTGGGAGTCAAGTCGGCAACAGCCATCGCACTCCTTCATGCAAGTTAGAACTTCGGCTGCGAGATTCATATCGGGAATATTTTTCCAAAAGCACACTTTAGCGAGAGAATAGACCACATGCTTTTGAAATTCCCACTTCTCGGAAATCAATTCTACAGTAATTTGATCAGATTCATCCTTAGCTAATAAACTGTCGATTAAACCCTTCCATATGTGATATGAATCCAGAACTCTCCGGATGCCGCGCTCCTCATCTTGGAATTCTTCACCATTTTCTGGAGGATTCAAGAGGGCATTGAGGGCTAAGTGAATTTTATTCGACAGTTCAGAAAATGGGGGATAGTTTAGTATTCCAGTCATCTGTGATTTAAATAATAAAACATTTTTAACAATTACAAATATCTATATTGCAATAGCATTGTTGTTTAAACAATACAGCTGGTTTAATAATTTCAGTTTTGGTTAACTGGACACTCATCAACACATATGTATTCCTTTAAGACCGAGGATCGCTTCTCTTTCAATACCCGCTACGCTTGCCATGCAGAACAAATGACAGTATAAATAGATCAGAAAGATAATAATACAAATTTTAGAACTAATATAAGATCAAACGAATTCCTCGATGATGTGTTTTGGCATCCAATCTACTCCTGGGGGATTTCTCAGAAAACTGCGTAGGTTTTCTTTTTAGTATGGACGAAATGTTCCTGAAATGCATGATTTTAATTATAGGTAAGACCAAGATCCGTACCTGATGAAACCTTTTTAAATTCTTTTCCAGTTATTAGTGCATGAATGTTATTTTTGATTCGCTGGTTTGTGATGGAAATTTGGGAAGATTTTACTTTATTCAGTTGTAAAGTTGCCATCTATAAAAAATTGACAAGTGCGTTGGTTTTCGGATCATTAGATGTGACATAGAACTTCAAGTCGTTGGAATAACACTGAAAGTCGTAAACTAGAAAAGAAATGGTTCTAGGAAGATTGCAAAATGTGCAGTGGATATTCTGGAGAATAGAGATTAATGAGTAGGTTGCCTTGAAATGCTTTTGAATATGTGAAGCAGTGCTTAAATTTTCTCGGATGGCTGATCAAATTGGATGAGGAAGATTGATAAGGGATATATTTGCACATCTAAGTAAAATATTCGAAAAGCCTGTTGGAACATTGTAAAGTATAGAATTATACTTTGCAATGCTTCAAGTACTTACCCAAAGTATAGAATTGTACTTTGGGTAAGTACTTATAAACTGTACACCTCACTGCATTGCAGCGTAATGTGAAACTCTGTTTCCGTTTTATGTCAACACAACTGCTCATCTCTACCAGTGATCCACTTCTCCTAGTGCCTATCAGTGCCGATTATAATTATGGCTTTTACTGAACTATTTTGAAATTCCACAAGCAAGGAATCATTATGTCATGTCTGTTAATGACAGGTACAGGATTAATTTAATGTAAATTCATCATTATGGAAACAGACATAATAAGAAAAGTATATCAGATAAAGAGAAGCGATTCATTTTATTTGAAAGAACAAGACAGATCGGTTTTGCATTTAATCAAGTAACATACACAGTTCGCACTTTGTTATTTATGCCTACCTGATAGGGCCCCATTCAGAACTCCTTGGAATCTTCGCGACATTGTGTAAAGAGGTTCAGTAAACGTGCCACAGGGATTCTTGTCCAGTTAGCTTAATTGCTCCCACAGTTGCTTTAAAGTGGATAGTTGCGAATGTATATCGAGGAAAGCTGAAATTATGCTCAGTTAGATTGAGATCGGATGAATGGAGACTCCGTCGCAGTAGGCTGAATTCTCTTTCATATTCCTGGAATCAGTATTGTGCAGTTCTGAATTTGTAATGGTATTCGTGGAAGAAGAACACATTAACAGACAGATACATTGCAGACATCAAGGGATGCGCTTCGACGAAAAGTTTTCCATATATCCTTGGTCATCTAAATGGTCCTCCCTGATGTCCACGAGTCCAATGGACACCACGAAAAATTCTCCATACGATTTTAGCGCCACCACGAGCCTGCTTTGTTTACACCTAGCACTATAATATCTGGTTGAAATAACCTTTATTGCTTAACTTTGCTTCCTTAATTTATTTTAAAGTATGAAATTAGATTGCCTCATTAGATTCTTAATTATTCTTTAAACGGTTTTCATGCAAAATTCACCGTATGTTTCTTCATAATTCTACTTATTCTATACACTTATGAACTGCAGTCATCACATACAACTTAGATCGGAAATTACAGTCCTTCTTTAAATTTCGCGAAATTTAAGAAATGGAAGACATAGAAACAGCTGTTAAAGATAAGTTCATAATCTTTTATGAACCAATGTCCCGTTAAAAGTATCTATGCTTGCGTTCGTTCATCACCAACAACTCATAAAAATTGCATTGAGAAACGTCATTGGATTATTGATGACTGGAAAAAGGTTGCCTTTTTTCCGATGACCCACGTTTCCTGTTGTGCGTGTTCTCTATCTACCATCCACACATCTGTGCGGATGTGAGAAAGAGGGTAGAGCAACGTAAAGTAATGTTGAGGCGTCGATTTCTATCAAAATGACCAAAAAGAAGAACTGGTTCTCAAAAGAAGGAAATTTTACAGGGTATTTTATAAAACTGGTAAACGCTGCATAATTTTTATTGTAGTCAAGAGTCCAACGATCTTATAGCTTCTGTCTCCATTTTAAACTCGACTGATTACAATACGTTTTGATCAATGTTAAGTTTTAATTTAATGTACAAAGAGGTTAATAATCTAATAGTAGAACTTCTTGTATTACTTCCTGCAACAACTACCATTTTATTACATTCCAAAGTAATAACGAAATCAGCAAAAAACTCAGTTATCAAAACACAGTCTCGTTTAAGGGATTCATATGATGTTTATAAGAGTAGCTGTTTTTATTGAAAGTTTAAAAATACATGTATGAATTTACAAAATAAAATTTCGTAGTAATGAAAAGCATGCTAGCGAAGGTTTTGTTTATATGTATTACAATTTATTATTTAAGGAAATACATTTGAAATTACAAAGCGATACAACCATTAGTGAATACATATATTTTTAAAAAAAGTAGTTTCGATTATTTGTAAGTAAAATAATTAATAATATTCATTTTGTTGCTTACATAAGGAGTAAATTATTAAATAAATATCTCTGAATTTATTAATTCATAAAACAAATCCGTTTATTATAATTTGATGTCATGTGTATTAGAGAAACAACGTTATCGTATTGTACTATGAATACCACAAGTGCAATTGTCTGAAAAGGAATCTTTTGAGACTTATTGGTAATGTAATTAGGGCTGCTTAAAATCTGCTCTAAAAGCCAAGTACCACATATATTTTCAACTGAACAGTTTGTATTTGAAATATATACAAGCATCGCACACAACGAATTCTACTTCAACATTTGAGAAGCGACATAAATTTGCTTGCAAGGTTCCATGTTAGCTACAATATCAAAGGTCAGCTAAATATATTTTCAATCTGACACCTTTAATAATCAGAACAATTTATTTTGCAATTTGAAATTGCAAACAGATATGCCAAAAATTCGACACTACGCATGTTGTGAGAAAAAAGACATCTGGAGTGTAATCTGGGTAGTTTCAGATGAATTATTAAATTGAATAATACGGTTTTGAATGAAAGGCCTTTGCAAAGGTTGAATATATATTCTCTCTTGCAATTTTCTCTTCCTGAACGTTAGATTTTTCCACTTCTTTATCCTGAAAAAGAATTTCTATTAACAAATTTCAGTGTATTATCCACGTCATATGTATAAATGGAAGTAAAGATTGAAAATAATGTTAATGAACACTTCTAATGCATAAATAAAATTTAATTTTAAAATCGATGAATAAATTTTAATTGTGAAACAGAAAAATAAATTTTAAAATATAAAATTTCCCAAAGGCAAACCAATCTTTTATAATAATAGAACCATCCTAGCGAGGATCTGTTGCAATCTTAGAACCTTAAAAGAATTGTTTTTGAATCTTCGTGAAGGAAAGAAAACATTTTTATCAATTGTGGTTAACTGACTGGCAGAGCGGTACAGGAAAGGGCAGCTTTTGTAGAATATCTGCACCTCTCTAAATTATATGTTATGATTTTTCTTCTGTAATGCCAAACAACGCTTATTTTGTTTTTCGAATAGTTTTGACAAGACGTTATGAATGATATTCTCATGTGCACGATGGGGAGTTCTTGGTGGAATTTCATTCAACGGTTCATTTACGGGTCATCCTAAACTCTTAGACTCATTCTTTAATGATGTGCTAAAACTGTAACCATACAGACTGGATTTAGCCAAATTATATTGTAAACCTCTGGCACTACCATACCATGACGGGAATAATTGAATGTAGGTCATACTACAATTAAAGATATATATTCCTTCTGAAACAGCATTAACTACAATGTCCTATTCACCTTTAAAATGCTTATTTGGGGATCGGTGGATGGCATCATAGCTCACATTCCATACTAGAAATGAATTTAGGAAGTTTTGGTTGCTCAAGGAAATGGGTCCTAGAACTATATACGTGAAATTAATTCAAATCATTCCCATAGTTCTAGGTGATAATGTTGAAGCATAAATTTATGGATGATTTCCTTTAGCAGGCAGAACTCCATGGTATTCGTAGGTTTAATGAGTAAATTCAATTGTTTGTGTCAGATGACTTCTATAATCCCTGAGATACTGTAAGCTTTGTTTGCTAACCCAGTGCTGGTCCTGGTGCCCACTGTCGTAGCACTATTTCTTGTAGGGTGCAGGATTTGAATTGGCCAAGTCAGCTGCAGGCTGATGGTGGCTGAGCTTTGAAAGCCATATGCAGTAAAATGAGGTGGACGACCCTAGAATACAGGTAGGGCAAGCCAACTCCAGGCGGCTGCCACTTTGGTGGTAACATGGACTGGATCCTCCACAGAGTGTGTCTGTGTGAGAGTATGTAGCCCTATTAGGTTGGAAAGTATATAAACATGTGAATGAGGATGGCATTTTTGTTCTACCATATAGAGTGCTGTTTGGTTCTAAAAATCAGAACCCATATTGAATGCTTTATGGATTTTGATTTTGTGGAAGCATATCGGAACGGAAAAGTATGTCTGCTTCAACCAGGCTACCTGCCTGCCCACTGATGAAGGCCAAATAGCCAGAAAAGGCACTGGTGTGAAGAATTTAGTTAATATTGTGAAACCCCAATTGGGTATTACCAGTCTTCTCTGGTGAGAAGCATTGCCTAATTGAGGAATTGAGTTTATTGAGTTTTGAGTCTGTATGTGAGGGTCCGGATAATATCCCTTTCATCCTTCTACGGCATATTTTCCTATTTACAACCTCTTTCGTTCTTTGCTCAATCTCACAGGGAGAGTATGAGGACAGCTGAGATCTGTATTCCATATTTTTTTTTTTTTTCAAAAAGGTGCCGTCTGGGTGGTGGCTTCCTCTAAGAATAAGTAGCAATAGTCTGATCTATTAGTGAAGCGTAACTTATTTGAGGAAGTGTCCGGAATTGTGAAGTTGTGAAGATAATCCCACAATCATGAAGTATTATCTTCACTACTGGGTTGTCATGTCTGCAATACCAGGGTATCTGCACACCCACCGATGAAACACCAACACGCCTTGAAACGGTGCCGTCTGGGTGGTGATGCCCACTGAGAATAAGTAACAATAATTTTCTCCATTAGTGAAGCGTTACTTATTCGAGGTAGTGAAATGCATAGCAACTTGTCGTGAAGGATGAGCACAATATGAGATACAGCTGAAACGATGCCCTTTACACTACTATCATAATTTTTTCGTTTACGAGTTGTCTATGGTGAATGTACACCAATTTTATATAAATTTTATAAGTATACTATTGTTATTCTTCAGTATCATTTGGATTTATTCTTTGGATTCTTTGGATCCACTTTTTTGGATTTATTTTTTACCTAAACGTCTTGCAATAGAAGGGATGAACTAGCCGAAAACTACCAAGGCAATGACACTGCTTGACTCTGTGACATAGCTTGTAGCGGGCAGGAGTTAGAGAGCAGTGAAAGCCAATGACCTCAGAGTTAACATTCGGGCCTTCAAACAAGCAAATTCTTCAAATTTGAAAACAGGCGAGAAACAGATCACGAAAAAACAATAATTACTTAGAGGTTCATGGTAGTAATCTTCCACAAGGATGCAGAATTAATTATTTATGTGTCTTTGGCAACAGCTAATGAAACTGGTATTTGAAATTGTGAGCTAATATTAGTAATCTGCTACAATTATAAATTGTAAATAACAAGCAATCTTTTCTTTTTGTTTTCATTAGGCAGTACAAGGTTGTTATGTAACTAAAATGAGGTAAATAAATAAAAAAAATAAATCGTCACTTTGGGACAGACAGTCATGTTGATTGAGGCTTTCTCATTCAAGCTTTTTATAAAATTTTCCCACGTGACCTAACGATTATTAACGGTTTCTTACGGTAGAAGACTATCGTAAGAAACCGTTAATAACCCATGATGAAATTCTCTCTTGCAACTGTCGTCCTTTACGTTGGATTTTTCACTTCTTTTTCCTTAATGATATGCTAAAACAGTAGCCTGTAAACTGGATTTAACAACATTACATTCGTTCTGAAACAGCATTAACCATAACGTCCCATTCACCTTTAAAGTGTCTAATATGGGCATCACAGGTCACATTCTATACTGGACGACGAGTTGAAGACATTTTGGTAGCTCAACGAAATGGATCCTAGAACTATGGAAATGAATTTACTTAAATTAATGCCCATAGTTCTAAGTGATAATGTTTGTTGGAGTATAAATGTATGGATGATCTCCTTTACCACACAGAACTCAATGGTATTCATACGTTTAATAGTCGTGGAGTTCTTGAAGTCCATACTTCAACAGCATGGAACATAGGTAAATTCATTTGTTTGTGTCACATATCTTCTCTAATCCCTGGCATAATGTAAGTTTTGTTTGGTAATCCAATGCTGGTCCCGGCGCCCACTGGTGCGGAACTATTTCCTGTGGGTGTGAGATTTGTACACTCTTGGACCGCTTGAGTAGGATAGGTCAGATCCACGTGCGTAGTAATAGCATACTTCCTCATTATGTAGACAGGCACTGAACAGGTTTTT
Organism: Mastigoproctus giganteus; assembly: GCF_048544385.1. Lineage (NCBI taxonomy): Eukaryota > Metazoa > Arthropoda > Arachnida > Uropygi > Thelyphonidae > Mastigoproctus > Mastigoproctus giganteus. Next base: position 7,846,784 of record NC_143582.1, read on the forward strand.
CAGATGATTGCCTACTCAGTGGAAGAGTGACCAGAAACAACTAAACAACATAACAATATATTTCTGGCCTTTTACAGTGTTCTATATTGAACACAGTGTACCAAAGTGGAGTTAAAGTGTCGTTCAGGTGCCGCACTCCATAAGATACAGTACTATACATAACCCATTGCTGGTTAGCTGCCATGATCATTAGCATTTACATAGATGGTTTAAAGTTGCTGTTACCTGCCTTCACGGTCAAATTTCACATCAGATCACGAAGGTATTTCACAATTGGTATTGGGCTACCTTTCAATGGAGGGTTGAACAGATCATGGATGTTCATTGAGTGAATACACCACTAATTGTGATTAGCTAATTCTATAATGCATTCATACTGCTACAGGTATGATGTGTCATATTACTTAAACGATTTTATAATTCTCAGAGTTATACCTTTGACAAACATAATGATTTCTTCAAGGGAATCAAGTCTGGCAGGACTATTCCATGAGGAACTCTAGTCGAGATAACCTTTTCGTACTCTGAAAATTCAGTAAGCAGTTTAGTGAAGAGCTGATATGAAAATATAACACCATAGATCTGGTACTGTTGTTTACAAAGCTGGAGTAATTTTCGTACCTGGCAAAGGCCGGCCATGCGGTGTCGGAGCTACATATCTGAGGGGTAACTCTAGAATAACTAGCAAGCGTTAACTGTTGAAAATAAAAATCTTTAATTTCCAGTACCTTCTTAAATTTTTTCCGTTACCTTCCTAATATGGCATACCTGTACCTTCCTAAAGAAAAACAATAAATGGTCGACTACCTCCAACTTATTCGACGCCTTGTTTGAAATATGAAATGCTGTTTACGAGGTAAAACAGCTGGACTTCTATAGTTCCTTGATGTAAAATCTGGACTCTCACCAGGAATATCCATCGAGGCTGCCCAAAGTGTTCGGTACTCGGTCCACTTCTATGGAACGTCGTCATGAACTCCTCCCTAGCCACCGAATTCTCCTTCATAACCTTGGTGAATAGTGTGCATAGTATTACGGTCAGGCGCCTCCTGTCATTTCCCACATCTGCGCTATATGTACGCTGTGCAGAAATACAGAACTACTGTAAATGCCAGAAAAGTGTTTTGTGTTGAATGTGCAGTATTGTGTTGGATATCCTGGCATTTGGCCTCAGGGCCCCTGGTAGAACCCCACGTTTCCCGCACACAAACTAGGAGGGAAGTAGCCAAGCTACCTATTATTCTCTAGCTTGTCTCTGCCAGGGTGGCCTGAGCTTCTTGGACGGAGACAAAAAAAAAAAATGGAAGAGTCGGAGAAATACACAGCGTACGCAAGAAGGGAGGGTATAACTAGGTAGAAATATGGAGGATATAGGAGAAGGCCTCCTCCAGGTTATCAATGGAGCAATAAACGCCATCAGGTGAAAGGGGACCCGGGGAGGAAGATAAATAAGACACAGAGCAAGAGAGTTGCGTGTAAGTCGCCACTGGCGAATCAGGCGGCCCAAGGGACAGTTAATCCTATCCAGGTTAAGTTCGGTTGATGAAGTAGAATCTCAAACTTTCGCATTTTGAGTATGCGTGTACTGTCAATACCAGCAGATTCAAAAAAAAAAAAAAAAAAAAAAAAAAAACCTATTATATTAGGCCATCCGAATATTTAAATTCATATGCCGTACTATGTGTCTTATGTCTATTAATTGCGTGTGTGTTCTATGGTCACTTTGTCTGTTTTTATGGACTAAAAACCCGAGATTCTGAGTGGAAAACCTTGCTATTTACACCTGAGATCGACTAACTCAGCCACGGAATGAAAAACGCCCATTTAAGTTCCTCACGTCATCGAAGAGATTCGAAACCGGGGCTTTTCGACCAGGATGGGGAGGACAATGACGATACCACTGTGCTACCGCTCAGAGTGTACCCACAGAGTGAAGAGCACACCTGGAGGCTTCAGCAGACCAGGCCCTGCCCGTCCTTCAATAATGGACAAAGCAAAACCAGCTAAGTATATCCCCTGTCAAGACGAACTGCATCTTGCTCAAAGGGAGCCTCGACCTAAGCCGAACCCTACAGATTAAAATCGACAAAAACCATCAAATTTTCCAGACAGCTGAAGTACGTCGGCGTGATACTCGATCCAAACATCTCCTTCCAGCATCATCTTAAATATCGCCGCACAAAAATCAGACACTACACCGCCCTTATCGCCAGGGACTAGGGCCTAGGCCGGGGCATTCTCCGCCTGTTTTACAAGACCATCTTCACTCGCATATTTATCTACGCATCTGGCGCGTGGTACCACAAAGCCACAACCGCCGTTAATAAAAGAATCATCAATTCGATTCATAGACCGATCGTGCTGACCATCACCCGTGCCTTCCACACGGTGAGCACTCACGCCCTCCAAGTTATCGTGGGATCCTACCATTGGATTTATAGATTGTATGTCGGGGCCTCCTGCACCACCTGGATTAAAGGCACCCACAGATTTACGTGGAGTTCACTATTGGGATCACCAAAAACAAGACTACAGAGAAGAAAAGTCTTTATGCTCACCTGCAGTGGTCGTGGCAAGATAGATGGGCTACCTCACTTACTTGTAAAATCACAAGGAAGTTTATCCCTAACGTCATCCATATCTACTCCAATTCACAACCCTGGTTTTCTCCTGGGCTCCAGACAACCTACCTCCTCATCCGACACGGACCGCTGAACTCCAAATTATCGCTCCTTGGAATTCAAGAAGACCCTACTTGCATCTGCGGGGGATTGAACAGCTGGCAGCACCTCATACACGACTGCCAGTTCTATGACGACCTCCGCAGTGCTCTTATCACAAAAATACAATATCTGCCAAATGGCCAGGAACACCATCTGCTGGATACGAGTGAAGAGTACCAGGCCATCTCTGGCTACGCGCTGGCCCAGTTAGCGAGGCGGAGGGCTGTCATCGCAGTGATCGCCAATAACCTACGCCGCAACCACGAGTATCGAGCGATTATGCAAACACAATGGACATGCAACCAACAGAATCTGAAAGAACAACCGACCAACTTTGGATGACAATACCCCACGGACGCTGCTTGGACCACCTAGAACAGGAAACATGCCTCACTAGACCCACAAAAGCCTCCAAGGATTGCACTCGCAACCCGAAAAGAACTGACATCGAAGAAATAACAAGTGACACATTACATCACGGAGGGGCACCAGCCCAAGAATGAATCTACCAAGAAATGCCAAGCGATACATCATATCATGAACGGGCATCAGTCCAAGGACTGTACCAAAATTAACTCCACCAAATCAGATCCACGATAGTGATAGATCCTGCAGCTTGCTGCCCACAAGACTGTCGGCGAGGGAACTTGGCACTTTACCAAGTCCGTTTTACACCTCTATCCCCTGTAAGGGAGAGAGATAGTTTCCCGCCTTTCCCCCTTTTCGCACCACTTCTCTAACTGTATTACTAGCAAATGCCCAATACAATGTAAAATTTAAAATGTTCAAATTCAAACTGCATATATAGATCTTTTTCGGCCTAATTAGATTCAAGAACCTCTTTTTTTTTTTTTTTTAGGCCCTGGCTACTGTAATCTCAGGAAACTGGGTGGTAGGGCCTGCCAGAGTGAAATAAAATAAAATACTGGTGTAAATGATCTGCCTCCACGGGAACAAGTGTGGCAACGTTGGGTCCCAACAGGGGTCCAGTGGCTAAATGGCCAAATGAACAACGATACACAACCCAACACATATACAATATCAGCACACTTTTAAATCTTATGCCTCAACAGTGTGTTGTTTCACATGACAATGTATACTACGCGGAGATGGGGGAAATCCTTGGTGCCGTCTGACAACTAACACACTTTACACTTTACATTTCCACCACCTTGTAATCCCCTCTTTTCCTCTGGTGGGGTATGGGCCTGCCCACTCACTCCTTGGGGTCGCCTTCTCTATTAACCCCATATTTCTGTCTGTTTCCTCCCATCCTTCAGTCTCCCTCTACTCGTAAACTGCATATACAGAATATGAAAGATTCATTTGAAAATTTTGTCATTATTTTTGATTAACAAACAAGGAAATGGATGCATGTCCTTGTTAATAAAGGATTCTCAATTCTTAAAAAGTTTTTTAAAAATTAATTTATTCCGATCTCATGAACTATTGTTTTAGTAAGACTCATCATCTAAATGCAATAAACAATAAATGGTCCACAACCTCCAACCTACTCGACGCCTTGTTTAAAATATGAATTCTGTTTACGCGGGGAAACAGCTGGACGTCTTGTTTCTTATTGTGAAATCTGTATTCAATATGATGTCCATTCTACAACAGTAATAACATCCGAGGATATCCCCTAGAAATCATCAAAGCCTCCATTGGCTTGAGGTGCATTATTACCACAGCGAAGTCAACCCTATTTGTAACCTTCAACATGGCCTCGTGGAAGTAGATTCTAACAGAGAGAAACATTACACCATTGCTGATATCCTTCTCCGTAGAAGGCATGCACCAGATGTATACCAGCTCGTAAATCCAGCTCATTCCAGGATAGATGTAAGACGGACAACGGCCAGTTCTCCTGTAAAACACACAAAGAACTGAGTTCCCCATAAACACCTTAAAATTGTAGAATACACTTAACTTCATTGTGAAAAATCGTGTGATGATAAGAAGTAGAGAAATGCTGTGATGGCAGAAATCTATAACAAGACAGAATCATAGACCATGCAGCGAATTAATATACTTGTATTCTTCAACATAAATGGCCCATAAGTCGTTATTTATATATCTTTGGTAACAGTTAATGAAACTGGTATTTCAAATTGGGCGCTAATATTAATAATCTGCTGCAATCAATTATAAATTGTAAATAACAAATAGTCTTCACTCTTCTTGTCATTAGGCCGTACAGGACAGTTATTTAACTAAATGGAGTTAAATAAAATTTAATAATCAGTTGGGAGAGTGAGTCATTTGAATTGTTTGTTTCTTGTTAAAGCAATCTATATTTTTTTTTCCCAACTGACTTAACGATAACTAAAGGTTCTGACGGTGGTAAACTACACCATTTTGAAGATTAATTTGAAATATTCATTACTTTCTTGAATAATAAAGGCGGAAACACGAAAAGCGATAATCATTCGGGATACAAAATTAGAGTCATCATTTCCATGGATGGGACAATGACCAGAGATTTCACATATACAATTCCTAAGTTAAAAAAATAAATATATTCTTTCTATAAGACGTCATAAATCACTGACCTTAATTCTACATCAGTCTATCTACTGGAGTCATTTTGCGCTTCTGTCTGAACTTGCTGACTTTATTCTTAAATATCTCTTTAATGGTGTAGACAGGAAGCAAGATTACGATCTCGATGATATCGTAAGCAGAGGCAAGGGACATCCCAATCCACAATCCTAGAGTTCCTCCGACATTGCTAATAGCATCAAAATTCTGAAAATGAGCAATTGCGTATTTAAAAGACAATTCCATATTTAAAAAAAAAGTTAGCGAAAAATGTGATTGAACAAAATTAGCTAGCAGTTCACCTCGTTATATTTAGGCCAGACTTTTATATTAAGATACTTGAGAACATTAATTGCACATTAAAAAAGTAATGTATAAAAATAAATTATTCCTTAGAAGTACTTGGAAAAATCAAGATTAATGGAAACTGTTTTTTATGCCAATGGCAGCAGCAAGGAATCCAATCGAAAAGCAAAGCAATTTCAGTATCAAAGAATCTTAAGTAAACTGGGGCAGGGTTTGTATGAGATGAAGATTCTATGCAGGCTGGTAAAATCATTATATTTTCCGAAAGAATTGGGGCAGTGATTTGATCTACATTATATTTTAATGGCTTCATTATAGTCCAATATCATTACCGATTCTTTGATTAACGAAGCCAACAATATGGGAGATCAATAATTCTTAATTGGTGAAATGTGGTGCAGGTTTACAGATTGTTCTTTTACACCAACCTAATTGTAACACCATGAAAAAATCAAGTGTTTTCTAAGAATATACTCTCGTTAGTATACGGAAACACAGGAAGATTCCATCTCATAACATTCTGTATGTGATACCAGTGATGATGAAAAACATATTTTCATTTATTTCTGATTACAAGATCCAAGAAAACAGAAATACCTACAACTGATCAGCAATGGGACTTCCTTTTGTTTGAGTGGACGTTATCATACATACAACTCGATCAATCAATGATCAGGCTGGAACCAACACTCACTGTATATCTAGTGCTCTTATGGCTCCTCCAGCTCTGTTGATTTTCATCAACAGAGTGTATAGTTGACAACATTGAAATTGAAGGAGTCTCTTTTATTATAGATTTTGATGGATATTTGTGAACCATTAATATTAATATTCAGATCTAGGTAATTTGCTGTATGGTTGTTGTCACTGTTCTTTTCCAGAGTCAGTTCTGGAAGGTAAGTCGTCAATGTATCTGAACCAGTAAGTCCTCAATGTATCTGAACCAATAAGTCCTCAATGTATCTGAACCAGTAAGTCCTCAATGTATCTGAACCAATAAGTCGTCAATGTATCTGAACATTGATAGTTCAGTTGGTAATGCAGTTTCAGCATAGTATAAATAAAGGTTAGCCAGGACACAGCTGGTCGGACTACCCATTGGTGTACCTTTGGTCTGTAGATTGATGGTTCTTCCATCAGTAATGTAGTTATTTGCAATGCAGAGGTTGGTTAAGCTGTTCCAAAACGTTGGTTTGCTGTTTATCAGGTGACTGTAGTTATTGTACAGTTTGTCGAGAACTATTTTTAAGTTAGGTAGGTGAAGAGGCTGTAAAAATCATACATTAATATACTAATGATGTTACTGGTTTTTTAATGCATCTATTACAGGCTGATTATTATAAATAATTCTGCTTTTTGGTAAGGTGTTTATGATGAGTTTCAGAAGTAGTTCTAAAGTCTTGCCTGGTTTGTGTGCATAGCTGTGATTACATGGGGTGACGAATTTAAATCCTATAGGATTTTTGTGGAATTTGGGTATAAAATAGATGTATGGTAGGTTATAATTGTTAAAGTTAATTTTTAATTTCTTACTGAAGGCAATAAGCTTCTTAGTGATGATACTATTGTTGTTGGTTATAGGTTTGTATGTGTTACTTGAGTTCAGTTGTGTATTTAACGTATGATAATAAAAATGTTTGCAGATAAATGCAAAATAAAATTGTTAGGGGCTTTATCTACGGTAGTTATTATAAAGTGCTTATGCAGTTCAATTAGGTGTTTTTTGATAGTGGAGAAATTGTACTTTTTACCTGTGGCAAGTGTTGTACCTTGTACAACTAGTGTTTGATAATTATTGAGTAGGTTAGTGAGGAATGAGTTTATCCACATTTAGAAGGCTTCTATGGGTGTATTATATTTGTACGATAACATTAAGCAAAAGTTGAGTAAATTGTGATAAAGTTGGTTTTTGACCTTGATTTGGTTGATATGACTGATGGTGCAACCCGAATTTGAAGCCATTCGCCATGATATGTTTTAGTTCTTCACTTGGTATTATGTCTAGGTTACCAGTGATGATGTGTTCAAAACGAATATTGACATAAGGTTTAAAATGTGGTTGGTTGCATATGCAACTGTTTGAATCTGGTATAAATTTATCTAGATTGGTGGCCAAAACTTTGTAATTACATGCTATCAGCCCGAAAGGCTTTGAGTAGCTGAATCTTGATATTATTTGTATGTTGTGGCAGTTGGTAGGGAGGAGATCACCTTTCTTGTTGATGCACCTATTGATGTTAATTTTGTCCAGGTTGGTAAAGTACCATAATATTACGGTGGTATGCTCTTTATTACTATCAATATTCATAGTTTTTTAGTCTAAATTTACGTATATCTGTGATTAGATGGAGTAAGTGCATAGATTTAATATCTATATTATGAATGAATCTGTAGAGAGCCTTTAGAACACTAAGTTTAGTTCTGAAAAGCAAGTTATGGATTTATTGTACTTCCGTGTAACCATTATCCTATTCAGGGATCAACTGTGAAAAGTTTCCTAGTTTATAGGGTTGTTTGGATTTATTAATCTTGGCTTTAAATTTTTTATGAGGTTTGGGTTTATTTAAGCCTTTAATCATTTGGAATTTATTATAGATGCATATATCAGATGTATTGCTGGATATGGTGAAATTTGTTGTTTAGTCCGTATGGGTAGTTTGGGTTTTTAATTTTAGCATGTATAACTCAATTTTTTTACTACCTATATATTGTTTATTATCTATCATTTCTTCGCCTCTGTCTGGTCAGCCGTGATATATACATTAGCATTACGATTAACCTGGCTTCCGAAAATTAACGTCAAAATGCAGAAAAAAGTAAGGCCTCTGCCTTACTTTTTTCTGCATTTTGACGTTAACGACGTTGAAATCATCTGAAGTACAGCACTATGTCGACTATCCAAAGGCCTTCGATGCAGTGCCTCAAAACTGTCTGAGAGACACTGAAGATCTACAAAATCAACCAAACACTGACACACTTCCTAGATGCAACAATGGCGAAATGGAGGATCAACATGAAGGTCGAAAACGTTATGATCAGACGTATCCCATTCAGAAGGTAAGTCTTTGAGGATATACCCTAAGCCCAGTATTGTTCTGTGCAGAACTCAACAAACTCTCCACCTTGCTCAATAACAGCAAGAACGAATAAGCCCTAAAAGAAGTAAGGAAGAACTTGTGCACCCTCTCTCACTTGATGTGCATGGCTGACATCAAAATGTATGCCGCAACTGAGAATTAACTCCAACAGCTACTTCCGATCACTGAAGATTTAGCACTGATATCAGGATGCCATTTGGACTAGACAAATGCAAGAGACCCTTGATCTGCATCAAGAACACCCAGTCGGACGAAACTACCATCTGAAGACCTATGAAGGAATTGATGTCATGACACAGGGAGAGTCCTTCAAATATCTAAGGATGTTGTAGGCTCACCACTTGAAACACAAGAAGACCAAGGACTGCCTGACTGAGAAATAATATCAGAAAGTGAAAACCCTGCTAAAATCGAAACTGAATGGCAGGAACATGGTTAGAGCCAAAAACACTAAAGCAGTCCCAGTGAAAACGTAGTTCTTCGGGATCATAAACTAAACCAGCGCCGAGCTGAAAATATTATGAGACCGACAGAGATAATGATGACCAATAGCTGCCAACATTACCCGACCTCGGCCATGGGACTATAACCCGGAAAGAAGGAAGGAGGGGATTGACTGACTCGTTCAATAAGAGAAGAATTTATCTTCTCATTTCCAAGCAGAAGAAACAAAGACAGAAAGAAGGGTACAGGGGCGTTTCATTACACTGAAAGGAAGGCACTACATTGATCTTCAACAAGATTTCATAGATTAGATGGCTCCAATGCATGGCTCACGAGCAGGAAGCTTTCACAAAACCGACAGATGCATTCATGCCATCCAACACCAGCGAATCAACGCCAGAAAGTAGAGGAAATATATTGCGAGGGATCTCGGAGTGACAGATAACACATATCGATAATGCCAACTTGCCACAGGAGCAATTCAACACATCACCACAGAATGTGGGTGATCAACCAGACGTAATACACTCGTAGATATGACCAGTTAGCCAGGATAACACACCAGAAGCTAGCGCAGAAATACTAGTTAATCAAAGAAAGTTTGCCATATTACAACTACGAGGCTCAGGCCACGCTATAGACATCTGCTCACAGACTATACTGGTACCGTGCCATAATAATTGGCAAGACAACGGCGCACAAAAGACCAGACATAATTCTCTTCAAGAAGAAGGAAATGGCTACCTACCCGATCGATATAGCGGTGCAAAACACCGGAAACTTCCGAAAAACATATGAGGAAAAGATCAGGAAGTACTCAGACCTAAGACAAGAAGTAAAAGAAATGTGGCCTATGGAGAAAGTAATGACCATCTCGATTATCGTGTCAACCTCCGGAATGGTATCAAAGAACCTCCATAAGAACCTTGCAGATACAGATCTCCCAGACAACAATTACGTAGAACTCCAGAAAGCTGCGATCTTCAACACCTGTAGGATAGTAAGAACGTTCCTCGACAAACAATAATAACGATAGAAATAATATTATTAATTTCAATCATCCTTCCCATGCATTTGGTACCAGTACCTGTCACGGGGGGGGGGGGGGGGTAGACTTCCCTTAAAGATCTAAAGGTTTTTTTTTTTTTAACAATTAGTAAAGAATTAAATTTTGAAATGTGCTTCTCTCATATTACTTGGATAATGAAAGATTGGTTAATTAATTGTTTTGTCATAATTCATATATTTATTACAAAGGTAATGTTTCAAGGTCCTTGACAAATTCTATCTTCAGATCTTAGAGGACTAAATATTTATAATAACTTTTAATAATGTAAATTTTAGTTGAAAAATTTAATTAAGAAATATTTCATTTGAAATGTTTTAAGAATATATTTGAAGATGCTTTAAGAATTTTAATTTAATTAGATTTTTTTTTTAATAATGTAAATTTACATTTACCACGTGGTACCTTTATTTTATAACAATTAGATGATACCTTTATATATCATCTAATTGGGGAATCTAAGAAGGATCCTGAAACTTCACTTTTGGAATAAGTTTAGAAATCAGGTCAAATAATTAATAAGCTTTTCATTTTAATTGAATTTTTCACGTAGTAAAAGAGTCGTTGTTTTCAAAATTATTCCATTAATATGCATCCTGTCCCGTCTTCCAAATAATAATATTATTAAATAGATGATGCTTGTAAATTTGAGCAATGATTCCATATTGAAATATACTGTCTATTTAACATAACTGAGTGTTCATATTTGAATATAAATTTTACATAATGAGAGAGATATGGAATTTAGAAGTTGATTCAAGAAATTCCACAGTATTGAATTTGTATCGATTTAGAATAGATCTGCTCATTAAAAATAGGCATCAAAAATCTAACTTTTGATAGGAAAAAACTCTCACCTCATACTTTGGTAACTGCTGGTAGACTTCAACATCAGTATGTGACAATAAGTTCGAGAGCGATATTTCATGACATCTGTAATATAACTTCTGTAAATTTCCAATAATTGAAAAAAAAAATAGAAATATATATACATAAAGTGGAGAAGATTCCCTTATGCACTATGATTTATTGTACACTGTAATTGAATCGTTCCCACCATGTGTCGGCTGTCCTTGATTTGCCTGTCTAAAAGCAGGGTGCAATGAATTCTGAGTTGCGCAACCAACGAGCTTCCCGATGATCACCTCGTTTCTCACTCACTACAGTCCTCGCCGGTAGCAGAGTGGCTAAATCCACCATACTCACAATACCAGCTGGAAAAGGGACGAGTCACATCCCGCAAACGACGCGAGAAACTTTATGGGCTTTCTTTTCACTCTGAGGCCGCCTAACTCCCTGAATTAGTCGGTCTTAGGAGGGAACAGCAAGCTTTTTAGCCCAGAAAGTCGGGTTTTCCATCAAGCAAAACATGCAAACTAACCATATCACACACACTCAATTTATGAACGTAATACACATGGATGAATAAGGATAACCGTCGTTAACCGTAATGTGACATGTGGACATGTGTATATGTAATGGGCGGCACCTAGAACGTCTGTTCAACTCCGCCTCGTGTCTCTGTGAAGAACAGTATCACTACAAATGGGCCAGATATGTGTGTGACGCACGTTTGTGTGTTTTATGTGTGTGTTCTGTTGTTATGTTCTGGCCACTTGGCTACCCAGAAGCATCAGTCGCCTGGACAGATGATTCTGGGTACTCGTCCACACCACGGGAAGGTGGGCCAGTTCCAGTAGAGCACGTAACGCCTCAAAAGAGACTCTGACCCACCTGATGTTGCCAAAAGGTGGGCCAGATTCCTCCGGGGGCCCATTCCAGAGGAAAAAGAAAGGAGCGAGAGAGGGAAAAAAAAAAATAATAATAATATTAATAAAATAAAATGAAAAAAAAAAAATAAATAAAATAAATAAAATAAATAAAATAATAATAAAATTAAAAAAAAATAATAAATAATAAAAAATAAATAAATTTTAATTGTAATAAAGAAGGAGAGAAAAAAAAAAGAGAGAAGAAAGAAGAAAGAAAAAAAAAAAAGAAGAAAAAAAAGAAAGAGAAAATAATAATGATAATAATAAAGTAAACACAACCCGTGGTGCTGGTAAAAAAAAAAAAAAAAAAAAAAGGACACGTGATAATAAAAAAATAATAATAATAATAAATAAATAAAAGAATAAAATAAAATAATAATAAACTAATAGTAAAAAAAAAAAAAAAAAACAGACACACACAGACTGGTGCTGGTGAGAGAAGAAAAAAAAAAAAAAAAAAAAAAAGGTAGTCTTTACTCTTGTATCCAGAATAGTTCAGATGTGGAATGATGACCTTTAGGATCAGTGCAGTGACAATTCATGCAGACATGAACCATAGAAGAAAACTATTGTCCCGCTTGCTTACACAGTTGTATTTGGTGGATTGTTCTGGTGCGCTAATCTGGCGTTGATTCTTTTTCTGCGAGCAAACACCTCGGAGGCAAAGTTCTGAAGTGCTGAGAGATTATTCTTATTATGCAGAAGCATTTCCTCATTCCCCGGAGAGAGATCTGGAACGTCAGTTCGGAGCTTCACCCTAAGATCGTCGTAGATTGTACAGTTATAGAGCAGGTGACTCCAATCTTCTGTATTCCCGCAGCTGCAGAGATCGGTGTGATGCAAGCGAAACTGAAAGAGTTTTTGATTGAGAGAGCCATGTCCTGTTATCAGAAAGGAAGTTTGCATAGTTAAAGAGCACCAGGTTTTAACTGATTTAGAGAGTAAGAAGGTCACATCAGGCAGAAATTTTCTTGTCGTCATTCCAAGTGCGGTGGTGTCCCATCTGGTCTGCCAGATGCTAATCAGCTCGTTAAACCATCTGGATTTCTCTTTTTTAGGATCTTCATTTAAATTTAGCTGGATTCCAAGTAATTCTGAAGGTATTTGTTTTTTGTGTCGAAAGCAGAGGCCACGATAGATGACAAATAGATCCAATGGGAGGGACCCCGCAATAACTTGCACTGCAGCGGTGGAAACTGTTCTACAGACTCTGAGAATAGAGAGGAGCATGCTCCGCTGGATGGAATTCAGTTTTAACCTCATTTTGGAATTAGTGGCACGATGAAACCAAGCTCCTGCTGCATAAGTGACTATGGGCAGGAAAACAGCATTATAGTAGAGAAAGAGTGACTTCCTAGAGAGACTCCACTCCCCTCTGGAAATTCGAATAATTGACCCTGTGAACTTTTTGATTTTGGTACATAAATGAATCAGATGAGGATAGAAGGAAAGCTTATGGTCAATAATGACCCCAAGGAGTTTTGCTTCAGTGACTATAGGAAGCCGCTTGCCAAAAATTTTGACTTGGGGAGGCCGCCTGAGATCTAACTTGGATTTAAAAAGCATCATTTTTGTTTTCGATGGATTAATTTTAAGTTTGTTAGCCAATGACCAGGTGGAAAGGTCAGTTAAAATCTGGTTTGCATTCACCTCCAACACTGCACGAGAACTGCCTGAGACCACAATTGTCAGATCATCGGCGAAAGCAAAAATTTTGCAATTCTGGAGAGAGTGGCCCAGCCAGTCTTGAAGCACAATGTTCCAGATAAGGGGCCCCAGGACTGAACCTTGGGGACACCCTCGAAAAACCTTCCTAGAGACTTGGAGAAATTTGGATTTGACAATTATTGAGCGGTCAGAAAAATAGTTTTGAAATAATTTGTACATATGAAAGGAGCATCTGGCAGACCGGAGACGTTCAAGAGCGCTGTCCCACCAGACAGTGTCAAAGGCACCCTCGAAGTCGACCATAATAGCTAGTTCAAACTTGGATTTAGAATACCGTAATGTGACAGTTTTTTTTTGCTCTCACCAGTACTTACTTAACAGAGATCTTCATACCTGTTTTTCCATTCAGTCTATTCCCTTCCCAAACTGCGCCTATAAATAAAATTCTTCAGATACCGGAAAATTCAACAGTTCAGTTTCAAATAATATCAGTCCAATCATAACTTTTACTTGTGAATCCCATTACGAGGTTGTGAGTCCCATGGAAGAAAACCCTGTTGATCAAATATCACTATATATTACCGGAAAACTTATTTTGAAGAATTATAACGAGAGCGTCAGGATTGTAAAAAGCCAAAAGATACAATATTTAATTTTTATATATAAATTTTTTGTAAATTACTCACTGGCAAAACTACAAACTCTTGTTCATATCTTTCAGGGCTACTTTTAGCCCGAATTAAATCCCAAACACAACGTGGCATGATTTTACGTCATGTAGGGCTTTAATTTGTCATTTCTGTCGTGGCGTCGATTCGACTAGGTGTCTGAGGAAATATAGCTCCAAAATTTACCATTCTAACATCAGAATATTTGTCTGTTCCAGTACTGTAGTCGGTAGAGAACAGCGAAGCCGAACTGCCCTTTTGAACATATCACAGGCATGATCAGTTGGATTCAGATCTGAAAAATTAGGCGGCCAATTTATGCTGGAAATCTTTGGAATGTTCCTTGAAGACAACTTTTTGAAAGGTGGACAGTTGAGTTTCTCCTCTTGAAAGAATTCGACACAATCAGGGTGAAAATGAAACACTGTAGGGTGAATCTGATTCGATACGGAAGAAAGATATTTATTGTAGGAACATTAGTGAATATCTGCCATCGGCATGAGTGGTCCTAGTCCGTACCAACGAAACATGGACCAAGCCGTTCCATGTCTTTTACAGTCATTGTGCCATTTGTGCTCATATTATGTGAAAGGCTACATCCAAATACCGTATGTTGAGTTATCTATTCACGCAAATCGCAAACGGTTTCTAACTTTTTTAGCAAGCGAGTGTAGGAGTATTGTGAATAAATTACACCATGAGCTTTTGATTAATGCTATTGTAATCGAGGACTGAGAAACCATGATTCTATCCAGGGTATGTGATGAAGGATTTAATTATGGGGAGTTTGTGCTGCTGTTCAGGAGGAACAGGGAGGGTCCAACTTTTATGGACTGTTTTCATTCGCTGCCTCTAGATAATTGGATTCCGGCGAGGAAAGTAAGATTTTTCTCAAGGTAACTTGGATTGATTTTGTTCCAGCAAAACAGCAAAGTGACCAGACGGTGCTTCACTTCATTTTGAACTCGTATACAGAACTTATTTCGATGAGATGACATTGACAAATTGGTAGAATGTCGATGTTGTCTGTCTCATGGACTACTCATTCCATGGACCAAATTCCACTTAATGCTTATCTGGTGACTTCCTTACTTTCAAATAACCAATAGTTTATGTATCACTATTGACAACGCTTAAATGTGTTCCAATCTTCGCCATGTCAAGAATGGAATCTGCAGAAAACCAAATTGGGCTCAATTTTAAGACACTACACATAATTACAACTCATGGTTTTTATTTCTTCCACTCGAATTTTAAATAACATACTGTATATCTTTTATTATTATTATTATTGCTCTTATATTATTTCTCCCTGACTGGGGGTTACCTTCGTGACGGGTATTGCTACCAAGTACACAGGGTGGTTGTTGTTATGTCTGATATTACTGTTGGTCGGTCCATGAACTCTCTGACTATCCTACAAGTGTTTAGGATTGCGACTTTCTGAAGTTTCTTGTAGGCGTTTTTTGGTAGAGCTATTGCTGCTAGGTTGCTAAGTAGGGTCTTTGGCACCATACCGGTGGTAGACACGATGATCGGGATGATCGTTACTTCTTGCATGTGCCACATCTCTTTGATCTGCTGTCTTAGGTTCGTATAATTCCTAATTTTTCCCCATGTGTTTTCTGCAGGTTTCCAGTGTTGGGTACCGTTATGTCAGTCAGATTGGTCGCCTTTTCTTTCTTGTCCACAAGGGTTATGTCCGATTTGTTGTGCGGGATTGTACTATCCGTTATTATGGCGCGGTCCCAGTACAGCTTGCGGATTGGGGTCTCTAGTATTGGCTGGGGTTCATACTTGTAGTAGAGTACACTTTCTTAGATCAACTGGTATTTCCTTGCTAGCTTCTGACGTATTATCCTGGCTACCTGCTCGTGGCTATGAGTGTACTCACTCTAGGTTGGCAATCGCTGTGTTCTGTGTTGCTCAATGCGGTCTATCAGGTCCTTTCCTTCCTCTTTCCGGTCAATTGTCAGTGTCTCCACGGCTGATTTCGGGAGATGTTGGCGGCTCTTGTTCATCATTGTCCTTATCTTTCTCATGATATCTTCTAGCTCGGTGTTAGTCCAATCTATGCCGCCGAAGGAGTATGTTAGCACTGGGACTGCCTACGTGCTTATGGCTTTATCTGAGTTCCCTCCGTTCAGCTTTGCTTTCCGCAGGCTTCTAAGTCTGTGATGGTATTTTTCGGTCAGGCAGCCTTTAATTTCCTTGTGCTGTAACTGCTGAGCCTACATCATCCCCAATTATTTTCGGCCTCTCTCTCTGCCGTGGCTTCGACCTCTTTACCAGTCTGCAGCTGGTTGTTTCGGTTGACTAATTTTCCCTGGTGCAATCCGTGGGTCTTGCATTTATCTAGACCGAATTCCATCCTAATATCATTGCCGAATTCTTCGGTGATCTGGAGTAGTTGCTGATGACGCTTCTCGGTTCCCGCATAGAGCTTGATGTCCTCCATGTACATCAGGTGGGTGAGAGCGTACAGGTTCTTCCTTCTTTCTTTGAGATCATATCCGTATTTGCTACTGCTGAGCATGGTGAATAGCGGATTAAGTGCTAGACAGAACCACAATGGGCTCAAAGCATCACCCTTAAAGATTCCTCTACTGATTGGGATTGGCCTGGTTGTGATGTTTTGGACCTTAATTGTGGTACTCCATTTCGCCATCGTTTCTCCTAAGAAGTTTGTCACTATCGGATTGACTTTGTACATGTTCAACGCCTCTATTAGCCAGCTAAGAGGCACGGAGTCAAAGATCTTGCTTTAATCTATGTAGGCTGTGTACATGTTGCGGCGCTCTTGTAGCCTAGCACCATATCCGCGGCATTTCTCGTTAATTGTTCCTTGCATCCTTTGCTCGGCCGCTTCCATCCTTTCTGCTGTTCGGCCATTATGTTCTGGCTCTCCAAATGGTCTGTTATCTTCCTGGTTATTCAGCTGGTCAGAAACTTGTACATTGTTGGGAGGCGGGTGGCTGGCCTATATTTCGCCGGGTTGGTGTCTTGTATCTTCGACTTTAAGCTTCAGATATGTGATTCCTTGAGTGAATAACTACGCGATTGTCTCTGGGCGCCTTATCATTCCGGTGAACTGCTCTGCCAGGTACATGTGTGGGCAAGTGAGCTTCTTGTAACAGTAGTTGTGGTCGTTATCTATTCCTGGAGTTTGCTAGTTGTGAGATTTCTTGATCGTCCGTTTTACTTCTTCCCGAATCTGCAACTCTCTCATTTCTTGTACGTCGTTGGTTTTCTTGCGTTCTAGTTGTACCCAGGGAGCTCTGCTATTATGTCTTACTTCCCTGCCCCATATGTTTCCCCTGAACTCCTCAATCGTGTTCTACTCGGATGGTCAGTTTCCTTTTTTCAGTCTTCTACTCAGATGGTCATTTCCCTTTTTTTTCCTCTTCTCCGAGACTGCTTTAAAAGCGTTTTTGTTCCTCATCGAATATTCAGTTGTTTATTTTCCTCTGGGAGCTCTCTTTGTATTTTATTATTATTATTATTATTATTATTATTATTATTATTATTATTATTACAGTATTGCTATTATATTATTTTTCCCTGATTGGAGGTTCCACCTTGTGACGGCTATTGCTACCAAGTACACAGGGTGGTTGTTGTTATGTCTGGTGTTACTGTTAGTCGAGGAACTCTCTGACTATCCTACAGGTGTTCAGGATTGCGACTTTCTGGAGTTCCTTGTAGGTGTTCGCTGGGAGACCTATTGCTGCTAGGATGTTATGTGGGGTCTTTGTTACCATACCTGTGGTCGACACGATGATCGGGATGATCGTTACTTGTTGCAAAATATTATTATGCATATTTTAAGTTTTTGTTTTAAATCCTGCAAAGAGGAAATTAATATCTCTTAAGAATACATTTCATATCAAAATCAATTGACGTCAGATTTTATATTTAGTATAAACTTTTTATTAAAACATGCAGTAAAGCTAAATTTTGTACCACCAATTTAATAAAAAATCGTCTTTCCAAGGAAGTCAACAATAACTTTTAGTGCAATTTTAGATAGCAGTTCACAGATAAATCTTCGCATTCATAATTAACAAAATCTGGATAAGTAAAATACCAATCAACAATTTTTCGGCGGATCCACTTAGCTGGTTGAATTATATACAACCGAGAGATACAATTAATTCAGCAATTGATTCTTCAAAATCCTTAAAGACTATATAATTAAAATATATTAAAAGATAACTCAATAGGAACGCGCATTACTTCAAGAAGTGATTTCTGAAGTTATTCCGAGTAATTTGTTTTTGTTTTTTTGTTTTCTATCAATGTCCATTTGATTCTTGGCGGGTGAACAGTTTTGATTGTTTGAATTTAAAAATTTCTATGGAGTTTTCGATCGTAAAAATAAAAACAACCACCACCGTTCGCACGGATTAAAGCCGCTATTCGCTTACGCGTTGAATTCCCTAGATGTCTGAAGACGTCTTTAGGAATCTGCATCAATGCTGCCTTCAAGACCTTCAACAGTGTTCGAATTTTATGAAGATTACCTGTCCATACTCCTCACTTTCCATTCCAAAACATCCCACTGGTTTTCAATTGGATTGAGGTCAGGCGATGGAGGACTATCAAGATGGGAGATATCATCACTGCGTTCCTCGAACCACTTGCGCACAGTGCTGGTTCGATGACAGAGCGCATTATCGTCTTGGAAGGTCCCGTTTCTGTCCCGGAAAAAAAAAAAAAACATACCAGGGCGCATATGGTCTCTTAAGAGCTTCCGGTAGAACTATTGAGTTTTGAGGGTACTTTCGGCACATTATGGTGGGAAAACATCCTCAGAAGTTTCGCCAAATGAAGATCCGGAGCAGCCTTTTCCAGATGATAAAGAATTACTTCCAAAACAGAGGTGTAAATAGTGGCATAGTGGTTTTTGGAATGCGCCACTATGGTTCCCCACATCTGCGCCATGGTATTTTGTGAAGAATTACAGAATCTCTGTAAAAGCCAGAAAAAATAATGTTTGATTTTCGTCTGAATGTTGGGTTGTTGTGTCTCTATCTTCTTGGCCGCAGGGCACTTAGTGGAACCCAACGTTGCCAGCCATCACTGCTGAGAGGTGAGCCGGGTTGGCCTTTCCTAGGGTCGCCTGAGCTTCCTGATAGAGACCAAAAAAAATTGGAAGGAGTTAGTAAGGAAATAGTGACGAAAGGTGCGGTACAAAGTAGTTAAAAAAAAACAGCAAGGCACGGATAAGGCGATCTGCTAGAGATGGAAACAGGGAAGGGTGGGTAAGGGGACTGGCCCCCGGGGCCAGTCATGGGAAACAGATGCTCCCGTTAGACTGCCACATGAAGCTCACATGGCAAGTATCAATCCTAATCCCAGAGGGGTTAGCATGGCGTCATAGAAATCCCACGACGGAGAGCTCGTCGTCAGCAGATCCCCCTCGGGAGAAATCACACCTGGATGAGAAGGAAGCATCCAGGTCAGCAAAGATAAGAGAAGAGAATGGGAACGCATCAAGTAATAATGGGAACACATCAAGTAACCCCTGGCCTTTTGACCCTGAAGGGAAAGTGCAACACTATTTAACCTTTTAACCAGTTACAATCAAAGGTTGTTGCAATAAAGTGATGACTGAGAGAAGCAGGCTAGAACTTTAAAAATGACTGGGAGCTGGTTGTTGGATGGTTTATGGAGGAGATGTCAGGATAAGGCGTCTTCCCTTTAAGAGAGAAGTAGCAAATGTGGAAAAAGCTGTGAAGTCTTGTGTGGAATTGATAAGTGCACTAACAGGTTGCATGGTAGTCAGGATAAGATCTGTGAATAGTTTTTGCCGGAAGACAAGACAACTTGATTTTTGCGAACGCAGTAAATTAAACCCTGGAAAATGTCATGAACATCTAAGGGAAGATTACCAGTGAGCTTGGAGAGCTGCAGTAGAGGTTGTTCTGCAAGCGCGGGTCATATGGAGTAAGATGATTATCTGTGTCTGTTCAAGGAAGTCTTGGATGAATCGCTTGTTGGTCCGGCGGTACCAGACTTCTGCACTATAAAGGAAAATTGGAATGAAGATGGTGGAATATATGAGCTGAAGGGATTTACCCTTCAACCCCCAGTCTCTCCTAGTGACTAGTGCGAGCACGGCGGTTAAACTGTCTTGTATTGTCGCTG
The DNA here is from genome assembly GCF_048544385.1 of Mastigoproctus giganteus. Taxonomy (NCBI): domain Eukaryota; kingdom Metazoa; phylum Arthropoda; class Arachnida; order Uropygi; family Thelyphonidae; genus Mastigoproctus; species Mastigoproctus giganteus. The sequence goes on from NC_143582.1 coordinate 7,867,220, forward strand.
ATTGCCTTCAAGTTAGGGCTAAAGGACTGGCGGTCAAAGAGGGTGACATAAAGAAATTTCACAGAACAAAGGTTCGTGAGTGACTGCTCGCTGATCCATATAGTTGGAGGGCGACGAATGTATAAACGTACACACAAATTACAGCAGCTTCACAAGAGCCTGTGCAAAGGGGAATATTTTTAAATTTCTGTTCTGGACCCTTGTGCTGCTGCGCCACACACAGCACAAGCTGACAACGAAATTTCAGAAGGATTTTGATCAACCTTTAAGCTAAAAAACGTTCCAGGGTCCTGATGGTATTTCTCCAATTGTTCTCAAAACCTGTTCTCCTGAATTTAATCCTATTCTGTAACACCTTTTTTCACTTTCCTATTCCAGAGATGTTTTTCTCTCTTCTTAGAAATATCCTGCCAGTTGTTACCCAGTTCTTAAAATGGGGGACAAACCCTCCATCCAATTATCGTCCCATTGCAATTATTTCTACTATTTCTAAAGTAGTGGTGAAAACAATTAACCAAGAACTCTTAAACTATCTAGAAAACTTCCATCTGATACCAATGATCGCGAGTATGAATTCTGCCAGTTTCGATCAAGTGGTGATATTCTGGCTTATGTTACCCATCTATGGACATATTCAATTGAAAAAGTTTGATAATTTTAAGCAGTTGCTCTTGACATTTCAAAATTTGTAAGAGAAAATCTTGTCTGACCACTTTGATTACATGCTTATGATTTATGATCACAAAGGAACTGGATGCAAAAAATAATTTTGATATCGGATATTTGCATTTCAAGAAAGCTTTTAATAGGTTTGCACATGGAAGACTGCTGTACAATTGGAGCAATATTAAGTGCCAGTTGCTACAATGGATAAAAGGATGGTTGAGTGGGAGAAGACAGAGAGTTGTAATCAATGGACCCTACTCTCCGTGGACTAATGTCATTAGTGGAGTCCTACAGAGTTCAATGTTGGGTCCGTGATTGTTTTCTGTATTTATTAACGATATTGATTATGGTATATCAGACTTAATGTCTATGTTTGCAGACGATACGAAGGTCGTCAGGGTTGTTAATGACATTAATGACAGTACGTCGCTGCAACAGGATCTATAAAAGTTGACCTGATGGGCTGAGATGTGGGAATGCAGTACTTTACATTGACAAATGTAAAGTACTACATATGGGAAACAGCAACCCCAGAGCAACGTATCAACTCTGTGGAACTACACTGACAGTGATAGAGAATGAAGAGGACCTGGAGGTAAATTTGCAGTCAAATATGAAGTTTTCTGAGCAGTGTAGCCGGGCTGCAAGAGTAGCTCATTGTGTCTTGTCAATGATATACAGGAACATTTATAGCAGGGATAAGGAGTGATTATTAACTTGCATAAGGCAATGGTCAGGCGACACCTTGAGTACTGTTTACAAGTCTGGAGGCCTCATTTCAAGGAGGATGTAGAGCCGTTGGAACGAGTACAGAGAAGGGTAACAAGATTAGTGAATGGAACAAAGGTTTGCTCTTACGACGAGACACTTAAGTTTTGAAAATCACATTGTCTAGGGACTAGGTACCTGCGAGGTGAACTGATTGAGGTGTATAAAGGCCTGAATGGTTTGAGCGTGCTCAATGTTGATGGGATTCTTCTTGTTGCTCAGAATAATCGCCTGAGAGGACAGAAATTCCAATTGAAGAGAGACAGTTGTAGGATAGATGTGCGGAAGTTTGCCTTTATGTTGCGGGCGGTTCATTGCCGAAACAAACTTTCATCTGTCGCTGTAGAAGTTAATAGCTTAAATAGGTTCAAAGCAGAGCTAGACAAACATATGGAGCGAGTGGATTGGTGAAAGGAGAAGGTTTTTTTGTTTTTTTCTGGCTGCTGCTGTATAGGCTTGCCTTCTCGCATCACATTCCTTTACTAATGGTAATTTCGTGAACATTACAATCTACAGATGTTTAATTCTAATGTCAACGAACATATTCTTTAATCTTCTCAGCCTTCAACTCATGCACGGTTCTAAGTACTATAAGTTCTATTACCAGTCATGTTTAGGGTTTTCATTTAAAAAAAAAAAGACTGTTCCACATCGTTCTTTGTACACTTTAACCACTGTGGGCCATGAGAAACCGACGGAATATGCCGTTTCCGATGTGGAAGCAGCTGACGCACGAGCTCCTGCAATCATGCCCTTTTTAAATTATGCAATGCCTCATAACTATTGCTTTATCACTTTGACTTGCATGAACAGCTGCCCACTTCCACTGCTTCAGGGTACAAAGATCTTTTTCTCATTTTATGCTGCGAGTTATGCCGCATAGTCCATTACGGATGTGGTGGTCATCATTCAGTTATCAATGACTGCATGTACTTAGTACGAGTAAACATTTTACTAGATATGTTTCTGCTTATTCTTACCTGTTATATATATATATATATTTTTTTTTTTTTTTACTTTTACCAACTGAAAACCCCAACCAATTTTTAAAATTCAAATAGCCGTAGTTCATTAGTTATTTAAAGTAACTACGTCACCGTTTACAATCGGACGGTGGAACAAAATGGTGGTGGACCGTTTTGAATAAGTTCCGAAATCACATCGTTATGTTATGTAAAAGTCCTCATGTATTTTAGTTAGCATGTAATTGAAGCGAATATTTCCCTTACCCTCTTGAAAGCGAGAATTTTGGGCAGTCCTGAAAAATAATATTTTTCAGATTAAAAATAAATATAAAGCTTAAGTTTTTATTCGGTTATATTGCCATCAATTTACTTTTTTATCAATTGCAGTTGAATTACAGAAGAGAAATATTAAAAATAAAAAGTTTGTGCAGGAATAATAAACAGGGTATATAAATATGCATGGTAGACTTATGTTACATGAATATACATTCCAATATGGGAGGTTTTCTGTTACACATTTTATTTTTATAATTTCCAATTTAAATTAATTTTACAGATTATTTTTATCGAGAATAGTTAAATGTTTTACCAATATGAATCTTTCAGGAGATAAATTGGGAAATTAAAAAAAAAAATGTCACAATAGGGCCATCAGAAGATCACCTCATCCAGCCATGTTTAGTATGTTCATAAATTGGGTAGGCGCTCTGGTCAGTTTGCTTTTGCTGGTCGAAAACCCAGGGTTTCTGGGGTGGGAGGGGTGAGAAACTCGTTATCTTTGCTTCAGGAAAAATCGAGACCTTTCGTCAAGGACGATAACAACGTAGGAAGCCTAAAGACGGAGGACACATGTAATTCGTGGATATATGGACGAATGAGGTTGTTCTCGTGTAACCATAATATGACAATTTTTTGTCTGTGCAAGGTATCTTTCTATTGGTCAGTTGATTCTGACAATTTAGCTAACAGACAGTAATGCTTCTGATCAAAAGTTTCCTGAAAGTATGTATGATTTTGTTGCTAGGGGGCGCCTACGACGTCAATCCAACTCCACCTCGTGTCTCAGCCAACACACTGCAAAACAAAAGCCAGGAATCTGATTAGTGTATATTAGTGGGGTTATTAGTGGGAATATTAGTGGGAGTATTAGTGTGAATAATAGTGTGAACAGTGATGTTGTACTGTTGTGTAATTCTTGCCAGTTGGCTACACAGAAGTAGCAATTACATGGACAGCTACTTCTGTTTCCTCAGTGTAACAAGGGTTTTCCCGATCTGTTAGGGGCAAATATTAATAAATGCAATAATGCAGTGAAAGTCTCAGGAAGCATTAACTACTCTGACCATGACCACAGGGGTCAACAATCTTTTTCTTCAAATGACTCAGTTTCTGTAGGCTCTGTGTGTGTGTTTTGAATATTTTTCGATACTTTCCAGTTTATGAGGCTGTTGACCTGCTTCACCTCAGTGATGTGGATGATGATCGCCTATTAAAGTTGCCTTATAAACCTTCCACCCTACCTCTCACTGCTATGCATAAAGAAAGTCTATCAAAACAAGCAAATTGGCTAGAGAACGCAAGCAGTTTTTGTACCTATTACGCATAGGCAGATGAATTAGTTTCGGGTGGCCTTATATGCCACTTTATAATTAAGATATACCTAACGTAACGAAACAGGCCTACGCGCTCTGGATTCATTGAGAATTTATTACAGTTACACACAGAGCGTACAAATAAAGAAGAAATATATTAGCTTTCGGCTATATGGTAGCCTTCATCAGAATTAAAAAATACATGTATTTTTTTAATTCTGATGAAGGCTACCATATAGCCGAAAGCTAATATATTTCTTCTTTATTTGTACGCTCTGTGTGTAACTGTAATAAATTCTCTAAGATATACCTCTTCTGCTACCTATGGACCGCCTGCACACACTTAATCTGCTATTCCCAATCACCTTAAAACTGGAAGTAATTCAGACTAATAATGATACTCACATTACATCAAGTTAGTAAGAAGTTTTAAAGCACTGAAGTCGACCCAGACTTTTACAGTAACTGAACACAGACAGGTTTCCCTTAATTCACTTACAATATAATTAGCATTAGTAACGGCCGCATGGTGCAAGAAAGCCTATGGCTTATGCTGCACCAGCCAAAAAAAAAAAAAAAAAAAAAAAAAATCCGAACAAAACAATGATAAAAATAAATAAATAAATAAATAAAATAAATAACTAAATAATAATAATTAATAAATAAAAAATAAATAAAAAAGAAATTAAACCTATCATCCTATGCGCTTCCCTTACCTGAAAGCACTATCCAGATGACGTTTGATTTTCCCCAAACTGTCGGCCTCTACCACCCATGAAAGCAACTTATTCCAATAATTTATAACTCGCTAGCTAAAATAAAACTTCCTGCAGTCCAATCTAAACATTTTTCCCCTGTAACTTGAATTTATGTCCCCTTGTTCTAGCATCATTTATAATCTTGAAAATTTTGTCCTCATTCATTTTACTAATGCCTCCCTCTCAGAGCTTTAAACACCTCAATCAAATCTCCTCTAAGGTGTCTAGTTTCCAAACTCTGCAACCCACATATTCGAAGTCTTTCTTCATAAGGACGCCCTTTTGCCTATCGCGCCAGGTGAGTTACCCTACTTTGCACCCTTTCAAGAAGCTCGATGTCTTTCTTTATGTTCGGTCTCCATACACAGTATTCCAAGTGCGGTCTAACATAAGCCTTATATAAGGGGATTATCACGTCCTTATCTCTACTTGCAAAAGTTCGATAGATCATCGATAGGACACCATGGGCCTTCCTTGCAACCTGTTTACAATGCTCAGAGAATTTCATGTCTGACCGTATCGTAACACCCAAGTCCCTTTCCTCCAGTACTGGGTTTAGTTGAACTCCACCAAGTTATTTTGGGATTACTGTTTCCCAGGTGTATTACCTTACACTTTGTTGGATTAAAGGACAGCTGCCATTTTTCTGACCATTCCTGAAGTCAATCTAGGTCTCTCTGAAGAAGCTCAGCTTGACAGTGATCATTAACTACTCTACCAATTTTAACATCATCTGCAAATTAAGACATCACGCCCTCTATCCCTTCATCGATGTCGTTTATGAAAATTAAAAACAACAGTGGTCCTAATACTGATCCTTGGGGAACCCCACTTCTTACATCAACCCAATCTGAGGAATAGCCAATTTATCATAACCCTCTGCCTCCTGCCCTGAAGCCATCCTTCTATCCATCTAAGGATTTTCCCAGTGATTCCAACCTGTTCCAACTTATAAAGCAACCGCTCATGTGGGACTGAGTCAAAAGCTTTGCTGAAATCTAAATAAACAATTTCGAAATTATTCGCTAAATCCAGCTCGTGAATGACCCTTTCGAAATAGCGAACCAGATTTGTTAAACATGATTTTCCCTTTACAAAATCATGCTGAGTATCCTTGAGAATTTCAGTTCGATCCAAATGATCCTGAATTCCACCCTTGATCATTGCCTCCATGATTTTCCCTACTACTGAAGTCAGACTGACAGGTCGATAATTTCCCACTTCACTTTTAGAACCACCCTTATGAATGGGAGATACATTTGCACTTTTCCAATCCAAGGGAATCTCCCCAGAGTCTAGTGATGCTCGCATAATTAGCCTCAATGGTTCAATGCACTCGCTTGCCGCCTCCCTTAAGATTATAGGGTATATTCCATCAACTCCAGGAGCCTTACTGGTCTGTAGGCTCGAATGTTTTTTCATTAAATAATCTTGCGAAATTTCAATATCATTAATTACATATTTTTTAACTTCGCTCCCACAATTTCCCATTGCCACCAAAGGCTTTTCATTTGTAAATTTCGATGCAAAATAACTGTTGAGTTCATGTACAACGGCAGCTGGTGTATTTATTACTATCTCCTTTCCCTTACGTAAAGGTCCGCTCTGGTTTGTCCTGCTCTTCTTGGCATTTATATATGTGAAGAATTCTTTATCCCCCCTCTTCACCCCCCTCATAATGATGTATGAAAAGTGATTGTACATACCAGGAGACTAAGGAAGGGGCAAGTCTATCACAGGGCAAAAGCGATCGTCCACGGTGGTCCAAGGTAATTGTAAATACAGAAAATTCAGAAAATTTTAGTTCAGAGTTTTATTGGATCACGGAATCGCTTATGAACTTTTGTGGATCATGTCAACATCCAAAACGTTCGTTTAACATCGATAGAACCTTCAACGACTGATGATTGTGCGGACAATATTAGAGCTGAGTTCCATTTGCTTTAACACGGAACTTTAAATGAGTTCAAATGAGCCTTTAAATGATGTGGTGCATCGTGTAAGTCCTCTAAATCTTGTGCTCCTGGTGTTTCCATGTATACTTATGACACCGGTCCAGAATGTGATCCACTTGCTGATCGAATCACACCTAATGAAATATTTCATAACCTATATGGCAGGGTTATAAAAAAATATTGATCCTAAAATATCGACAATAGGATCTAAGTTCAGGGAATTTACGCAGATAGATAAAGACCATGCAGGAGCAGCCTTATAGCAATCAACCCGAATATTACCCTGTGAACTTGTGCTTCCTTCATAATTATAGAAGTATTTCTAATCATTGAATTCAATTTAAGCTCAAATAATGATGGTGAAATAAGTTCCAAGTCTGTCTTTTCATCGAAGTGCATCCAACGTTATATTATCATACGTAATCTTCAGGCTGTGGACTGATCTCTGTTATACGAGTTGAGTTGGCCAGACGAGTAAGAAAGCTATGCACTTTGCCTCGCACGACTGGTTAGTAGGCGCTTCAAAAATATTTTAAATTTCTTCCATGAAGAAAGCTCAGTTCCCTGAGAAGTTGAAGACAGCGTTAGAACACAAAAAGAGAGTCTTTAGGCTACAAAGAAAAAACTAGTGGTGATTACATTTCTTACAAAGGGAAAGAAATGTAATGTAATCTCGTCGTCACCGTAGGGATAAATTCCTGCATCTTAAAAAACGTTAAAACGTTGTGGAATGTCAGAAGAATTCTAAAGAAACATGCGAACGGCATCGAAATGACTAAAAAAAATGCATGGGTTGAAGGTTGAGAAGTTGAGAGAAGATATTTATTGACACTCGATTTGAATTTCTGAACATTGAAATTTTCTAGGAATACGTTTGAAGGGACGTTATTAGATGAAACGGAAGTTGAAGGAATAAACAAACAAGGAGAAAAGTTGGTTCTGCGAGTTTGACGTTGGGCAGTAAAGGGATGCTGAGTGGTTGCGGCACATGGTCACCTCTCAACAAAAGATTACAGCTTTACGTTATATTCTTAGATATCAAATCTTCGTTTGATAGATGAGCGGTCAGTGAGCTTCTGTACATAATCGAATTTTATTTCAGTATTCACGTGGGCCTACTATTTTATCCAAATTTTAGAAAAAACAGAAGATTTTTGCTTGCGTTTCTTCAATAAATTGGAGAGTTCTGAATTCTCATGATAATTGTTACCAACGTTTTGAAACCACAAGATATGTTCCACGGAGTGTGTTGTCTTTCGACAACGCTTTTAGTTGCTGCGTTATACCTTTTATTGTCGACACATCAAGATATCTTGGTTTATGTACATGATATTAAACTGATCATCCAATCTGATGACAGTATCTGACACCGACTTAAATCAAAACACAAAGAACATTGATGACGCATTTCCAGCATTAATTTGGTACTGTCCCCGTGGGCAGCACAGTTGGAAGGATCTCTGTCCCTCACATACGGGGGAAAAAAGACCCGTGTTCGAGGCCCGTCGATGACGAAAGAATTTTTATTAGTCTTTTTCACAACATGGCTGGTTTCGTCGGTCTCAGACGAGGGTTATATGGTTTTTCTCCTGTTTTTCGTTCAGCAAACAGAATATCGACCTCAGAACATCAATTTACAGACAATATACACGGAGCAATATGGACTTAGTTCGTGATTCTCCTAAAACCCTACAATAACAAAGAACCTTAATACTATGTCTATTGATCAGCAAAGGAAACGTGCAAAATTAACTTTCACCAAAAGCTGTGAGACACAATGTTCAAATTCTACGATTCTTGTATTCCTGACGATCAAATATGGCAAAATTATTTTGAGGTATAAAAATGTAGAGTCAGCAAAAGCAAAGAAGAAGCACATTACATAGATACTTCGGATTTACCGGGAGTGTAACTGCTCGTCCCTATAGTAGGGATCCTGGTATTACAGTAGGTAGTGATTTGAAGTAATTTAGAAGAAATTATAGAATACCAGATGTACTATGCAAAAATACTATATTACAGAAATCCAATAAAGAACAGAGAAATACCTGATGTAGGAAGTTTTTAAAATAAAATAAAATAGTAAGAAGAATATTGAACATTAGTTTTTAGAAATACAGTAATAAGAATAAATCAACCTTACTGAAATAGTAGATCAAATTTAGTTTACTGTAATAATAATATTAAATAATAAATAGAAAATGAACAATACCTTCATACTGTAAAAAAACGTAGCTAAAAGGATTTATATCTCAGTTTGCCGCCTGATATATAATAATGAAAGACAGCAGCACCCTCTCACTTTTGGTTATTCTGTAACCAATTAATTAATTAAATAACTGAAAATTTTAGAAAAATGTGGGAAAATGAAATAATTAATTAAATAACCTACAATGTTAGAAAACAAAAAGGCAGAAAATAGTAGAAACTGAGAAAAAAGGCAGCATATAACCAAAGTAAATAAATAGCATAGATTATTAGAAATTGTAAAAATATAAGACAATGAAAGCACAAGACATAGAAAGATAGAAGCGCGCTCCTATTTTTGGTTACTTTAAGACCAATTAAATGAATAATTAATTTAATAAATGGCAATGATAGAAAACAGCCATGACTGACAGGGTTAGAAAATTGCTAGAATTGCTAAAAATTATGCAAAAACTGAAAATAGTTTAATAACTGAAAATGTTAGAAAATTACTGAGAATTGTTGGACAAAATCCACTGAAAAAATATCAGAAAATAACAGACAATTGCATATAACTGTGGAAAATAGTGTGAAATTTTGCAAAATTTCGCAAACCTAAAGTGTTAAAAATTACAGAAAAAAACCTAATATAACTGTTAATTTAACTCACTTTGCAAGAAATTAGTTGGAACTCTAATATGAATGAATAACGTTAAATATTACCTTAAAATTCAATAATTAATTACTACTCCTAGAACAAATAGGTACAACCTTTCTACAGTGTAAGCTATAAGTAATATTTTCTGAGGGAAGTGTTTATTATATACATATGCACAAGCACTCATTATTTGACCTTATCGGGAACAGAGAGAATAAATATGACTGTCATCTTTAATTTTTTATTAGATAGTACGAACCAGAGCTCTAATGCTCAATACATTCTACGTTAATATCAATATTGGTAAAAGAATAAGAGAAGTGTATCTCGATGTAATACGTAGAACACGTCCGTACGATACTCTCCGAAAATTAAAACAACAAAAAAAAAAAAAAAAATTGAAAATCGTAAATTACAGACAAAAATAATTAAATACCAATTGACACAATTAATAAAAGACAATTAAACACAATTAATTTTAATTGTGTTTAATAACCTAGAAGCGAGTTGAGCCTCCTTTGGCCTTCAAAACAGAGTGAATTCGATTAGGAACGGATTGAACAAGATGATGAAAACATTTTGCAGGAATGGAATCCCATGCAGACATAAGTGCGTCACGCAGTTCCTTGAGGCTCGAGGAGGTTTAGGCCTGCAAGGAACAGCCCTTTCCAGCTCATCCCAAACATTAGCATTCGCATTAGCATTAGTATAGGCATATGATGCAAGAAAGCAAGTTTATGCACCATCAGCCTCTTCCACTTCACCTCCACTTCCACTTCACCCCTCCGTTCGTTCGAAATACCTGTCTAGCTGAACCTTAAATTTATTTAGGATATCAACTTCCACAACAAGGGATGGTTATCAACTTCCACAGCTATTCGCTGGCTAAAGGTAAATTTCAGCACATCTATCCTACATCTGTTTTTCCTCAATCTGAATTTATGCCCACTCAGGTGATTATTCTGAGCAAGAGGAAGAATCCCATCGACATTGAGCATGCTCAAACCATTCAAGGCTTTATACATCTCTATTAGATCACCTCGCCGGTGCCTAGTGTCCAGACACTGTAATTTGCAGAACTTAAGCTTTCTTCGTAAGAGAAACCCCTTGTTCCATTCACTAATCTTGTTGCCCTTCTCTATACTCGTGCCAGCAGCTCAACATCCTTCTTGAAATGAGGCCTCCAGACCTGTATACAGTAGAGTATCAAGGTGTGGCCTGACCATTGCCTTATACAAGGGAAAAATCACCTCCTTCTCCCTGCTAGAAAAATTCCTGAAAACATTGACAAGACACAATGAGCTACTCTTGCAGCTCGTCTGCACTGCTCGGTGAACTTCATATCTGCCTGCACAAATTCCCCAGGTCCTTTTCATTCTCTACGACTGTCAGTGTAGTACCACAGAGTTGATACGTTATTCTGGGTTTGCTGTTTCCCATATGTAGTTCATTACATTTATCAATGTTAAACTTCATTTGCCACCTCACAACCCATCTGATCAACCTTTCTAGATCCTGTTGCAGCAGAATAGCGTCAATAGTGTCCTTAACAACCCTGCCAACCTTTGTATCTTCTGCAAACGTGGACATTAAGCTTGATATACCATCATCAATATTATTTATAAACACATAAAAGAATAATGGACCCTACACTGAAACCTGAGGGACTCCGCTAATAACATTAGTCCACGATGAGCGGTGTCCATTGATTACCACTCTATGTCTTCTCCCCCTCAACCACCCCTTTATCCATAGCAGCAATTTGCCTCCATTGCCACACTGCTCCAATTTGTGCAGCAGTCTTCCATGTGAAACGGTATTAAAAGCCTTTTTAAGATGGAAGTATATAATAACAAAGTTATTCCCTGCATCCAGTTCCTTTGTGACTGCATCATAGTATCCAATCAAATTGGTCAGGCAAGAGTTCCCCTTACGAAAACTATGCTGTGTCCGCGCTATAACTGAAGTCTTGTCTAGGTGACCCTGCAGTGCTTCTTTAACCGGTGCCTCCATTAATTTTCCTTAACCAGAAGTTAAACTCACAGGTCTATAATTACTTGTGTCAGCCTTTGATCCTCTGTGAAGTGGGGTCACATTTGCACGTGTCCAGTCTATGGGTAGCTCCCCTGAGCCCAAAGAAGCTCTCATAATTATGGCAAAGGGTTTTCTTACTTCCTTTGCTGCCTCCTTGAAAATAGCATTCCTCTCTCTGAATAGCTCCTGATGTGTGAATGTCGACGCGAATTCATTTAGTTTGTTAGCTACCTGAGCAGAATCATCAACAGTTGAACCATCGATGTAAAGTGGACCAATCTGATTCATCCCCTTCCTTTTAGAGTTTACATAAGTAAAGAACTCTTTGCTGTTTTTCTTTGCATCCCTGGCCAAAGATTTCTCGTAATCTGCCTTCGCCTGCCTAACCTCCTTTGTAACTTGGTTACAGATCAACTTGTATCTATCATAGGCTTCTGTGTCATGTGTTAATTTGTATGTATCCCATGCATTTTTCTTCTCTGCCATATGCCTCATTAGTTCATCTGACATCCATTTTGGCCTAAACCTTGAACAATATTTCTTAGTTGGTATGTAAAGCCTAGTAGGTTCCAAGATAAGTTCTTTGAATGCTTCCCATTTTGAATTTGCTGTTGGTAACATCATCAGTTGTTCCCACTGTATAGAATTTAAATACAGTCTCAGTCCATCGTAGTCGCCTTTAAGAAAGCAATAACCCTTCCCTTTACCCCTAATGGTAGTTACCTCTTTGAGTAACTCCCACTTCAGCACACTGTGGTCACTGCCACCAAGTGGTTCATTTATCTGCAGATTCTTAATGCATGAAGAATCACTGCTGATAATCAAATCAAGAGTATTGCTCCCTCTAGCTGCCTCCCGAACATGCTGATGTAGAAAACAATCATCCAATTAATCCACAAAAGCCTTGCTAGTGGGTGAGTGACCAGCCCCCAAATTCCAGTCAATATCTGGGAAATTAAAATCTCCCATTATAAGACTCTCTGGTTTACTGGCCCACTCTATTTCCCCGTACAGTTTCTTATTATACTCATCAGAGTCATTAGGCCTATAGCACACTCCTACTCTCAATTTTGATCTCCCAATGCTTATGTCACACCAAACTGACTCGTCACTGCACTGTCCAGCGATGTCCACTGGCTTCACTTCTTTGGATATTATGTGTTTTGTAACTAATAACATAACCCCTCCTCCCTTCCTATCCTGTCTATCCTTTCTGTACACGCTGTACTCCCTAGATTTCAGTTCTGCATCCCTTATATCTGTGTGACACCACGTCTCTGATATCCCAACTATATCTGCCTTTGATGTTTTGAGCAACACCTCAAATTCATCAAATGTATTTACCAAACTCCTAGCATTGGTGTACACGCAAGTACACATGCACCTGTTTGGTATTCTTAGACAACCCATGGGTTTACTTGTACCGCAATGATTCCCAGCACTCTCTGAAATATCCTGCATCTTGTTTTCTGATGATCAGATGTTTTGAGATGTTCAATAGGATTGAGATCCGCTGAGTGAGCGGGCCACTGCGGCAAAGAAAAGTCATGTTCCCGGAACCATTCCATAGTGATTCGTGCTATGAGCACATTATCGTGCTGGAAGTACGATAATGGCGCATCCGAATGAGGATAAACTGTCGAAATGAACGGATGCACTTGGTCAGCAACGATGTTTAGGTATGGTGTGGCATTCAAACGTGAATCTATGGCTATCAGTGGACCAAACGTGTGACAAGAAAACATTCCCAAAACCTAACACTGTCCCACCACCTTGCACAAAATTCTGAGCCTTCCATCAACATGATGCACCGGGAACTTCGAATCGTCGGACCAAGCAACTGTTTTCAATTCTCGATAGTCCAGTCCTGGTGTTGCTGTGTCCACAGGAGGCGGCTCTCTTCTTCTTCATTGATAACAAAGGTACGCGATGTGGCCGTCGGCTGTTCTAGACCATTCGCGACATAGTGCGACTATTAGGTATGTTCGGGGTCTGACGGCACCTGGGATTTCTCCCATCTTCGCGTATGTTCTCTGTATGGGACGAGCCAGAGATTTAAAAGTGTGTGGGATATATTATTATTATTATTATTATTTTAGGGTTGCCCGTAATTAAATACATTATCCCGTATTTGTGTCTGTAAATTGCGTATGTTCTATGGTTGATTTGCCTGTTTGCTGGACGAAAAAACCCCAGTTACTGGGGAGAAAAACCTTGCTATCTACGCCTGAGATCCACTAACTCAGCCACGGAGTGAAAAAAGCCCATTAAAATTCCTCGCGTCATCGACGGGATTCGAACCCAGGCCTTTTCCACCCGGTGTGGGGAGGACGGTGACGATACCACTGTGCTACACGCGCAGACAATTGTGTGGGATATTTACTATGTAGTTTGTTGTGCCCATTGTTCGTTCGGCCTTTTAGCCACCGGGCCCCTAGTGAGACCCGACATTACCAATACCCGCCACAGGGAAGCCGGCCGGGTGTTACCAATATTTGTTCTCTAGTGTGACTAGGTATAGGTATATTGTGGGTCTGACGGCTCCGGAGATTTCTCCCATCTCCGCGTTTGTTCTATGTATCGAATGACAGTACCCTGTCTATGCCAGAGGTTTAAAAATAATGTATGGGTCATGTGGTATGTAGTTTGTTGTGCCCATTGTTCATCCGGCCTGTTGGCCGCCGGGCCCTCAGTGGGACCCGACGTTACCATACCTAGAGATGGGGACGCCGGCCGGGTGTACCAAGAGACTAATTATACTCTGGCAGGTCCTGCCACTTAGTTTCCTGGGATTTCGGTGACTACGACCTAAAATAAAGGTTGGAGTTATCGCTGTTGATTTAAGTAAAATTGCATTTAGAAAGCGCTGCGTGGGGTTTTACGCTGAAAGAACTGTTTCTAGAGAGCCTAAAGGGTAGGGCAAAATTTAATTTGATTTAAATTTGGACATGTGGGGCAGTCGCTGTACAAGAGAAAGTAATGGGAAGGAGGGTGTAGATGGGAGATGAAATAGGAAGAAGAGGGGGTCGGATAGGAATGTGGTCCCCCATTTTCAGTGGGGAACCACGACATGGGGAGGCGAAGAGAGGAGAAAAAAAAATAAAAATAAAAATAAATAATAATAAAAAAATTTAAAAAAAAATAAAAAAAATATGGGGAGGAGAGGAAAAGAGCAAATACCCCCTCCCCGAAAAAAAAAAAAAAAAACCACACAAGGGAGTGCAGTTTTGGGTTGACAGTAGGCCATTCAAATCATCCTAAAGTCTTGACTTTCTGTGGTATGGTGAGGTTTTTTTTTTTTTTTTTTTTTTACTTGTTTGACCTCCTGCATTCTTTCTAGTCGGGTTGCCTTTCGTATATTTCTATCATTGTTTTCCTTCTAGAAAATAGATCCTGGACATATTGACTGAATGCCTTGTAGTCCTCTTGGGTGTCTAAGAGTCTGGGTTCTTGGTTGTCTGGGATATATTGGATTGCCATTATTAGGCGTAGCCGTAGGTCATCATACAAATCGCACTCAAACATTAAGTGTCTCCAGGACTCCATGTTGCCACAGGGACACTCGGCGTTGTTTATGATGCCGAGTTGATGAAGTTTAGCTTTAAACGGGCCATGTCCTGTAGGGAGGAAGGTAGTATTTTGACCAGGGTGAAACCACGGTGGCGCCTTAGGGTACAGCTTGGTGACAGTGGGGAGGAATCTTCTGGTCACTGCACCTTTTTCTGTGTTGCTCCATCTCCTATGCCAAATCTGGACGAGGTGGTCGGTGATTCTTCTCTTCTCATAGTTGCAGTCATTAGTGATGCCAGTGGTGAGGTCATACATTGCAGCCGATATGTTTCTGGCAAGATGGCAGAGCAGACCACAGCGGATAGCTTCGAGATCCAGGTGCAGAACTCCTATCAGGACTTGGAGGGCCGCCGTGCTAGTTGTTCTAGTTGCTCTCGACACAGTAAGGAGGATGGTCCTCTGAATGGTTTCGAGGATCCGTTTATTCACTTCTAGTGCCGCCCTCGCGTACCAGACAGGGGAGCCATATGTGATGGCAGGGATGAAGAGAGCTTTGTAGTACAGAGACAGGGTAGTACGTCTGAGTGCCTAGTCCCTGCAAGTGACTCTAGCGACGAGGGCCGCGTATCTTCTTATCTGTTGTTTAATATATACTAGGTGTGGCTTGAAATTTAATTTTCTGTCCAGGATTATTCCTAGGTATTTAATCTGTTCGCACAGCTTAACTGTTTTGTTCTCAATCTTAATTTGTGGTGGTCTCCTTAAGTCTAGCGTACCTTTTAGCAGCACCGAATTTGTCTTGTCGGGTGCTAGTTTGAGCAAGTGTAGCTTCGTCCAATCTAGCAGCTTTTGCAGGGCATCATTTGCTTGCATTTCTAGGAGGATCTGCTGTCAGCCTCGATGGTCAAGACCAAGTCATCTGCATAGGCCTGGGCTTCCACACCACCCAGATCCATGGCGATGAATTCCTCTAAGACAAAGTTCCACAGGAGCGGCCCCAGGACAGAACCCTGGGGGCAGCCCCTGCGCAATGGGCGACTGAGGCATTTATATGGTATGGTAACTTGCATGCTCTATCAGCCAGGTAATCCTTCATGCAATAATAAAGATTCAATGGAAGGTTGGCAGCTCTGAGTCTCGCCAAGACGCTCTGCCACCAGAGGGTGTCGAACGCCCCAGCGAAATCCACTGCGATGACGAGGAAGTATTTCCTTTATCAATGGGTGGCTCTAGAGAGAAGCTTCTGTTTTGCTTCGATAGTGGATTTGCCAGGAGTAAATCCGTATTACTTTGTCATGTTAGGATTTACTTCATTATAATGCCTTGTGATTCTGGTATGTAGCAGCCTTTCGAATATTTTACTGAGGGTTGGTAGCAGGGCTATGGGTCTGTAGGAACTAGTGCTACTAGTGGTCCGTTGCGATATTTTGTTCTGCTCACCAAAGTTGCATTCTGACATGATGTGTCTCATCTGTTTGCTTGCGCAATTCTAGCCATCCTCCTCTGACCTCTCTGATCAACAAGCAATTTTCTTCCACAGGAAGAGACGATTTTTTCTGTTCGTTGCACCATTCTCGATAAACCCTTGAAAGTGTGGTGCGTGAAAAGGTGAGAACTTCCGTTTCAGAGATGCTTTGTCCAGCACATCTTGCACCTACTACCATGCCACGTTCGAAATCCGTTCGATCACTCCTTTTCCCCATTCTTGTCATGGTTTGTAAGCTTAACTGATACTAAAAGGTTGTTCTGCTGCATATATATTCACAACTGCAGTCGTGTAACTTGCAACGTTGTGGGACAAACCATTTATGTGTACAGAAGGGGTGTACCTAAGAAAGTGGCAGCACAGTGTGTGTATATATATATGATTAATATACTAAGCTTGGTTACCAAGTAAGATAGTCTCATTATGTACGACTTCAATCAACTTCTTATAGACTGAAATACGTTAACCAGAAATATATTGTATGCTAACAGGATTTGAACAACTTGTATGATTACTAACTTATCTCAAACGACAATGACGTGTGTATTATGATCTGCACATGGTATGCAGATGATTAATGAGAGAAATCTGGGTATGATGCTGTAACAAAGAATAGAAAAATATAACCACATGGGCTTAGGAGTGAGTTTTAACATTAAAATGCAAGATACAGCGTTGAGAGAGCAGTGATACCAGAATCACATGCCAATTAAATGTCAACCCCCTCAATGTAGTTAAAAAAAAATGTGGATCGCAATTGTATAGTCTGATATGAAATGTTTCTGAGCAGTGGGACAGCTTGCTAGAGCAGCTCATACGATCCTGTCAATGGTGCTGATGGATTTTTTCCAGAAGAGAATGAGATGATTGTCCCATTGTGTAGAACAATGGCTAAACGCATTTTGAGCAAATGATCAGGAAGCATCACTTAGGAAAGATGTGGGTTTGATGGAACAGATGTTTAGAAGGGCAACAGTTAGTCTTGGATAAAAAAAGCGGGACACTTTCGATGAAAGACCTCATTTCTGTGAATTGTATCACCTGGAACTAGGTACTGGCGTGGAGTACTATACTTTTTAAGACCTTAAATTGGTTGAGTGAATTAAATGCAGGTGACATTTTAAATCTTTCCCGGACGACATACATAGTGTGAACATTCATTTACAATGTAAATGCGACCACTTATTAGTCTTCTTCTGTATACAGTGGTATACAATACAATATAATACACATAATGTCACAAATTTAAACTGCAAAAGAATGGTTTCAGGACAGATAATCAAACATTTTTTTTTTTGCAGCCAGAGAGTGACTGGTTGCTCGATGAACTGCCAACTGCTATTGTAAAGATTGGCAGCTTTTGAACAAATTAAGAAAAACTAGAAAAATATTATTAGAGATGATGGACAGATGAGGCAGGTAGTTTATTTACTTATAATTTTTGTTATGCTACATGAACATGTTTCCTTACATCCTTACATCATTTTCACTACTAATACTAATACAATACTAATCCTTTAAGTAAATTTAATATATGAGGTAACTTTAGTAAAAAAATAAAAATATATTAAAATTATCACAATCAGATCCTCATTATTGGCAACTGACTCCTGTGTAAATGTGAATCTAAGATATCACTTACCTTTAGAGTATAAGTTGCTACGTGAGCTTCGTAACTCGTTGACCTGCGGGGATGAAATAAATAAGAGAAATTAATTCTTCCAAATATCAACGTGTGTAGGTTCATAAACTACAATTACACTATGATAAACATCGTGGTGTAATCTCTGTCTGATACACCACTTGTTTAATTTTTGATCACAGCATGACGTGCTTGAACTCTTCGTAGCTAGAGATCATGTGAGCAGTAATATCATTAATAGCAATCTTCTCAAAATATTTTTCTTATGAGGATCAGTAATAATCTCTCAAACCTAAGCAGTCATACCAGCATATAAGCAGAACAGAATTTTTTCCCGTTTTTTGGTCTATTTATTCTTCTTTCGGTCGACATTTTGCCGATGGGTTTCGGACTAAATAAATGAATTTTCTATTTTTAATTAAAAGATTTATATTTTATATCTGTTAGGCTTCTAAAATTATTTTGTGAAACCCTTTGTTCATTCTACAAGGCGCAAGGATTATGCGCCTCCCCACAGGGCAATGGACTCTTCCAGCAGGATAATGCGCCTCCCCACAGGGCAATGGACTCTTCCAGCAGGATAATGCGCCTCCCCACAGAGCACATGTGAATAGAAAATGGTTCGAACAGTATTCCGCAGATTTTACCACCATAGAATGGCCTCCCCGTTCACAGGACATGAGCTGGACCCAGTGGAGCATCTTTGGCACGATGTGAAAAGGTCCTTCGAGCTTTTTATCCTCCACCCAAGAATGCGAAGGAATTATGGACATGGGTGCAGAAGCATGGATGGAAATACCTGTGGAACGCTTTTGTGAACAAGTGGACTCAATGCCTCACCGTGTGACTCCCCTTATCCGGATGAAAGGTGAGCCTACCCATTACTAGGTACGTATTCCTTGATTTCTGTCCACTCAGCGTGGTAAAGATACCACGAAGTTTCAACAAGGCATGATTGTGTGTGTGTGTGTGTGTGTGTGTGTGTGTGTGTGTGTGTGTGTGTGTGTGTGTGTGTGTGTGTGTGTGTGTGTGTGTGTGTGTGTGTGTGTCTCGGGTAGGTGGGGTGCTATTACAATACAATTTGGGGAATGTAAGAACCAATCCCAAATAACGATGCGCCACGCACTCAGACGTATGATCTGAGTTTGCGTTCAGACTAATGATCATCGGTCAGATTCACCGATGACCATTGTCGACGGCGAATGCTGCGGTGTCAGCAACAGACTAGTTGGACGGTGGGGGAATGATAACGAGAGTGCTGTTCAGCTATCTGATAAAACACGCCGACTGAAGCTTTAGCTTGTGGTACAAGCAATACGAACCCAAAGACCTATCGTGCATGGTGCCCACTGTCCAATTTAGCACAGGCACTGTTCGCGAGGAGGAGGAGGAGGAGAAACCAAATGGCCGCAGCCCGCAACCCACTACCATTACAACCAAAGAACATCTGTTCTTCAGCTCGCTTGGACTGAGACACCATAAATGACCCACCCCCAAGAATTAGAAAACTCAGGAAAGAAACTATACCAAAATAGACTAACATGGACGAGACCCATGTCCCATGAAAGACAAATGGAGATGACTACCAAACTTAGACACCCCACCAGCTGGGTCTATGTAAACAAGACACACTCCTGAGAAGTGGAAAGCTTAGGAAATAAACCACACTAAGGTAAAGGACTAACATGGACGGGACCCAGGTCCCAAGGATGACAACTCGGACATGACACCAGATTGGACACCACCAACAAGGTCATTGTATAGTTTTTCTGCAGACGCCTGTTGGCGATCGCACCGGGCTCCCTTGCCTTGTGCCTTTCTACCCCCTCCCCCTGTGCCGGTGGTGGGACGGTCTCCCCGGCGCCCCCTACTTTCTCCTGGTGAGGCATGGGCATGCCTCACTGACTTCTGGGGTTGCATACTCTATCATCTCCATATTTCTTTCCTAACCCCCCCAGCCTTCAGTCTCCTACCCACTTTATGCTAGCGAATGTCCCACACACAAAAACTTAATTATGTCAAAATTCCCGTTCGCCCGTTCCTTCGGCCTTTATTATGCAAGCATTATCCCCCTCACCTAACGACCATCAAACCGACGATGATGGATATATGTCTCTGTCTGTACGTACGTGCATATAAAAGAGCGCGCCCGTTTTTTTTTTTTTTTATTTTTTTAGGTCCTAGCCTCTGAAATCTCAGGAAATTAGGTGGCAGGACCTGCCAGAGTGAAACTAAAACTACTGGGTTCCTGGTCTGCTTCCACGGGGCGAAGGTGGGGCAACATTGGGCCTCAGCAGGGGTCCAGCGGCTAAACGACCAGATGAACAACGGTACACGACATCACACAGATACAGAGCCCACACACTTTTAAATCTCTGGCATTTCCCAGTGAACTGGTACACCCACAATGAAAGCAACACGGAGATGGGGGAAACCCCTTGTGTCGTCTGACACTAAATACACCTTACACCTTACACCTGCCCAAGCAGGTGGCTGTGGTTGCTTAATATGGGGCATATTTTCTTCAAAGAACTAAGACCTCTAGTGCATATCGGCCAGCATTTTAAGGGTGAGAACAAACCGCAACTCTTACGAGACCATGTGCACCCTGTCATGTTGCATATTTCCTGGAGAGAAATGGGATCTTCCAAGACGATAATGTTCCGTGTCATCGGGCAGATACTGTTCACGAGTGGTTTGTGGGACACAGTGAAGATGATTGGCCTCTCAAATTCGCCTGACCTCAATCCAATTGAACACCAGTGGAATGTGTTTAAACGGAAAGTGTGTCGTTGGGAATACAACCGTCATCAATTCAGACACTGTGGAAAGGCTCGCAGGCAGCATGGCTGAAGATTTTTTTAAGATCATTAGGCATCTTCAGCCATGCTGCCATGAATATATCTAGTCTAATAGTGGCTGTTATCCGTACGAACTGTGGCACAACACGGTATTAAGTAGGTGATCACTCAGTGTATATGGAGACAAAGTGTGCTGCTGTTGGAAATTGATCCTAGCGGATCTTGCCCATACGCTGCTCTAAAGTTTTGCTGAACTGTAAGTGGCGATTTTGTTTCATGAAACTACAAAACACACTGAGCTTTCTCCTTCATCGATGCCATTTTGATACTGGTGATTGAAGCGAAGTGTCGATTGCGATGTATACATTGTAGCGATTGCAGCGCTATTAAGATCGTCCGAAGATTGTACAGTGCAAAAAACTCTAAGAATTGGCCTTCGTTATGAAACAAGGTGCAGGTCTCTATCTAGCACAGTTTTTAAGTTCTATTTTTTTTTCTGAATCAGGGAAAGACTTTATGCTCACCTGTAAATCTACAAACTCCACATTAAATTCTCATATTTTATCTAGACCTTGATTTTCCAATTAATACGCTAAGGATTTTCAAGATAAGAACGTTTCTATCACAATAGGCTAGCATACAAATTTCCAGATTCATTTTCTGTTTACACAAAAGTCTACAACAATTGTAAAGCCAAGCTAGATTTTGAACAGACTAATAGTAGAAACTTCTCCTTCCTAACCATAGTCGAGCATTCTGTTCTTTGCCAAAGCAATTTCAGCAACAACCATTTCGCATCAATGCACCCACCGCTGTTAAATCCTGCATCAAAATTGAGAGTAGGAGTGTGTTATAAGCCTAATGACTCTGATGGGTATAATAAGAAACTGTACGGGGAAATAGAGTGGGCCAGTAAATCAGAGTCTTATAATGGGGGATTTTAATTTCCCAGTTATTGACTGGAATTTGTGGGTTGGTCACTCACACATTAGCAAGGCTTTTGTGGATTTTTTTGGATGATTGTTTTCTACATCAGCATGTTAGGGAGGCAGCTAGAGGGAGCAATACTCTTGATTTGATTATCAGCAGTGATTCTTCATGCATTAAGAATCTGCAGATAAATGAACCACTAGGTGGCAGTGATCACAGAGTGCTGAAGTGGAATTTACTCCAAGTGGTAACTACCATTAGGGGTAAAGGGAAGGGTTATTGCTTCCGTAAAGGCGACTATGATGGTCTGAGACAGTATTTAAATTCTATACAGTGGGACCAACTGATGATGGTACCAACAGCAAATTCAAAATGGGAAGCATTCAAAGAAGTTATCTTGGAAGCTACTAGGCTTTACATACCAACTAAGAAATATTGTTCAAGGTTTAGGCCAAAATGGATGTCAGATGAACTAATGAGGCATATGGCAGAGAAGAAAAATGCATGGGATACATACAAATTAACACGTGACACAGAAGCCTATGATAGATACAAGTTGATCTGTAACCAAGTTACAAAGGAGGTTAGGCAGGCGAAGGCAGATTTTGAGAAATCTTTGGCAACGGATGCAAAGAAAAACAGCAAAGAGTTCTTAACTTATGTAAACTCTAGAAGGAAGGGGATGAATCAGATTGGTCCACTTGATATTGATGGGTCAACTGTTGATGATCCTGCACAGGTAGCTAACAAACAAATTAATATTTTGCATCGAATTCACACATGAGGAGTTATTCAGCGAGAGGAATGCCAGAGGTGTATTCATCTCTGGCAGTAAGCGAGAGAATCTTGTAATAACTGAGAGTAAAGCGGAGGAGAAATTGTTGAACATAAATACAAGAAAGGCACCTGGGGTGGATGGGATCTATCCAGTTATATTAAAGGAGGCAGCAAAGGAAGTAAGCAAACCCTTAGCCATAATTACGAGAGCTTCCTTCGACTCAGGGGAGGTAGCCATGGACTGGAGATGTGCAATTGTGACCCCGATTCACAAAGGAGGATCAAAGGCTGACACAAGTAATTATAGACCAGTGAGTTTAACTTCTGTTCCCGGAAAATTAAAGGAGGCACTGGTTAAAGAAGCACTGCAGGATCATCTAGACAAGACTTCAGTTAGAGCTCGGACACAGCATGGTTTGTTAAGGGGAAGTCTTGCCTGACCAATTTGATTGGATACTATGATGCAGTCACAAAAGAACTGGATGCAGGGAATAACTCTGATATTATATACTTGGATCTTAGAAAGGATTTTGATACTGTTGCACATGAAAGACTGCTGCAGAAATTGGAGCAGTGTGGCATTGGAGGCAAATTGCTGCTATGGATAAAGGGGTGGTTGAGGGGGAGAAGACAGAGAGTGGTAATCAATAGACACTGCTCATCGTGGACTAATGTTATTAGAGGAGTCCCTCAGGGTTCAGTACTGGGTCCATTATTGTTTTCTGTATTTATAAATGATATTGATGATGGTATATCAATCTTAATGTCCAAGTTTGCAGACGATACGAAGGTTGGCAGGGTTGTCAAGGACACTACTGACACTATGCTGCTGCAACAGGATCTCGAAAGGTTGAGCAGATGGGCTGAGAGGTGGCAAATGAAGTTTAACATTGACAAATGTAATGTACTACATATGGGAAAGAGCAAACACAGAGCAACGTATCAACTCTGTGCTACTACATTGACAGTGGTAGAGAATGAAAGGGACCTGGGGATTGTGCAGACAGGTATGTAGTTCTCTGAGCAGTGCAGCCGGGCTGCAAGAGTAGCTTGTAAGGACCCGTCCTTACATTAATTAATAAAAATTGTTAAATATTATGAGAATTTAACTGTAATATGAATAGTGGTTTTCTGATAAAAACAACATGGGTTAAGAAGCTCTGGAATTCAAAAATACCTTCCAGTCACTCCCTGTTTAGTTGTAGTTTGTTTGAATGGAAATTCTTTGACGAGTCAGTAAAAGCAAATAACCGTGACAAATCCCCATTAAGACAGAGGCAGATGCACCATAGTAAGGGCCATGAGTGCTTACGTTGGCCCTAATAAAAAATTTCACGGTGAAACGCCATTAGAGGTGGGCGACGTCACCAGGTGTGCGCGCGTGAGGTCACGGGAAGAGCTGTGACGTTTCTCAGTTAACCTGAACTTCCGCCTCTCGTTCTAGATGGTTCTCGTATATTCTAGGCCACGGAAGTTGGGAAGAAGACCCGCCCACGGAAGATGAGAGGAGACAAATGAGAGCACAGGAAAAGGGATGCGCAGATCTCCTATTGGCCAGGAAGAAAGTGGAGGGAATTTTGAGAGGGAGATTAGGAAGAAGTTTTCGTGGCATTCAGGGAGAAGCTTTCGTGGCATTCAGGGAGAAGCTTTCGTGGCATTCGGAAGAAGTTTCGGGGCATTCGGAAGAAGTTTTCGGAGGAGTCGGAAGAAGTTCTCGAAGCGGTCTGGAGAATGATTTGAATGAGTTGGAGAACGATACAAAGCAGAGCAGTAGTCTAATTTGGGTGATAGCTGCAGCCCTGAGGTAGATGGAAGCAATGATAGAAATTCTGCGTATCCCGACAGCCCGTAGGAATGTTCACCTGTAAGCATGGAAGCCGTAGCAAGGAAGAATCACATCCTGAAAATTATGTAGGCAAAGCCAGTCGAATGAGTGGTCGAACCATTGACCTACTAGACAACTCCTCTATCCACGGAAGAAGAAATGCTGACCGGTAAAGAGTATGCGACCCTGATTGATTCCAGCCGTGCAGTATCCGGTAGGGAGACACCATAAATCACCGAGATCCCCAAATGAGCGCCCCCGCATTCCAGTACCTGAATGACCGATATGACAGGAAGCAGAGCAGGGAGGAAAGTTCCAGGCCAAACACGTAAGTGCTAGAGAGTTTACCGAAATAGGTGTACATAATTTATTTAGGGAAGGACTTTAGGAGAAATATGTATATGTAGTTAAAGAGGGAGATTTAACTAATGAATATATGTATAAAGGTGTAATGTATTTAAAACAGACGTAGCCTAAATTTGAAGTGAAGCCCTCATATAAATGCTTGCTGGAAAGAGAGGTTATAATAGATAATTGAGAATTGTGTAGGGTTGGGAAAGTTTTTTTTATATTATATATGAAGTTAAAGGTTGGAATTTTGAATTATTTATGAGTTGATTTGTGGAGAGTATTTCTGATTTGAGTAGGGGCTAATTAAAAGTGATATATATATAAAGGTATAGAGGATTAACGGTCCTGAAGGGTAATGTTAAATTGAATTGATTAATATTTCCTGTTAACCTGATTGCAGTAAGGGTGTCTAATTGAATAAATGAAATTTTCGTACAAATTGAGACACGAACTCTGAAGGGTTTTGTGAGCCAGTTCATTGGCTGGTAATTGTTGGTGTATTATACAGACTGTTCAGAAGAAGAGTGGGAAGAATCTATGTAAAGTGTGTGACTCGACCTATTGAAGTCCCTGTAAAGAACATGAAGAGACACCATAGCATAATAAATAATAATGTGTATTAGAATAGGATATCTGATGATGAAACATTTGAGTTTGAACAAGATATTTACACATATAAAGGTTAATGAAATAACAAGTCACTATTATTAGTTTCTGTATGATATGTTAATAAACATTGTTTTATTTTACATTCATGTGTTGGAGTCTGTCATTCCGAAACTCAGCCAATCCTGTGGAGAAATACTTAAAATAATTAAGGTCCCCTACGAGTCAGGTAATCTTCTGAGAACAAACAAGTCAGATGCTAAGTGGGAGGATTGGACTACGGGGATATACATATAAAAAAAGGGGATAAATTATAATAATTAAAATATAAAGAAAATTAGGGCAACCAAAAGAATAAACAATAATACCCCACAGCCCCCAATAAACCCGCCCCACCCCCACAATTGGCGACCCAGCCAGGGATAAATAGAGATAGATTTTTTCAATCAGTCAACCCACCCCCCACAATTGGCGAGCGT
This sequence comes from Mastigoproctus giganteus, assembly GCF_048544385.1. NCBI lineage: Eukaryota > Metazoa > Arthropoda > Arachnida > Uropygi > Thelyphonidae > Mastigoproctus > Mastigoproctus giganteus. Next base: position 7,893,210 of record NC_143582.1, read on the forward strand.
ATGCCAGGATAATTCTGCACAACGGAAGGCTGAGTTCAGAACGACAGGAAAATATATTTACATGTATATATACATGCAATCCAGTTGCTGAAACTGATAGAAAAAATTCAGCTGGCGAGCCAGAAAGCGTAAGTTAGAATTATATATGTTTTACTGAGTTGATTATTGTTGAATGAATTTAGATTGAACAAGTAAATAATGGTGGATTTTAGAGACAAGTACTGTTTTAGCGTTGAACTGGAAATTATTATTTATTTACAATTGAATTAATTAGTGAGACTTATTGGGTGTTGAAATTTTACTAATTGATTATTGATCAAGCAGGTAAATGTTAATGGTAAATTGAATTAGATTATCTAATATAGTTAAAGAATTGTAGAAAGATTAATCGGCAGACATATTAATTAGTTAAGGTTGATAGCTAGAGATTAATAGATATAAAATAAAAATGCCAAGAAAGGGTAGGAAACGCGGCGAGGACTGCGAAAATTTTGGGGGCCACAGTGACGAACATGAAGGCCAAGAAAAACCTGAGGTGAGAATGGTAAGCGGGGTAGCAAGGGGGTCAGGACAAATCAAATACAGCAAGTATTTGAAACCATTCAAGGGGGAATCAGGTGAAAGAGTGGAAAAATTTATTAATAAGTTAAAGTTAATTAAGGATAAGGAAGAGCTAAGCGATATGGATGTCATAACTATAGGGGAATTTAAATTAGAAGGACAGGCATTAGAAAAATACAGGCAGGCTACAGTGGCAGAAGAAATAGTAACGCTCCACAGATTCGCTGAGACATTAAGAAAATTATTTGGGAAAAAGAATGACTTGTTAACAAGCGTAGGAAAGTTGGGAGGATACACGCAAACCACTCGCGAAACAGTAAGCGAATTCCACCAGCGCCTCCTAAATTTAAAACTAAACACAGAAACATCGGAATCGGAGAAACAGGCATTCGAAAAAATACTAACTGGGCAGTTCATCACAGGGCTCAGGCACAGTTTTAAAAAAGAAGTACTAAGGAAAAACCCAGAAACATTAACAGAAGCGTACTCACACTCATTAGAGGAAGAAAGACTTGAAAACTTTAGTAGAAATACGGGGGCAAAGGAGATAAACGCGATAACCGACAGAAAGCAGCCTGAAACAGGAAAGGAATCGAGGGAGTGGGGGAGCGAAATCGAAGGGTTAGCTAAACATTTAAATAGCATCGAAAGAAAGATGGAGTGGATGATGGAAAGGCTCTCTTTAAGCAATGATGCTAGAGAAAATCAGCAACAAACGGAAGTGAAACAAAGACTGGGTACAGTTTCACAAACAAACGAGGGGGGAGACAAGGACGGCGGTCGTAAATGGTGTTATAAGTGCCAGAACTCAGACCATTGGACCCGCTACTGCAAAGTGAAACAGGGTGCTAAAGAAAGCTGGGAAAGGGAAGAGTATTGGGAACGAGACAGGTACCCACACGTAAAAAACCCCAGAAACATGGACAAGCACAGGGAGGAAAGGCATTGCGCAAAACAAGGGGGGTATCGGAATGAACGAGAGCGCATTAACAATGCCGTAGTCAAGAGACATGGATCTTTTAGACATGCCCGCTGCGGGAGGCCATCATTACACTCAAACACCGCCAAAGGAAAAACCATATCTTTAGGTGCGGTAAGTGCTAATGGCAGTAGAAACGACCTATTATATGTGAGAGGCAGCTTAGGAGGGGTACCAGGTAAGTTTCTGGTGGACACAGGAGCCTCGAGGTCTATTTTAATGTGGGACTACCTCATTAAATACTGCAAAGGGCCGAGTAAGGGAGATATAAGATGTTGCCGCGATTTCCTTGTGGAGGAGGTAGGTGCTGATGAAATTCACACCGATTATATTGTCAGAGACAAGGTAAGAATACAGGGGTGTGATAACTTGGTGGCCCATTCATATTTTGTGGCAAACAGAATAAACAGTCGTCGACACGACGCAATACTAGGCACGGACCTCCTAAGGAAATTAAGAGCCAAGATAGATGTGAGAAATGGCCGCATTACCTTCGGCAGTAATACCCAGGCGAGTCCAAAGGTAGACAGGAGGCGAAAGGCAGGCGGCAGAGCCCAGTATGAGCCAGAGAAAGGGGAAACTCCAAAGGAAGCTAGTGGGGAAGAATTAGAAGGGTGTAAGGCAAGCACAGATAATAAAGTTCTGGTTACACAAAACAAATGGGAATTAAATATGAACACCAAAACAAATAGGAATAATGAGGGAAGGTGCCAAGAGAAGGGGAGGGTGTTACACGTAGGAATTTTGGAAACGAGAGAAAGGGTCGGTTTACATTCGGGAGAGAAAACACATGAAGGGGGAGAGAATGGCTGTGATGAGAAGGATCGTAAATTAAATGGAGCAACAGAAATTAAAGGAATCGAAGGATTAGGAAATTACAGAACTGAAGCTTCCAGTGAGGAGAAGGCACACAAACTAAAGGAAATAAACAGGATGCAGCAAATGTATCTAGGAGCAGTATTCGACGAAAATATGGGATGGGAGTAGTTAATGAAGCTTAATATAAGTTTAAGTAATGTCTGGTATATAAGTGTAATTAGAAAATATAGAAAGGCAATTAGAGGAGATTGGCTGTCGATAAAGTGGATCTGGGATAAGGTCATATCCGTCTGAGGACAGAAAAGAAAAAAATTTATATATGGAATATAAATTTTTTTTAGGGGAAGAGGAATGCTATGTAAGGACCCGTCCTTACATTAATTAATAAAAATTGTTAAATATTATGAGAATTTAACTGTAATATGAATAGTGGTTTTCTGATAAAAACAACATGGGTTAAGAAGCTCTGGAATTCAAAAATACCTTCCAGTCACTCCCTGTTTAGTTGTAGTTTGTTTGAATGGAAATTCTTTGACGAGTCAGTAAAAGCAAATAACCGTGACAAATCCCCATTAAGACAGAGGCAGATGCACCATAGTAAGGGCCATGAGTGCTTACGTTGGCCCTAATAAAAAATTTCACGGTGAAACGCCATTAGAGGTGGGCGACGTCACCAGGTGTGCGCGCGTGAGGTCACGGGAAGAGCTGTGACGTTTCTCAGTTAACCTGAACTTCCGCCTCTCGTTCTAGATGGTTCTCGTATATTCTAGGCCACGGAAGTTGGGAAGAAGACCCGCCCACGGAAGATGAGAGGAGACAAATGAGAGCACAGGAAAAGGGATGCGCAGATCTCCTATTGGCCAGGAAGAAAGTGGAGGGAATTTTGAGAGGGAGATTAGGAAGAAGTTTTCGTGGCATTCAGGGAGAAGCTTTCGTGGCATTCAGGGAGAAGCTTTCGTGGCATTCGGAAGAAGTTTCGGGGCATTCGGAAGAAGTTTTCGGAGGAGTCGGAAGAAGTTCTCGAAGCGGTCTGGAGAATGATTTGAATGAGTTGGAGAACGATACAAAGCAGAGCAGTAGTCTAATTTGGGTGATAGCTGCAGCCCTGAGGTAGATGGAAGCAATGATAGAAATTCTGCGTATCCCGACAGCCCGTAGGAATGTTCACCTGTAAGCATGGAAGCCGTAGCAAGGAAGAATCACATCCTGAAAATTATGTAGGCAAAGCCAGTCGAATGAGTGGTCGAACCATTGACCTACTAGACAACTCCTCTATCCACGGAAGAAGAAATGCTGACCGGTAAAGAGTATGCGACCCTGATTGATTCCAGCCGTGCAGTATCCGGTAGGGAGACACCATAAATCACCGAGATCCCCAAATGAGCGCCCCCGCATTCCAGTACCTGAATGACCGATATGACAGGAAGCAGAGCAGGGAGGAAAGTTCCAGGCCAAACACGTAAGTGCTAGAGAGTTTACCGAAATAGGTGTACATAATTTATTTAGGGAAGGACTTTAGGAGAAATATGTATATGTAGTTAAAGAGGGAGATTTAACTAATGAATATATGTATAAAGGTGTAATGTATTTAAAACAGACGTAGCCTAAATTTGAAGTGAAGCCCTCATATAAATGCTTGCTGGAAAGAGAGGTTATAATAGATAATTGAGAATTGTGTAGGGTTGGGAAAGTTTTTTTTATATTATATATGAAGTTAAAGGTTGGAATTTTGAATTATTTATGAGTTGATTTGTGGAGAGTATTTCTGATTTGAGTAGGGGCTAATTAAAAGTGATATATATATAAAGGTATAGAGGATTAACGGTCCTGAAGGGTAATGTTAAATTGAATTGATTAATATTTCCTGTTAACCTGATTGCAGTAAGGGTGTCTAATTGAATAAATGAAATTTTCGTACAAATTGAGACACGAACTCTGAAGGGTTTTGTGAGCCAGTTCATTGGCTGGTAATTGTTGGTGTATTATACAGACTGTTCAGAAGAAGAGTGGGAAGAATCTATGTAAAGTGTGTGACTCGACCTATTGAAGTCCCTGTAAAGAACATGAAGAGACACCATAGCATAATAAATAATAATGTGTATTAGAATAGGATATCTGATGATGAAACATTTGAGTTTGAACAAGATATTTACACATATAAAGGTTAATGAAATAACAAGTCACTATTATTAGTTTCTGTATGATATGTTAATAAACATTGTTTTATTTTACATTCATGTGTTGGAGTCTGTCATTCCGAAACTCAGCCAATCCTGTGGAGAAATACTTAAAATAATTAAGGTCCCCTACGAGTCAGGTAATCTTCTGAGAACAAACAAGTCAGATGCTAAGTGGGAGGATTGGACTACGGGGATATACATATAAAAAAAGGGGATAAATTATAATAATTAAATATATAATAAAATAAAAGATAGAGATAGATTGTATCATCAAATCACCCCGTCCCCCACAAGCTCATTGTGCATTGTCAATGATATATAGGAATTTTTCTAGCAGGGATAAGGAGGTGATTATTCCCTTGTATAAGGCAATGGTCAGGCCACACCTTGAGTACTGTATACAGGTCTGTAGACCTCATTTCAAGTAGGATGTAGAGCTGTTGGCACGAGCACAGAGAAGGGCAACAAGATTAGTGAATGGAACAAAGGGGTGCTCTTACGAAGAAAGGCTTAATTTTGCAAATTACAGTGTCTGGAGACTATGCACCAGCGAGGTGATCTGATAGAGGTGTATAAAGCCTTGAATGGTTTGAGCATGCTAATGATGATGGGATTCTTCCTTTTGCTCAGAATAATCACCTGAGAGGGCATAAATTCAAATTGAGGAAAGACAGATGTAGGATAGACGTGCGGAAATTTGCCTTTGGCCAGCGGGTGGTTGGTTGGTGGAACAGACTTCCATCCCTTGTCGTGGAAGTTCATAGTCTAAATAAGTTTAAGGCTCAGCTGGTCAGGTATTTCGAACGAACAGAGGGGTGAAGTGGAAGTGGTTTTTTTTTATTTATTTATTTTATTATATTTTTTTGTCTGATGCTGCATAAGCTTTCTTTCTTACATCAAATGCCTCTACTAATGCTAATGCTAGTACTAGTGCATGAAATATTGCTTTATCAGTTAAAGATAAAGACGTCTTATTGCACTCAACTTTAGTTATAATTCTTGCATTTACGATCTTCATGATTCGGAGCCTTCCATTCCGCGTGCACTGCACGCAATTACTCCTCTGGCCTTCCGTTCAAAAGGAAGAAAAAAAATACTTATATTAGGGTCACCGGGAAAGGAACTTTCAACTACCCTTGGGTATTGTGTCTGTAAACTGCGTGTGTTCTCTAGTCGATTTGCCTGCTTTGCAAGACGAAAAGCCCAGTTTTTGCGAGGTTAAAACCTTGCTATCTGCGCTTGAGACCGACTAACTCAACCACGAAGTGAAGAAAGCACATTAAAATTCCCCCCCCCCCCTTCACGACGGGATTTGAACCTGGGCCTTTTCCATCCGGTGTGGGGAGAACGGTGACGAAACCACTGTGTTACTCGCGCAAACATAAAAGGATATCAGAAACAGTTTTAACCGTCTTGAAAGATCCAGGTCCTGATGGCATTTCTCCACTTGTCCTCAAAAACTGTGCAACAGTTCGGTGTCGTCTTTTCACACTTTCTTATTCTATTGTTGATTTTTCTTCTGCATGGAAATTTGCACATATAAAGCTAGTTTCTTAAAAGCGTGTAAGTCCCTCCCATCCTTGCAAGCATTGTCCCACTGAGGGTCTTCTAATCTGCCCAATTAATGGAGAAATCTCTTAATTGCCAACTTCTTAACTACCTCGAGTTCTTCCCTCTAACTATTCAGCTCCAGTATAGATTCCATCAGTGTCGATCCACTGCTGAGATATTGGCTTATGTAACCCATCTATGGAGAAAGGAAAGTTTAGTGAAATTCAAGTGTTTTAACTACTTGAGCTTCCTCAAACACTTGAATTTCCAGAGTTTGGCGTGGCTCTCTGTCTCCTAAATGTTCCCCTAAAGATGGCGTTCCCCAAGGCTCATTCTTTTTCCAACTTTTACCTCTTTTTTATGTTAATAAACTTCTACCACTGTCCGGTTATCATGCCTATAAATTTGCTGACGACAGTATTCGGCATTCCCCATTCCAATTTGAGAAACCGTGACACTCAAGCAGCTTAATCTTCTAAAATATCTATATTCTAAAACTTAGTCCTGTCTTATATATCGCAAGAAAGGAGTGTGCTGCTTTATTCAATGAATAACAAAATAAATAAATGTACATTGTATTGTCATTCTCTCACGATACTTACTTGCATCCATCGTTACATCCTACACTTGGATGGAGGGCAGATTGATAGCTCGGTTTTCCGTCTAAAAATATAAAAAGAGACAAAAGAAGTTACTCCAACATTAAACACGGAAATAGTAATACCTGCCATACCAATATACACCAATGAGCCAATACATTACGACCACCTACTTAATACGATGTTGGTCCTCCACGTGTAACCAAAACAGCTCGTACCCGGTGAAACACGGACTCTACAAGATTTCTAAATGTGTCTTGTGGTATCTGGTACCAACAAGTAATCAGCAGATCCTTTTAACTCCAGTGAGGTCCGTGGTTGAGACGCCCAAGATCGGAGTTGCTGTTCCAACACAAACCACAGATACTCGATGGCATTGATGTCATGTCTGGGGAATTTGGAGGCCAGGGCAATACCTGGAAGTCTTCCTCATATTCCGCAAATTAGACTCGAATAATACTGGCGGTGTGGCATTGCACATTATCCTGTTGAAAAATGGCATCGCCAGAGGGGAAGACCGTTGCCATGAAAGGGTGTACCTGGTCAACAACGATGTCTAGATAAAAAAAAAAATAACTATTATATTTAGACCACCCGAATTATTAAATTCATCTGCCGTGTTGCGTCCGATGTCTGTTAATTGCGTGTGTTCTAAGGTCGATTTGTCTGTTTTCTGGACGAAAAACCCATTTTCTGGGGAAAAATTCTTGCTATCTACGCCTGAGACTAACTAACTCAGCCACGAAGTGAAAAAAGCCCTTTAAAGTTCCTCGGGTCATCGACGGGATTCGAGCGCGGGTCTTTTCCACCAGATGTGGGGAGGACGGTTGCGATTCCAAAGTGCTACCCAAGCTGCCACTTCCTATAATAGGCATCAATAAATGGACATGCTCACGTTTTCCATTTTTTGAGTGTGTTCACAATTTTTAAACTGGAAAGTGAAACAGGATAACAGCGCCATCTTTATATTTTAGCAATAGCATTAGTAGAAGCATATGATGCAAGAAAGCAAGCGTATGCAGCATCGGCCAAAAAAAACTTCCACTTCACCCCTCTCTTCGTTCGAAATACCTGTCCAGCTGAGCCTTAAATTTATTTGGGCTATCAACTTCCACAACAAAGAATGGAAGTCTGTTCCACCAACCAACTACCCGCTGGCTAAAGGCAAATTTCCGCACATCTATCCTACACCTGTCTTTCCTCAATTTGAATTTATGCCCTCTCAGGTGATTCTTCTGAGCAAGAGGAAGTATCCCATCGGCATTGAGCATGCTCAAACCATTCAAGGCTTTATACACCTCTATCAGATCACCACGCTGGTGCCTAGAGTCCAGACACTGTAATTCGCAAAATTTAAGCCATTCTTCGTAAGAGCAATCCTTTGTTCCATTCACTAATCTTGTTGCCCTTCTCTGTACTCTTTCCAGCACCTCTACATCCTTCTTGAAATGAGGCCTCCACACCTGTATACAGTACAGTATCAAGGTGTGGCCTGACCATTGCCTTATTCAAGGGAATAATCACCTCCTTATCCCTGCTAGAAAAATTCCTGTATATCATTGATAAGACACCATGAGCTACTTTTGCAGCCCGTCTGCACTGCTCAGAGAACTTCATATCTGCCTGCACTGTTACCCACAGATCCTTTTCATTCTCTACCATTGTCAGTGTAATACCAAAAAAGTTGGTACGTTGCTCTGGGGTTGCTGTTTCCCATATGTAATACTTTTCATTTGTCAATGTTCAACTTCATTTGCCACCTCTAAGCCCATCGGCTCAACCTTTCCAGATCCTGTTGCAGCAGCAGCATGGCGTCAGTAGTGTCCTTAACAACCCTGCCAACTTTTGTATCGTCTGAAAACTTGGACATTAAGCTTGATATACCATTATCAATATTATTTATAAATACAGAAAACAATAGTGGACCCAACACTGAACCCCGAGGGACTCCAATAATAACATTAGTGCACGATGAGCAGTGTCCATTGATTACCACTCTTTGTCTTCTCCCCCTCAACCACCCCTTTATTCATAGCAGAAATTTGCCTCCAATGCCACACTGCTCCAATTTGTGCAGTAGTCTTCCATGTGCAATAGTATCAAAGGGCTTTCTAAGATCCAAGTACATAATACCAAAGTTATTCCCTGCATCCAATTCTTTTGTGACTACATCATAGTATGTAGATGTATGTAATTCTTTTGTGACTACATCATTTTGTTAAGGGGAAGTCTTGCCTGACCAATCAAATTGGTCAGGCAAGACTTCCCCTTAACAAAACCATGCTGTGTCCGAGCTCTAACTGAAGTCTTCTCTAGATGATCCCGCAGTGATTCTTTAACCAGTGCCTCCATTAATTTCTGGAACAGAAGGAAAACTAACTGGTCTATAATTACTTGTGTCAGCCTGTGATCCTCCTCGGTGAATTGGGGTCACATTTGCACATCTCCAGTCTATGGGTTCCGCCCCTGAGTCCACAGAAGCTCTCATAATTATGGTTAAGGGTTTCCTTACTTTCTTTGCTGCCTCCTTTAATATAACTGGATAGATCCCATCCACCCAGGTGCCTTTCTTGTGTTTATCTTCAACAATTTCTCCTCCACTTTACTCCCAGTTATTACAAGATTCTCTAGCTTACCGCTAGAGTTGAATAGCAGTCAGCTAGAGCTGAATAACTCCTCATGTGTGAATGTCGATGTAAAATATTCATTTAGTTTGTTAGCTACCTGAGCAGGATCATCAGCAATTGACCCATCGATATCAAGTGGACCAATCTGATTCATCCCCTTCCTTCTAGAGTTTACATAGGTAAAGAACACTTTTCTGTTTTTCTTTGCATCATTTTCCAAAGATTTCTCGTAATCTGCCTTCGCCTGCCTAACCTCCTTTGTAACTTGGTTACAGATCAACTTGTATCTATCATAGGCTTCTGTGTCATGTGTTAATTTGTAAGTATCCCATGCATTTTTCTTCTCTGCCATATGCGTCATTATTCATCTGACATCGATTTTGGCCTAATCCTTGAACAATATTTCTTAGTTGGCATATAAAGCCTAGTACCTTCCAAGATAAGTTCTTTAAATGCTTCCCATTTTGCATTTGCTGTTGGTAACATCATCAGTTGTTCTCACTCTATTGAATTTAAATACTGTCTCAGACCATCGTAGTCGCCTTTTCGTAGGCAATAACCCTTCCCTTTGCCCCTAATGGTATTTACCCCTTTGAGTAAATCCCACTTCAGCACACTGTGATCACTGCCACCTAGTGGTTCATTTATCTGCAGATTCTTAATGCATGAAGAATCACTGCTGATAATCAAATCAGGAGTACTACTCCCTCTAGTTGCCTCCCGAACATGCTGATGTAGAAAACAACATCCAATAAATCTACAAAAGCCTTGCTTGTGTGTGTGAGTGACCAACCCACAAATTCCAGTCAATATCTGAGAAAATAAACTCCCCCATTATAAGACTCTCTGATTTACTGGCCCACTTTATTTCCCTGTACAATATCTTATTATACTCATCAGAGTCATTTGTCCTATAGCACACTCCTACTCTCAATTTTGATCTCCCAATGCTTATGTCACACCAAACTGACTAGACACTGCACTGTCCAGCGATGTCCACTGGCTGCACTTACTTGGATTTTATGTGTTTCTTAACTAATAGCAGAACCCCTCCTCCCTTCCTATCCTGTCTATCCTTCCTGTACATATTGTCTGCGCGGGTAGCACAGTGGTATCGTCCCCGTCCTCCCCACACCGGGTGGAAAAGGCCTGGGTTGGAATCCCGTCGATAACGCGAGGAACTTTAGGGCTTTTTTTCACTCAGTGGCTGAGTTAGTCGGTCTCAGGCGTAGATAGCAAGGGTTTTCTCCTCAGTAACTGGGTTTTTTCGTCCAGCAAAACAGGCAAATCGACCATAGAACATACGAAATTTACAGACACATATACGGGTTAATGTATTTAATTATTGGCAACCCTAAAATAATAATTTGATTTTTTTTTTCCTGTCTACATTGTACTCCCCAAATTCCAGTTCTGCATTCCTTATATCTGTGTGACACCACGTCTCTGATATTCCAACAATATCTGCCTTTGATGTTTTGAGCAATACCTCAAGTTCATCAAATTTATTTACCAAACTCCTAGCATTGGTGTACACGCAAGCATACATGCACCTGTTCCTATTCTTAGCTACCCTAACACAACCCATGTGTTTATTTGTACCCCAATGACTGCCAGCAGTCTCTGAAATGTCCTGAATCTTGTTTTTCAGGCTGCTGCTGATTCCAATATAAGCTGTGCAAGAATCACATTCACCTCTGCCAGTGCCTAATGTTAATCTATTGGTCTGCGTATGCCCCCAATCTAGCAGTTTTCCGACCCACCTAACACTGCCTCGATAGCATCAGCAAATATTCTTGCGCCCTTTCTATTTAATTGTATCCCATCTCCGTAGAAGCAGTCCCTTCTGTTAACAAGTATAGTCCAGGTTGAAAAAATTCTACCCGTTGAGCATTGCACAATCCCTCCAGGGCCGAATTGATCGACAAGGTCGATTGATTATGATTTTTTTAAATTTAAAAAAAAATTAATATATATGTATATATATATTTATAAAAGGCAACTTTTATAAAAGATACGTACTCTTTTATAAATGTATTTTTATAATAAAACAGCATCTTTTAAATATTTATTTATTTTTTATTAAAAACGAAAAACAAAAGTTGAATACATTAAGCACTACAATGTATTCATAAAAGATGCAACACTGGCACGTTTCTAGCAGAATTGAAAACACCGATAAACATTTTCCCGAAATTAAAATGACAATTTAGACCTGTCAGGTGCTGCGCCACCATATTTGCAACAGCTAGGGAAGCCGCGATTTCAAGGTTAAATAATGTGAAAATTTCAAATTAAAAAATCCATATTAATATTAAAGGTATTAAATAACCCCATATTACTATTGAGAATAGTAAGAAAATCTTAATAAAATTAAGAATATTAAGAAAAGCCTAATCAACTTGAGAATATTTAAGAAAAACTCACTAGACTATTCAGAAAGTTTACTTACAAAGGATGCAGTACTTGAGGTGATGAGGAAACGTTATTGCAGGACTGACACATTTATTATCCTTATATGAATGATGTAAAGCATATATAACGTCACAAGACTGAAACAAACGTGATGTCAAATAAGTTGCAATAGTTTATATGTGTCAATGGGAAATATATTAAAATTAGTCTATTGAACAATAAAATAAATAATAAGAATGGTGGCCTTTACTGTATAATCGGAAACATACTCCTTATTCAGGCAGGAAATTTGAAAGATTCTTACGTAACATAACTTAACCTAAGGTATACTGTATATTTCACCGAAAATAGACAGTCTTCTAGGTGTCCTCACTCACTCAACCATGTATTCTATGAGACCCAATTAATAATTAGTTTCTATAGGTTATTTAGCATACTCAGCAGCCTTATGGAATGAGGGAATCCAAAACCAAACAGCAATGCAATTTGCTCACATTGGCTTTTATGTGTTAGTTTACATTCGTAGCATGAGTGGTCTTTACCAGTGCAATGCTCACAGATAATTTCTTCTTCATAACATGTCTCATCCGTATGTCCGAACCTAAGGCATCCATATCATCCTGTTACCAAATAGTATCCTGTAAAGTTGTATTAAAATTGTATGCCCTCCAGGAAAAGAAATTATCATCTATACATTCTTGACTGGATTGCGGAGACCGAAAAGTCTCCGCAATCCAGTAGAGTCCTGATTTGGGACTATAACTCTTGAGAAACATATCCTGGACTCCAGATTAAACTCCTCCCTACTAATACCAAGGCGGGAAAGGATCCGAGAACACAGCTCATTTAAAAATCACTCCTCCCCACATCCTCACTGACATCACCACTTCTCCAACGTAAGAAACGAACCTAAAGCATCATTAGCCTTAGGTTCGTGTCTTACATTGCTGGTTGAAAGTTGCCTTATGCTGTTTTAAGGAATCACTTTGTGTTGAGGAATCAACCAATGGAGTACTTCCTGTCTGCTCATAGGAATCGGTTTTGATGTTTTCCTTTACATATTCTGCTTGGACAAGCAGCACAGGCACACGTGGTCTAAGTACTCTAAATACACCAGTTTCTTTTTTCTCTCAAATGGGGTCTTCCTAAATTCACGAATCAATCTGATGGCCAAACTCCAAGTTTCATACTACTATATACAGTATATACAGTAGACCGTCGATAATTCGAACTAATTGGGACCCGGGATAGTTCAAATTTCCAATCTGTTCGGATTTTTGAACTCATCAAAAATATTGTCTAGAGACTAAAAATAAAAGGGTGTAATAAGTTTCTAAATAGAAAACCTAAATTGTACTTGCGTATCTTTATTCATAGGTAACAAAACAAATGGAAGCACAATAACACATATTTATAGGCCTTAAATTAAAATTATCACTTATTTTATGCAGGACCATTTTGGAATTTCGTTTTTTTGCTGCCAGATCTCTCACTGTTTTCAGCAAGAGTAGTTCAGTTGGATGGCATTCAGTTTGTTGCTCGTACAAAGTCATCGCAGTCTTTAGAGAGGCGAATTCCTGGGCATGCGTAGGCCCAGTGTTGACGTAATTTTCTTCATCGCTGTCCGTATCATTTTCAGGAGCTCCCGTTTCTTTCACATTCACAACTTCGTTTTCATTTAAAACAGGAAACCCTGTACCCTCAAAATCATTTTCCAACCACTCTCATGCACCACCTTCATCGTAATGTTCAAACTCAGGGATCGACTGAAACAAGTTGATTATCTCATTCAGTATTTGTCCAACTCTTTCAATTAAGTTCGATTCTGCTCATCTCCTACGGTTTCTTCTGCAATAGGCCACAGTATTTTCAAATAGGTTTTTAAATTGTGAACAATGAATGATTCTCACGCATCAGCTGACATGTAGCAGCTGTCCTTGAGACTGAACTTTTTTTGTAAAAGCTAAGATGCTTTCTTCGTTGTTTTCTGCTAAAAATAAACGATGCAAGACTTGTTTTTAAACTCTTCGTTGAGTTTGTTGCATGGAAGACTAAGATGACTGAAGTATTCCTCTTCCAAGTACCCTGCAATGAAGTGGAGCTTTATCCCAATGTCTTCCTGCACATTGCTAATGGAGGCGGTACCGTCAAACGAGCGGTTTCATGTGACTTACAAGTTCATTTCAGTTTCATGGTGTTATCACCGCAATCGAATTTGTATCACGTTGGCTGTAACTGAACGAATAGACAAGTTATCAATGTGGCAATCAACAATAGCATTTTCTCAAGCCATCAGCTCTGACTTGCAGGCCATGACGAGAGAAATTAATTTGTGTGCCTCGTTTGCCTTCTTTATATACCGATCTTTGTCGACTGTTTATCAGCAAAGGTCCATCCAATTTTGTAAACACAGGGTCTGGATAATTTTTGGAGGGTGATTCATTAGATATGCTTAATTTTTGAATGGATTCATTGTGTAGTTTTTTAAATTACTGTCTCTCTACAGTAAATGCTTACCTTTTTTGAGCATGGTTCCTTGCCTTTACTACTTTCACAACCAGGATTATAATCAGTACAATTACTGGAATATGGGGCTGGCAAAAGTTTCTTTGTTTTCTGCAAAAACAGATTACAGTAACGAACGTAGAAAAGGATTAAATATAGTTTTAATCATAATTAGTGCAAAATTAAGTAAAAAAAGAGGTAATATTGTGTTATTATATTTAAAATCTTCGCTGTTATATTGTCGAACTCCTCCTGGTCACAAACTGTGAATCATTGAATGTTTAGGGATCTTTAGGATTTTAGCAATGAGACATAGTCATGATATTAAAAACAAACAACAGGATAAGCTTACAAAAATTTAAACTAAACAGATGTATCGTCAATGAGTGTGCAAAAACAGTTCAAAGCAAATATACTGAAATTCTTAACAGATGACTGTACCCTTTGAAATTGGAGGGAAAGGGCGCAAATATGCGAAAGCTTGTGAGAATGATGGAAGAATGTAATTTTTTATTTGATCAGATGAATACTAGATAGGGCTCATGATGCAAGAAAGCAAGCTTGTATAGCATCAGCCAAAAAAAAAAACAAAAAAAAAAACACATCCCTTCTCATTTCACTCGCTCAAAATGTTTGTCCAGTCCTGCCATAAATCTATTAAGTCTTCTGCCATGAAGACATGCTATACCGATGATATTAAGATATATACTCAGATTAACCCCCGCGAACATCTCTCGAACATCAATAAAAAGATCAATGAAAAGTTACACGACTTAGGACCTCCTGATTAACCCTGCAAAATCAGCCGAAATTTTCTTTTCTCTGAACCGCCAAAATCCTTAGTTTAGTTGGTTATTTGGAGAATTAGCAACTAAGGCCATATTGCTCCGTGAATATGCGGTGGTCATTCCCTGACCTTTCCGCATCCTCAGTATTTGGTGGTGACAGGCTCGAAACCCGGTCTAATCAAGAAGCGTGTGCTACGCACTGCTGCTCCTTCTCACCTGGCTACGGAGGCGCTGCCAAAATCCAAGCTTCTCTAGACGGCAGTCCCTTCCCAGTGGTCAAGATGCATACGGACTTGGGATTTGTCTTCGACTATAAACTGAGCTTCAACCCCCACATTGACAAGCTCACAGCAAAATTCTGTCAAATGCGCTGGACCACAAAACAACAACTGCTCCACGTTAGGGATCTCGATGTGACTCGTCTATACATATACACCTCAGTATACTCCGCCGTATTATATGCCTAGAAAATTTGGGGGGTCTGCGGCCCCTACCAACATCAAGCGCGTGTACTCCGCTGAATACTTACTCCTTCGCTGGATCACGCAAAAGCATCGTCGTCCACCCCAGAAAAGGACAACTGCGTTGGCGATGTCACTTAATTTTGCCAGACTGCCAGATCTTGTATTGGAAAAACGCCATGTTCTCAGTGTCAAGATGACAACATGAATGGTCTCGGAACCAAGCATCTGGGAACTGTGCGGCTGAAGAATCCCTCTACCAGGACTGAGATCAGCTCCCACTCTCACAGCCAACTATAACAGACTAGCGCTCAGTGACCGCTTCCTTCCCAGGGAGTTGCTCCCCCAATCCATTCAATTGACGGCAATCTCTGTAGGTTTGTGAAGGATCGGAGGTACCGAAGACAAATCCTTAAGAGCCTGACCTTGGCCAGGCAAAGTGCACATTGATAAGGGCAGCATAATAATGCCCAATATATTGTAAATAATGTTCAAAGCACGATCTCTTTATGAATGTGTTGTGAATAAAGTCAAGAATATCTTTATGAATATAAATATTAATATAAATCTGAATGTATTTATGAATATCTTTATTTAGCCCAGTGGTCAGGAGCGAGAGTGCATAGCACGCGTTCCATGAGTCGACCGGGGTTCAAGCCCGTGACTACTAAATACGATAAATATTTGTATTGACGATTTATTGTAAACTCTACTGACTTGGTTATCGTGCAGGAGTATAAACAGAAAATTTAATACATTGTAAATACTCTCAAAAGCATAATATTCTGTAAATAATCTGACACTGATTCTATTGTTGGTTCAGGGAGATGATACCGAACTTCGATGTGGCCCCTGTGCTCTTAATGCTATTGTTGTCCACCAGCCAATGAAATGTAAAACCCATGGCATTACTGTTGACAATTCCTGTACACACATGAGCAGACATGGGAAGAAAGAAATATTTCCAGAATGCAAGTATAGTAACGAAGTTTTTTTTTACATACCTCATAAATGTTCAATATGAGGGCCTTTAGTGAAATCTCACTGAAATCGCCCAAAATCGCACAATCTGCTTATTGACTTTCCCCGACAAATGGAAGGTCGATTCATCAGAAAAAATCACTCTGTCCGAAAGTGGTGTTGCACAACGGTAACAGATTTACTTGCATGAAACTCCAACACAGTAAAAGCTTTCTCATTACATTCCGAAGCCACGTCGCAACAGAGCAGAACTGGCGTCACAGGCAAACGAACGACTGCACAACGGTATGCGTCCAACGCCATCTGGTGGTTAGCCGTGCAGCATACTGAACATCGCAAGCGTGGGAATGAAACTTGAGATATTATGCGTTCTTTCGAGATGGCTACAAATGAGTATGACACATGCGCTTTCCCAAAAAAAAAATTCTGAAACCCCGGACTCAATTTTGAATAACCCTGTATATCATAGGCTTCTGTGACGCCTGTTAATTTATATGTATCCCATACATTTTTCTTCTCTGCCACATGTCCAATAAGTTCATCTTACTTCCGATTAGGCCTATGTTTTGAACAGTATTCGTAGTTGGTATGTAAAGCCTAGTAGTTTCCAAGATTATTTCTTTGAATGCTTCCCATGTTGAATTTGCTGTTGGTAACATCATCAGTTGGTCCCATTGTATAGAATTTAAATACTGTCTCAGACCACTGTAGTCACCTTTGCGAAAGGAAAAACCCTTCCCTTAACCCTGATGGTAGTTACCTCTTTGAGTAAATCCCACTTCAGCACACAGTGATCACTGCCACTTAGTGGTTCATTTATCTTCAGATTCTTAATGCATGAAGAATCTCTACTGATAATCAGATCAAGAGTATTACTCCCTCTAGTTGCCTCCCGAACATGCTGATGTAGAAAACAATCATCCAATAAATCCAACAAAGCCTTGCTAGTGTGTGATTGACCAACCCATAAATTCCAGTAAATCTCTGGGAAATTAAAATCTCCCATTTTAGGGACACTGATTTACTGGGCCACTCTATTTCTCTGCACAATAGATTATTATACTCATTAGATTCAGGAGGCCTGTAACACACGTACTCTCATTTTTCCTTTCTCACGGCTTATGTCACACCACACAGACTCAACATTGCATTGTCCACGAACGTCAATTGGAAGCATTTCCTAAGATTTTATATGTTTCTTAACTAACATCATAACCCCCTCCTCCCTTCCTGTCCTGTCTATCCTTTCTGTACACATTTTACTCCCGAAATTCCAATTCTTCACAGCTTATGTCTGTGTGACACCACGTCTCTGATATCCTAACAATACCTGCCTTTGATGTCTTGACTAGCACTTCAAGCTCATCATATTTATTAACTGTACTCCTAGCATTGGTGTACATGCAATTATACATTCACCTGTTTCTACTCTTGGTTACCCTAACACAGCCCATGTACACCCTACAATCTACAATTTTCTGTGAATTGCAGTTAGATTTGCGTTTGTGGGGGTGGGCTCGTGAGTTCAGTAGGGTGGAAGTGAAAACTCAACAACATTAAGCCAAATAATAACATTTTCTCCCAACCCCTCAAAAACTGTAGTCTTATCTAGATGCTCCTGCAGTGTTTCTTTAACCGGTGCCTCCATTATTTTCCTTAGAACAGAAGTTAAGCTAACGGGTCTGTAATTACTCGAGTCACCCTTTGATCTCCCTTTGTGAATTGGAGACACATTTTCACATCTCCAGTCCGTGGAGACCTCCCCTGAGTCCAAGAAAGCGTGCATAGGTATGGCTAAGGGTTTGCTTACATACTTTGCATCCTCCTTTAATATGACTGTTCCATTTATGTTCCATTTCAACAATTTCTCCTCCACTTTGCTCTCAGTTATTACAAAATCATTTAGCTCCATGCTGGAGTTTAATAAGCTTCTAGCCTACACTTCCCTACAGACTTCATGTGTGAATGTAGAGGCAAAATACTCATCCAGTTTGTGAGTTACCTCAGCAGGATCATAAACAATCGAACCATCGATATTAAGTGGACGAGTCTGATTCATACCCTTCCTTCTAGAGTTTACATACGTAAAAATAGTCTTTGGTGGTGTTTTTTTTTTTTTTTTGCATCCTTTGCAAAAGATTTCTCATTATCCGCCTTCGCTTGCCTAACCTCCTTTGTGACTTTCTTCATGTCTCTGTTAGTTATAAGCCCTGATAACTCTCTACGTAACTTAAAGGATACTGAGAAGTCATTTCTTAGTGCATTGAACTGAAATATTAGTATAAATTCATGAAAATTAAGAATAAAATAAAACACGATGTCCCTCTGTTTGTCCATCTCGCAGCAGTTCTCCTAATTTAAATTTTTTAATGTATGGCAATCAGATATAATTTATGACTTACATAAAGCAACTTATTGCTACACTTCTTTTTCTCTAGAAAAGCAAACACAGATGTTATTATTACCTGCCTGATATTGATAATATGCATTGACCCTGACTTTAAAGGAATGCCATCGAAAAATGGATTCTCAATTGTTCTGGGGTCATGGAAGGCAACTTGAATACCTGGTGGCATAAGAGGATCGACATATTCTTCAGCATGTGGTTCCACCAAAACTTGATACAAAACAGAAACAGAATATATTAACCACAAACTAGCATAAAACATATTGATTTTAGTTTCAACTCTCACACACACCCTTAATCAAACAGACATACGGACAACAATAATTCCTTGCCGAACTCTGATAATGTATAATGTAAAGTGATTTGTTCGTGCATTTAAATTAAATATATTCACGAGTTCTGCAATAATACTAAATTTAACCCGACTTCCAAAGATGTGTGTACAATCAAATAAAATTTAAATATTTAAAGTTTAGCAAAATTTTACATTTATTTCGAATAAGAGGCAGTAGCTTCGATATGGTCACGAATAGAAAAAAAATACCGAAAAGGCACAAAGGAAAATCCCTTATTTTACCAAGAGAGAAGCCTCGAGTTTACAACAAATCATTTCGACAAGAACATAATCATTAATGGATTTCTCGGGCTCAGACTACGATCAGTTCAAACACATACTGGCAGACAACTGTGACACATCAATTTGAGTTAAGATGAAAGTACCTCCGAGTAATAGTGGATCATCCACATAACGAAACTGTCCTCAATTCTTCGAGGGGTGTGGGAAGAGTTTGTGCTGATGTACTTGTTTTTCCATTTCTTTCTACAAATGATCAGATCAGAAGAACTGACAGAGAAGGATAGGGAGCGCAGAACTGACGCTCCAAATTTAGAGAACGCATACCTTCTTCTGATTCTTTCTGTAAATTTAGAATATCACCCGACAATCCAAAATTATCCAATCCAATTCAATTGATATGTTATAAAATAAGAAATTACTGAGGACATATTTAATAAATTTCTTCCAGACAGCGATTTCTCTCATGATGAGCTTAAACAAGAATTAAATTTATGCCTTAGTAATGCGCACCCAATTCGTATTCTTCACCTCAGAGGTGAACACTGCTGATTCGGTTATTGGATTTTCCCCTCGTGTATCGTCGTGCTTGTAAAACAATGACAGAATATGCCTTTCAATTAATGCTCATAGGTATCGGAAAACCACAGAGATCACCAAATGTTCTAAGTACCTCGGGTTAGGGCATTCACAATTTCTTTTACACAAATCTGTTTCCTGCAGTCGCTGTGCATTTGGTGGGCATACCTATGCCGATTAAACATATAAAACGAAGATCTCAAGTGTATCAACTGCAAAAGAAGAATCAGAGACCATAAATCTTCTAATGGAGATACCCACTGTTCAGATATCTGCAGGCTGGAGAAAAAGCTCATGCGAAATCACTAAATGGTTACTAATTTAGACCTAGTACCTAAGTTTTCTCAGAGTTCTACCTTTTCTCCTAATTTACAATTTATCGGCCATATTCAGATCAATGATCAATGAGCTAAACACGAGGCAGATGAGACTTTTTTTTATGAAGCCCACAAACACAAAAGGTATTAGGGCCGATATTACTTAGCATTAGCATTAGTAGAGGCATACGATACAAGAAAGCAAGCTTATGCAGCATCAGCCAAAAAAAAAAAAAAAAAAAACTCCCATTTCACTACTCCATTCGTTCCAAATGCCTGACCTTTAGCTTTAGCTTAAAATTAATTTAAAGCTTTTGGAGCTTTAAATTTATTTATGCTATCCACTTCCACAACACAAGATTGAAATCTGTTCCACCAATCAACCAACCGCTGGCTAAAGGCAAATTTCCACACATCCATTCTACA
Source organism: Mastigoproctus giganteus (assembly GCF_048544385.1). Classification (NCBI taxonomy): domain Eukaryota; kingdom Metazoa; phylum Arthropoda; class Arachnida; order Uropygi; family Thelyphonidae; genus Mastigoproctus; species Mastigoproctus giganteus. Next base: position 7,913,979 of record NC_143582.1, read on the forward strand.
ACTGTCTTTCCTCAATTTGAATCTATGCCCCCACAGGTCCTTAATCTGAGCAAGAGGAAGAATCCCATCAGCATTCAGCTTGCTCAACACATTCAAACCCTTATACACCTCAATCAGATCGCCTCGCAGGTGCCTACTCTCCAGGTGCTGCAATTTGCAGAACTTAAGCCTTTCTCGGTTAGAGCACCCGTTTGTTCCCCTCACCAATCTTATTGCCCTTCTTTATGCTCGTTCAAGCAACTCTACATCTTTCCTAGAATGAGGATTCCAAACCTGGACACAGTACTTTAGGTGTGGCCTGGTCATTCCTTGTATTACGGAATAATCATCTCCGTGTCCCTGCTAGCAAAATCCCTATATATCATTGATAAGACGACATAACCTGCCCTGGCAGCCCGTCTGCACTGCTCAGTGAACTTCGTATTTGATTGCACAATTATCCCCAGGTCTTTTTCACTTTCCACTTCACTGAGTGTAGTACCATAAAGTTGGAACGTTTCACTTGGGTTATTGCTACCCACATGCAGTACTTTGCATTTGTCAATGTTAAACTTCAGTTGCCACTTCTCAGCCCATTTTCCCAACTTAACTAGATCCAGTTGGAGTAGCATACTGTCTTTACTGTCGTTAAAAACCCTGACAATCTTTCTATCATTTTCATCTCCAAACTTGGACATTAAACCTGATATATATATATATGTCTTCATCAATAGCACTGATAATTATACAAAACAACAGAGGACCCAACATCAAACCCTGGGGAACTTCACTAATAACATTTGCCCACGAAGAGCAGCACCCATTGATTACCACCCTCTGTCTTTTCCCACTAAACCATCCTTTTATCCATTGTAGCAACTTACCCTTAATACCATACCTCTCCAATTTGTACGGAAGTCTTCCATGCGCAACAGTGTCAAAAGCTTTCCTGAAATCCAAATATATGATTAAAAATTATTTTTGACATTCAGTTCCTTTGTAACCACATCATAGTGTCCAATCAAATTGGTTACACAAGACCTCCCTTTAACAAATCCATGCTGTGTCTTAATTATTACTGCATTCTTGTCTAGATGATCCTGCAATGCTTCTTTAAGCAGTGACTCCATTATTTTTTCCGGAACGCAAGAAAACTAACAGATCTGTAGTTACTTGTGTCATCTTTTGAACGCTCTTTATAACTGGTGATAAATTTACACACCTCCAATCCATATATCTTAGTATCATACATGAATTGATGGTTCAAAAGAAGAAAGAAGATATTTATTGATATTAGACTAATTTCTGCAGATTTAAATTAATAAGAAATATGTATAAAGGAAAGTTCTTTAGAAAAAAGCTAAAGAAATAAATGAAGAAGAAAACTTGGTTCTACGAGTGAAATTGGATAGTAAAAGGATGCTGATTTTTTTATGGTATGTGTTCGATTTGGTTTGGAATAGAGAGAGCGAGGCGAGACTTATAGAAGCCAATTAAGAAGAACTATGCCTAATGAAAGAATCTATTGAAAAGGTATGCAATAGAAGCAGAACGTCTATGAAACACACGGGACAAAATTTGATGACACTGAAGGACAGATATCATCTTCTAAGGGCACAAAAGGTGATATTGTTGTACAAATTGGCACCAATGACATTAACAGTAGGCAATCAGCAGATTTACTTAACAAGTACAGGTAACTTTTGAAAAAAAAGCAGTGAATAGGGTTTAATTTGAAAGTGTCTGCAATTCTACCCAGACACGATAGAAGGGAGTACATGATGAGAGCCTTGTAAATCAATTCGGCCCTGGAGGGAATGTTAAAGGCTCAAATGGTGGAATTTTTTTCAGCGTGGTCTGTGCTTGTTAACAGGAGCGACTGCTTCTACAAGAATGGTATACACTTAAATAGAAAGGGTGCAAGAATATTTGCTGATGCTATCGAGACACTGTTAGGTGGGTCGGAAAACTGCTAGCTTGGTGGGGAGATTCACAGACTAAAAGGTTAAAAGTAGCCGCAGGCAGAGATGAAGGTGATTCTTGTACAACTTCTATTAGAATAAGCAGCGACCTGGAGCGAGGGGTGCTGGGGGTTTCAGAGACTGACGAAATTCATCGTGAAACAGGTGGGTAAATGGGATGTGTTAGGGTAACTAATAATAAGGATAGGTATGTGTATGCTTGCATGTATACCAATGCTAGAAGTATAGTAAATAAATTTGATGAATTTGAAGTGTTGGTCAAGACATCAAAGGCGGATATTGTTGGGACAGCAGAGACGTGGTGTCACAAAGATATAAGGAATGCAGAACTGGAATTTGGGGAGTACAATGTGTACAGAAAGGATAGACAGGACAGAAAGGGAGGGGGTATTATGCTGTTAATTAAAAAAAAAACATAAAATCAAAGGAAGTGCACCCAGTTAATATAGATGAACAGTGCTCTGTTGAGTCAGTTTGGTGTGAGATAAGCACTGCGAAAGGAAAAATAAGAGTAGGAGTGTGTTATAGGCCTAATGACTCGAATGAGTACAATGAACAATTGTACAGAGAAATAGAGCGGGCTAGTAAATCAGAATGTCTTATAATGGGAGATTTCAACTTCCCAGATATTGACTGGAACTTGTGGGTTGGTCACTCACAGACTAACAAGACTTTTGTGGATTTATTGGATGATTGTTTTCTGCAGCAGCATGTTTGAGAGGCAACCAGAGAAAGTGATCTGGTTATCGGCAGTGATCATTCGTGTATTAAGAAATTGCAGATAAAGGAACCACTAGGTGGAAGTGATCACAGTGTACTGATTTGGGATTTACTTAAAGATATTATTACCATCAGGGGTAAAGGAAAGGGTTTTTGCTCCCGTAAAGTTGAGTACAGTGGTCTCTAAGTTTTTAAATTCTATATAGTGGGATTAACTGATGATGCTACCAACAGTAAATTCTAAGTGGCAAGCATTCAAGGAATTAATCGTGGATGCTACTAAAAGTTTCGTACCTAATAAGAAATATTGTTCAAGGTTTAGGCCGAAATGGTTATCAAATGAACTAATGAGACTCGTGACAGAGAAGAAAAATGCATGGGATGCATATAAATTATCAAGCGACTCAGAGGCCTATGGCAGATATAAGCTAGTCTGTAATCAGGTCACAAAGGAGCTTAGGCAGGCGAAAGCAGATTACGAGAAATCCTTGGCAAAAGATGCTAAGAAAAACAGCAAGGATTTCTTTACTTATATAAACTCTAAAAGGAAGGGGATGAATCTGATTGGTCCACTTGACATCGATGGTTCGACTGTTGATGATCCTGCTCAGATAGCAAACAAACTGAATGAGTATTTGGCATCTACATTCGCACACGAGGAGTTATTAAGGTTTGGAAATGGCAGAAGGTTATCACATTGTAGCAAGGTGCTTAATGATTTTGTAATAACTGAGAGTAAAGTGGAGGAGAAATTATCGAAGTTAAACATAAGAAAGGCACCTGGGGGTGGATGGAATCTATCCAGTTATATTAAAGGAGGCGGCAAAGCAACTAAGCAAACCCTTAGCCATAATTATGAGAGCATCCTCGGACTCAGGGGAGGTTCCCACGGACTGGAGATGTGCAACTGTATTCCCAATTCACAAAGGGGATCGAAGGGTGATACGAGTAATTACAGACCAGTTAGTTTAACTTCTGTTCCAGAAAAAATAATGGGGTCACTGGTTAAAGATGATTGCAGGATCATCTAGACAAGACTGCAGCAATAATTCAGACACAGCATGGGTTTGTTAAGGGAAAGTCTTGTCTGACAAATTTGATTGGTTATTATGATGTGGTTACAAAGGAACTGGATGCGAAAAATAATTTTGATATCATATATTTGGATTTCAGGAAAGCTTTTGACACTGTTACGCATGGAAGACTATTGTACGAATTGGAGCAGAATGGTATTAAGGGTAAGTTGCTACAATGGATAAAAGGATGGTTAATTGGGAGAAGAGAAAGGGTGGTAATCAGTGGGTGCTGCTCTTCGTGGACTAATGTTATTAGTGGAGTCCCACAGGTTCGGTGTTAGGTCCACTGTTGTTTTGTATATTTATCAATGATATTGATGAAGGTATTTCAGGTTTAATGTCGAAGTTTGCAGATGATACAAAGGTTGGCAGGGTTGTTAATGACAGTTTGCTGCTGCAACAAGATCTAGATAATTTGGGCAAATGGGCTAAGTAGCAACTGAAGTTTAACCTTGACAAATGCAAAGTACTGCATATGGGTAGAAGTAGCCCCAGAGAAACGTACCAACTATGTGGTACTAACCTTAAGGTGGTAGAAAATGAAAAAGACCTGGGAGTAATTGTCCAGTCATATATGAAATTTTCTGAGCAATGCAGACAGGCTGCCAGGGCGGGTCATGTGGTTTTGTCAATGATTTATAGGAATTTTATTAGCAGGGAAAAGAAGTTAATTGTCCCTCTGTATAAGGCAATGATTAGGCCACGGCTTGGTACTGCGTACAGGTCTGGAGGCCTCATTTTAGGAAGGATGTTGATTTACTTGAGCGTGTACAGAGAAGGGCAACAAGATTGGTGGGGGGAATGAATTGATCCTCTTACCAAGAGAGGCTTAAGTTCTGCAAATTGCAGTGGCTGGAGACTAGGCACCTGCGCGGTGTTCTGATTGTGGTGTATAAGGCTTTGAAAGGTTTGAGCACGCTGAATTCTGATGGGATCCTTCCACTTGTTCAGATTACGAACCTAAGGGGGCATAAATTCAAATTAAGAAAAGACAGGTGTAGAATAGATGTGCGGAAATTTGCCTTTAGCCAGCGGGTGGTTAATTGACTGAACAAACTTCCATTTGTGGTTGTGGAAGTTGATAGGTCAAATAAATTTAAGGAGGAATTGGACAGGCATTTGGAGGGAATAGTGCGATTTGTTTTTTTTTTTTTTTTTTTTTTTTTGGCTGATGCTGTATAAGCTCATACGCGTTGTTTCTTGCATCGCATGCCACTACTACTACTACTACTGCTACAGACAATGGAGAGACTTTGAAACATGTGTCATCAATTAATCTAATTGCTCTATTTTGAATGGAGTCTAGAAGTCTGAGAGAAATTATGGGGACACTGCCCGAGATGAGGTAACAATATTTCATGGTTGTCCAGATTTGAGATTTTATAGACAGTAGCTCTGTAGAAGCAAATAACACCGAGAGCGAGACTGGCTTTTGGAAGCATTGAAATCGACTAATTTATCTTTTCCCCACTGGAAAATTACGTCAGCATTTAAGGAACTGATAGTAGTTATTCGATAAGTCGAAGCTGGTTATATGCAGCAAGGTTTCTCAAAGTGGAAGGTGAAACGCAATGTACTATCATCAGTAAACCATGGAATTTTCAGTCAGTGGAAAAAAGTCATTAATATGCCCGAGGAAAAATGTGGAAGAAAGAACTGAACCTTAAGAATCATATGTATTAATGGAGAAATTACAAGAAGACAGAGAGCCATCTACCATCATGCGCAGTGATGGTTAGAGAGAAAACTGAACACTCACTTACAATAAATTGTTGGCACCTCGTAAGATTGAAGGTTATTTAGAACACCTTTTAGGCCAAACTCAATTAAAAACCATTGAAATATCAAGGGGAAATGGCTGAGTTTTACCAAACTTTTAATTGAATTTCTCTATAGGTTGGTCCATAACCCAGTATATCACCTGTGAATTAACACTGACGGAATCTATATTGGCGATCATTGGTCAGATGAGTGGTTTGTAGATAGATCAGGTTAATGAACTTCTTCATTCTTTAGAAATAGTAGAAGTAATTGAAAGGGGACAGTAATTGATTCAGAAGGATTTTTCATGCTTTTTAGAAACTGGCTGGATATGAGCAAATTTAAAAGCAGAAAGAAAAACACCAGTGGAATAAGAGAATGTAGAAAGACGACACAAAAGAGGAATAAGCTGAGGAGCAGAGGTTTTGAGAAAAAGTGAAGAAATACCAACAGAACATAGCGCATTCTTGTTATCTAGATTTTTCAAAGGTCCTTTGAGATCCTTTTGACAGACGAGAGAGAGAGAGAAGGAGAAATACAGAAGCAATTCCGAAGAACAGTGCCCTTGGAAATATCAATATAAAAGGCATGCAGCAGAAACAGAAGTTCTATGAGACAGAGAGTGGAGAGATTTTAAAGATTGTTAACCTAACTTCCCTTAATTGAATGGAATCTAGAAGTCTGAAATAAGGTTCTGAGTTCTGCTTTATGTCCGTTGTGATATATTTTTGACTGAATTCTTCTAACCCCTCCCCCAATTTCCAATTTATCAGTCAAATTCGTTATCATCATCTGTCATCGTTCCGCTATTCCACGGGTCAACGTATGAAGCCTCGCCACCATGCCCCGTCCGTATACTTCTCTCCATGGTTGAATTCACTCGTGTCCTCTCCTCCTAATTACATCGGCCTTTGTCATGTCATGCTACCTCATTCTTGGTCTCCCCCTTGGTTCTTTGTCCCTTAATTGTAAATCAAACATTCTTCTTGTCAAACGCTTTTCGATCATCCTTTTGACATGTCTAAATCCTTTCAGGAAGGAATGAATCAGTTCAATAATTATCAGTTGAATTATGTAGGTCAATGTTAAATGATCCAGACATCAGGCAGGTGAGACTAGATTTTTTTATGCAGAAGACTCAGTATATGTTATTTGCTTAAAATAATATGTCTGTTAAAACCAGAGTTTCAGCTGCCCTTCTAAATTAATTGGTTATCTTATTACCTCCCTCATAACATAATACTTTGGAACTGGTCCTAATCTGGTTGTTGTTTTGAACAAAAAAATTCGACGTTACGATAATGTCTGGACTTCGCGAACAAACCTTGAATTGTGTTTTGGTTTTAGATTTGTCACTATTTCATTCGTCTACTGTTACTTTATCCCACTTTAGCTGATATTGATATATCTCTTAAGAAAGTCATTGCAGTACGCTTTCCTTCGAATTTGCCGATAGAATATACTTCTTCCGACATCCACAAGGAATAAATTGTTGATCCCTAACCAATTCCTCGCCTAATAGTTTCCCCAGAATCCCAAAATGTGCTGATAAAATATTCGTTATCCATATAATATCCTGGAATTTGAAAATGCCCTATGAACTAGGGGATGTAGTCATGATTTGAATAAAATGACAAAAAAAAAAAAAAATAATAATTAAGAAAACTTTATTTAATACTTGTTTTTTTTTTTAAAGTTGAATTTCGGATGGAAATAATATTTATAAACAGTGAAAAATACTGGTATTCAGAAATTAATAAATAAAGAAAAAATGCGAATGCATAACGGAAACAGTAATGAGATAACTTATTGAGATAGGCAGTTGTAAGAAGACTGGAACCGTTTCCAAAGGAGACTGTCACTGGCACACTTGTCCACGGATATCATATCCGAAGACCATTACTTGCTTCTAATTGCCAGTGTTATAGAGAGTTCATAGCACATCAACTTGAGCCGCGATTGCTGGATTGATGGGACTGATATTAAAGCATGCTGTCTATTCAAAGCTTCATGAGTGGTATCTTTTCGCGTGAACACTAGCTTCTTATTTTCCTTGACTCAACAAAAAGACTCAGTTTTCGTCGTTTTCAACAGCATGCTGATTGTAATTTGGACCAGTGAGCCATGACACTATTGAATAATGACTTAAGATTAATGACGAAAGATGATGAGAGGTATTCTCGTCTCTTCTGGAGGAACCAGGAAACCACGTCTATTCTCTGACATCGAGGAAAGGAACGGTTTTGGAGATGATGGTTTAATGGTGTGGAATAATCACTGTCGGTGATCGTAAAAATGTGAATGTGTTCCCCGATATAACTTTAAATGCTCAAAGGAACTAAGATATTAATCTTTATGTTCGCTCTTTCTGGAGAACTGTTCTTTACTTCCTTTTCATGGCCAATATTTCATGCGCTTACAAACTTCTTAAAGTAGAACAATAATTGAGAGAGAGATTTAAAAGTGTACATGATCCATACACTTTTAAATCTCTGGCCTTTATAGCAAAGTGGAGATGGGGGAAACCCCTGGTGCCGTTTGACACTAAATACACTTTACACTTATAATATAAAATTATTGTTTAATTGTGTGATGGAAGAACGAAAAAAAAAAAAAAAGCGCTAAAAGAAATCAATTTCAAAACGGTTCTTACGGAATAATCTATTCATGTCTTTCGACCATTCTTTTCCCCAACGATAATTAAATATTACACAAACATGCATCCAACTATCTCTATCCATATAGACGAAAGATTTGGAGAAATCTACTGTCGTTCGGCTTAGTCCACTAGCTGGAAAGCAGTAATCGATGCATTGCCAGGGCACGTTTTCCGTTGAACAAGTGTCTTCGCACTCTGCTAAGGATGTTTCGTTATAATGCGTCCTGTAAAATATTTATAAAAATGTATTCTGTTAAAAATATTAATGAAAAGCATCTTCTTCTGTTTTATTAATTTAATTTAATACTAACGAATTTTAACCAACATATTAATAAAGTATAGGCAAACTCTGGCCCTTAATAAGAGCATCGAATTTTTCCGGAATATTTTAACTAGTTGTATTTTGCACAATCAGAATTGTCATTTAGCTCTAAAGAGTGCGAAACTCAGTTTTTATCTTTAAAACTGATTTCCGTTGTTGGACAGGAGACGATCATAGTGACCAATTTTACGATTCATTACTTACATGCCGTTATTTAAGTAATCTCTATAAGAGACGGTGCTGGACGGGACAATATTAGAGAAAGCAAATGAATCATCGTGATGATCTTTGCGTTGTTGTGACAGTGTCGCTGTATTGGTCTTCAGGTGAGTGATCACTTCGTGAAAACGGAAGATGAGTTCAATCTCCTGTTTGGCGACCGTTGTAGAGGCAGTACGAGTTAACGAAGGTCACAGTTTCAGTGTCGATGTCCAGCCAAATGTCGTAGTCCATGATCGCTTAATTTTTACAGAGATTGATTACATTGTTAACTCTACTGGTGGCGATACATCTCTTAGATTGTCATATTATTGCCATATAATTAAAAAATATTCATGTTGCAGGGTCAAAGAAGGGAGGGCACTCATTACTGTTTGATCTCTAACGATTAATAATGTTTGAAACTCCAAAGTTTCTAACCGCAACTTATCAATCTTGTTTATACGGCCTGTGTTGCTTGCATCTGTTTGTAATTTGCAAAAATTAGGTTTTTTTCCCCATGCAACCCATTGGGAGGGGTGCCCGAATAGTCCTGTTAGGGCAGTGTGTATATACAGGGATAACGGTCATCGTAGCCGAGGGGTCAGGAGCGGCAGTGCACTAGCACACGCTCTTTGAGTATACCGAAGTTCAAACCCCTGACTGCTAAATACGGTCGATCTGCCAACCCGCACTGTACCAGCGTGGCAGATTATGGTCCATTTCTCTCAGCATGAATTGTTGAGGAAGCTTCCTTCCTGCAGTGGTTTGATAGTGGCTGCAGCTTATATATACAGGGTATTCATGTGTTGTTGTGGCGGACCCTAGGGTCCCCCCCCATTAGCTGCTATTGTACTTCTTATGTTGAAGTTTATGCTAAAACTGACCATTTGTATGAAGTGTGTTGGTTGTGTAAATGTTATGTGTTCTGCTGTTATGTGGTCGGCCGGTACCTGGCTCTTAGCAGGTGGGAAGTGGCAACGCCTGGTCACAACGTTCCACCCCCATCCCCGCCACGTGGAGGCGGCCAGGATCTACTGCATCATGTTACATCAACCCAGGAAAACCTGAGTAGATGTACATAGAGGAAAAGAAGGAGAATTAGACAGGATAAGTAGGGACCTGGAACTGGACGGGGTCGGGAAAAAAGTAAAGTGAACGACCAACAGTGAGGTCTAGCAGGAATCAGAAAAATAAGAGTAAAAGTAAGAATAGAGCAAGAAAGAAAACGAGAGTGGAGAAAAGATCTCCAGCAATTTGCAAAAACTTCATGTCAGAAGTTACAAAATGCTAAAAAGGAAATCAATATAGATTTTAGCACTACCAACAACTGTACAGAAAAGCAAGATCATGCTATCTATACACCGTGAAATTATAAGCATTTTAAACCATAAAATACAATAACAGTAGCAAATTTTAAATATTTTAGTTTAAACTTAAATCATTAACAAAAGATTAAACACCAATGTGTAAAAGATGAATTTATACACCAACAGGTATCAAAATCTATATACAAAATTAAATTAACAATCAGAAACATTCAATTTCCCGTATCAATCCAGCAGTATATAGAACAGTGTTAAAACTTTTGAAGCACTAATAAAATATTAAGTTATTCAAAAACGTTCAAGTGTCAAAGGCAATAGTAATGGATACAATTAAAATCTTTAAACTGCAGTTGATTAATACAGATTCTATTTCATCAGGTCAAAGACAACACCTCAATCGCAACAAGGCATCAAGTAACAAAAAGCCCAATATAGTGCACAATTTAGCACAGAATATACACTACAAAATAATAAATTAAAGCATCACAGATCCGGAAGGACGAGTAGAACAAAAACACAAATCTAAACAAAATCTACAGATCAAGGTAATAAACACAGATTAAGCAGTTAAGCCCAGAATGATCTTTGGAATCTAGTCAAAACAACTCATATGTGAGATGAGATTAAACACAACATAATAGTGTTAACTATTATTATGTTGTGTTTAATTTAACAGTTTAAATTAAATCAGGCTTTTTCTGATTAAAGAAAAGATGATATTAAAAGTAGCAAAGTACTAAATCAAATTTAAAAACAACAATACAATAATTATCACACACAATATGCCCACCAGAAGGTAAATCCAGAACAATATGTGCAGTTGAAAATCAAAGTTTACTCAAAGACTTCCAGAGCAAAAGTTCGCAGAGAGAGAGAGAGAGAGAGAGAGAGCAAAATACTTCATGTCTTCCAAAATTTAAAAGTTCGTGAGGTATAATTTATAATTATACAAATCAGAGTTGTGGGTTCACTATGACAGCCAAACAGATCAATCAAGCACATAACCAACGGAATACTGTGCATGGGCCAATGAATATCTTCTTTTGAAAGCTCTGTTGCAAAACCATTGAAGACAACAAAGTTGTTCTGTAATTGAACTAAGGCCAATTTGCTCCGACAAGAAAAATTTTCAATGTTCTATAGATCCAACCTAAGATCAGAATAAGTGGGACAATCCTGGAGGACATGGTCTGCTGTTTCCTCAGCCCCACAGTAACACAAATAAGTTGTTGATATGCCGAGCTTGAAGGATATTAGAGCTAGAAAAGGAATTAGAAAATGTGAATTAGAATATCATCGGTTTGGCTGAAACAAGAAGAAGAAATGAATCACTTATAAGTTTATCAAGTGGACATCTGCTGTACACCAATGGAAACAGTGAAAGGAGTGAAGGTGGAGTTGGGGTTCTGGTATATAAAGATTTTAAAAACAACATTTTGGAATTCAAAAGTACATCACCAAGGGTGTCAAGACTAATATTCAAGATTTCTAAGAGGTACAAGCTAAAGATTATAATGATTTATGCACCAACATCAAGCCATGATGATGAAGAGGTTGAAGAAATGTACACTGAAATTGAGAGTCTTCTAGATGAGCAGAAAACCCACTACACTATTATTATGAGGGACTTCAATGCTAAGGTTGGAAAAAGGCAAAACAGCGCAGAAAGAGGAACTATAGGAAATTTTGGAATTGGTGAAAGAAATAAAAGAGGTGAAAGACTTGTGGAATTTGCAGAATCTCAAGGAATGTCAGTAATGAACACTTTTTTCAAGAAAAGGGTGAACAGAAAGTGGACATGGAAGAGTCCAAATGGATTAACAACTAATGAAATCGACTTCATCCTCACTAACAGAAGATATATTGTGAATGATGTTACCGTCCTGAATAAGGTAAATGTTGGAAGTGATCACAGAATGGTAAGATGTACACTTGATATAGATGTAGGAAAGGAAAGGAAAAAACTGACTCGAGTAAATAATACAAAGGTCTTTGAAATAACAGAGGAGGAGAAAAAGCAGTATGTACTGGAACTTAAGAACAAGTTTGAGCTTCTGCAGACTACTCAGGACCAAGATATCGACGAGGAATATTACAACTTTCTGAAAGTGATAAAGCCCAAGAAACCTATAGGGAAACAGAAATCCAAAGAAGAAAAAATTAGACAAGAAACACTTGTCATGATGAACCAAAGACGACAAATGAAGAGCAAGAAAAACACTGACAGGGAGAAAATTGAGTATACTGAGTTATGCAAAGCCATTAGAAAGAGACTCAGAGAGGACATAAGAAGATTTAACACAAGAAAAGTAGAACAAGCATTAAGGGAAAACAAAGGATTTAAATCAGCAGCCATGAGCAGTAATACAGAAAGACAAATGATACTGAAACTGAAGAATAGCGATGGTGTACTTATAAACAGCAGAGAAGGCATAATTCAAATAAGCAGAAGACTACTATAGAGAATTATACAAGGAGTGAGGGAATGATAGCAGCAGTGGGGAAGATGGATTGCAAAGTAGCAACACATACGACATACCCGATATTCTTCCTGATGAGGTAGAACATGCATTGAAGAAAATGAAGAATCGGAAAGCCCCGGGGGAAGATGAAGTTACTGTAGAGTTGTTAAAATTGGGAGGAAGAGACATAACACAAAAACTGGCAAGGCTCTTCACAAAGTGCATTAGAAAAGGTGCGATGCCTAAGCAGTGGAATAATGCAATCATAGTTTTGCTGCATAAGAAAGGAGATAAATCGGAAATTGGAAATTATAGACCAATTAGCTTGTTATCCCACATCTACAAGTTGTTCACAAGGGTCATTACTAACAGATTAGAAAGAATACTTGATGAGAATCAACCGAATGAGCAAGCTGGCTTTAGGACAGGATTCTCAACTATGGATCACCTTCACGTAATATCACAGCTAATGGAGAAAGCAAATGAATATAAAACACCATTATGCCTGGCATTTGTGGATTATGAAAAGGCATTTGACTCCATACAGCATAAGGCAATGTTTCGGGCACTGGAAAGACAGGGCATAGATACTCCATATATTATGATTTTGAAGAAAATATATGAGAGTGCTACATCCTTTATTAGACTAGACAAAGACAGTAGCAAATTTAAAATCGAGAAAGGAGTTCGACAAGGAGACACAATATCTCCGAAGCTGTTTACTGCTGCCCTTGAGGAAGCTTTCAGAAGATTAGACTGGTCGCAGAAAGGAGTCAATGTGAACGGAGAGTACCTAAACCATTTACGATTTGCAGATGACATTGTGGTCATAAGCCACGATCCCAAAGAATTAGAGGAAAATCTTAATCAGTTATGCACAGTTAGTAAGGATTTTGGACTAAAGATGAATATGGCTAAAACAAAAGTAATGATGAACAAGTATGCCACGGAAAGGGAAATAATGATTGAAGGAGCAGTAATTGAAAAGGTGGAGTCATATACTTATCTGGGACAAGTTATTAGCTGTAATAATGATAAATGGCTGGAAGTCAAGAGAAGAATAAATTTTGGATGGATAGCATTCAGGAAATATAGTCACATACTGAAGAGCAATATCCCAGTTTGTCTGAAACGTAAAATAATGAATCAATGTATACTCCCCACCATGACTTATGGAAGTGAAACTTGGGCACTCACCAAAAGAATGGAAGAGAAGCTAAGAACTACACAGCGAAGAATGGAACGAATTATATTGGGAATCAGACTGTTAGATAAGAAGAGAAACACATGGATTAGGCAGCAAAGTCAAGTAAAGGACATTCTTATCAAAACTAAAGAACTAAAATGGTCTTGGGCAGGACACATAGCTCGAAGACATGATGACAGATGGACTAAGAAAATAACAGAATGGTACCCAAGAGGAGCTAGAAGAAAACCTGGAAGACAAAGGCGGAGATGGATAGATGAAATTCATGAGTTTTTGAGTAGTGAATGGATGGCCAGTGCTCAAAACAGAAGGAACTGGAAAGTTGCTGGAGAGGCCTTCATCCTGCAGTGGATTGAAAATGGCTGATGATGATGACTATAGAGAATTATACAAGGAGCGAGGGAATGATACCAGCAGTGGGGAAAATGGATTGCAAAGTAGCAACACATACGACATACCCGATATTCTTCCTGATGAGGTAGAATATGCATTGAAGAAAATGAAGAATCGGAAAGCCCCGGGGGAAGATGAAGTTACTGTAGAGTTGTTAAAATTGGGAGGAAGAGACATAACACAAAAACTGGCAAGGCTCTTCACAAAGTGCATTAGAAAAGGTGTGATGCCTAAGCAGTGGAATAATGCAATCATAGTTTTGCTGCATAAGAAAGGAGATAAATCAGAAATTGGAAATTATAGACCAATTAGCTTGTTATCCCATATCTACAAGTTGTTCACAAGGGTCATTACTAACAGATTAGAAAGAATACTTGATGAGAATCAACCGAAAGAGCAAGCTGGCTTTAGGACAGGATTCTCAACAATGGATCACCTTCACGTAATATCACAGCTAATGGAGAAAGCAAATGAATATAAAACACCATTATGCCTGGCATTTGTGGATTATGAAAAGGCATTTGACTCCATACAGCATAAGGCAATGTTTCGGGCACTGGAAAGACAAGGCATTGATACCCCACATATTATGATTTTGAAGAAAATATATGAGAGTGCTACCTCCTTTATTAGACTAGACAAAGACAGTAGCAAATTTAAAATCGAGAAAGGAGTTCGACAAGGAGACACAATATCTCCGAAGCTGTTTACTGCTGCCCTTGAGGAAGCTTTCAGAAGATTAGACTGGTCGCAGAAAGGAGTCAATGTGAACGGAGAGTACCTAAACCATTTACGATTTTCAGATGACATTGTGGTCATAAGCCACGATCCCAAAGAATTAGAGGAAAATCTTAATCAGTTATGCACAGTTAGTAAGGATTTTGGACTAAAGATGAATATGGCTAAAACAAAAGTAATGATGAACAAGTATGCCACGGAAAGGGAAATAATGATTGAAGGAGCAGTAATTGAAAAGGTGGAGTCATATACTTATCTGGGACAAGTTATTAGCTGTAATAATGATAAATGGCTGGAAGTCAAGGGAAGAATAAATTTTGGATGGATAGCATTCAGGAAATATAGTCACATACTGAAGAGCAATATCCCAGTTTGTCTGAAACGTAAAATAATGAACCAATGTATACTCCCCACCATGACTTATGGAAGTAAAACTTGGGCACTCACCGAAAGAATGGAAGAGAAGCTAAGAACTACACAGCGAAGAATGGAACGAATTATATTGGGAATCAGACTGTTAGATAAGAAGAGAAACACATGGATTAGGCAGCAAAGTCAAGTAAAGGACATTCTTATCAAAACTAAAGAACTAAAATGGTCTTGGGCAGGACACATAGCTCGAAGACATGATGACAGATGGACTAAGAAAATAACAGAATGGTACCCAAGAGGAGCTAGAAGAAAACCTGGAAGACAAAGGCGGAGATGGATAGATGAAATTCATGAGTTTTTGAGTAGTGAATGGATGGCCAGTGCTCAAAACAGAAGGAACTGGAAAGTTGCTGGAGAGGCCTTCATCCTGCAGTGGATTGAAAATGGCTGATGATGATGACTATAGAGAATTATACAAGGAGCGAGGGAATGATACCAGCAGTGGGGAAAATGGATTGCAAAGTAGCAACACATACGACATACCCGATATTCTTCCTGATGAGGTAGAATATGCATTGAAGAAAATGAAGAATCGGAAAGCCCCGGGGGAAGATGAAGTTACTGTAGAGTTGTTAAAATTGGGAGGAAGAGACATAACACAAAAACTGGCAAGGCTCTTCACAAAGTGCATTAGAAAAGGTGTGATGCCTAAGCAGTGGAATAATGCAATCATAGTTTTGCTGCATAAGAAAGGAGATAAATCAGAAATTGGAAATTATAGACCAATTAGCTTGTTATCCCATATCTACAAGTTGTTCACAAGGGTCATTACTAACAGATTAGAAAGAATACTTGATGAGAATCAACCGAAAGAGCAAGCTGGCTTTAGGACAGGATTCTCAACAATGGATCACCTTCACGTAATATCACAGCTAATGGAGAAAGCAAATGAATATAAAACACCATTATGCCTGGCATTTGTGGATTATGAAAAGGCATTTGACTCCATACAGCATAAGGCAATGTTTCGGGCACTGGAAAGACAAGGCATTGATACCCCATATATTATGATTTTGAAGAAAATATATGAGAGTGCTACCTCCTTTATTAGACTAGACAAAGACAGTAGCAAATTTAAAATCGAGAAAGGAGTTCGACAAGGAGACACAATATCTCCGAAGCTGTTTACTGCTGCCCTTGAGGAAGCTTTCAGAAGATTAGACTGGTTGCAGAAAGGAGTCAATGTGAACGGAGAGTACCTAAACCATTTACGATTTTCAGATGACATTGTGGTCATAAGCCACGATCCCAAAGAATTAGAGGAAAATCTTAATCAGTTATGCACAGTTAGTAAGGATTTTGGACTAAAGATGAATATGGCTAAAACAAAAGTAATGATGAACAAGTATGCCACGGAAAGGGAAATAATGATTGAAGGAGCAGTAATTGAAAAGGTGGAGTCATATACTTATCTGGGACAAGTTATTAGCTGTAATAATGATAAATGGCTGGAAGTCAAGAGAAGAATAAATTTTGGATGGATAGCATTCAGGAAATATAGTCACATACTGAAGAGCAATATCCCAGTTTGTCTGAAACGTAAAATAATGAACCAATGTATACTCCCCACCATGACTTATGGAAGTAAAACTTGGGCACTCACCGAAAGAATGGAAGAGAAGCTAAGAACTACACAGCGAAGAATGGAACGAATTATATTGGGAATCAGACTGTTAGATAAGAAGAGAAACACATGGATTAGGCAGCAAACTCCTCAAGTAAAGGACATTCTTATCAAAACTAAAGAACTAAAATGGTCTTGTGCAGGACACATAGCTCGAAGACATGATGACAGATGGACTAAGAAAATAACAGAATGGTACCCAAGAGGAGCTAGAAGAAAACCTGGAAGACAAAGGCGGAGATGGATAGATGAAATTCATGAGTTTTTGAGTAGTAAATGGATGGCCAGTGCTCAAAACAGAATGAACTGGAAAGTTGCTGGAGAGGCCTTCATCCTGCAGTGGATTGAAAATGGCTGATGATGATGATGATGCCGAGCTTGAAAAGTTTGGAGTTCAAGCAACCATGCCCTGTAAGCAAGAACATGCCATACAGACTAGATGACAACCAGAGGGAATCCATCTAAATCAATTCTTTGGCTGTTGGAAAATATTGTTTGGTAACAGATCCAACTTCGGACGAGTTCCAGTACTGTTGCCAATTAAAGATTAGAAATTTATGGATTCTTTTCTTTCACTACACTAGGTTAACGCTTAGATTAAGATGAATTTCTCCAATTCGAGCTGGTATATTTTTCCTCCATCGATATTCCAAAAATCTGTACTGGGCTTCATAATGGAGTGGGAGCTTACCCAAGAGCACTTGAAGAGCAGCCGTGGATGTTGTTCGGCATACACTAGACACGAGTAATAGCGCAGCTCTCTTCGCTGAAGCAGTTGTTTAATTATAGCTACTTTGTCGGCTCGGAAGCCCCAGGCTCCAGGGGCTCGGAACAACAGCTAAGATATGTTACAACAGTTAAGAAAATACAAATATAATATAATCTCCACATGTGAGCTTTTGAGCCCCATTCTTGTTTATTGGTTAGTTATTTGTTTGATCCTGGCTAATAAGATTTCGCTTTTATCCTTTACAAACTTTACATGTGGGATAAAACTTAGGCGATCATCCAAAAGGATGCCAAGATACTTGACAATTGACGAATGGGGAAATGACGGTACTTGATAATGGGTGGACATCCTGGGTCAAGCCTTCCTTTCAATAGCATCTGATAAATTTTAACAATTGAGACTTGCAGTTTGCCAGTTTGAGTCCATTTAGATAGATAACAAATACCATATTAGCAGTGTTTGCTAACATCTTTCTATAGTTGCCATTGACCAAGATGGTAAATCATCGGCATAAGAAATCATATCAATGTTTCGAAAGTTCCTACCAAGCCAAGTGCCAAACACAATGTCCCAACGAATGGGTCCGAAGATAGACCCTTGCGGGCAACCTCTTGAAACATATCTCGAGATTTCATGTACACAACATCTAACAATCATGGAACGGTCAAAGAAATAACTTTTCAGATCTTTATATAGAGGAAGAGATACCTGGTCCTCTCGGAACCTCGCCAGAGCATTTTGCCACCAAAGGGTGTCAAAGGCCGCTTTGAAATTCACGAAGAGACCCAGAAGGCATCTAGAAGAACTCACCTTACAGTAACTAAACAGCTGGTGGACAGCATCTTCCGTTCCAGGGCCTTTAACGAATCCAAACTAAGAAGATGATAGTTCACTGGCAGAATACGCTGCAAGCATCCTAGTAACAATCAATTTCTCAAAGGCCTTTTCATAACAGGAACAAGGCAATAGGCTTGTATGAAAGAGGATCTTTATCGAGATTGTTATGACTTTTTATCAGGATTTTCAATAGAGGATACTTCCAAGTTTTTGGAAAAACACCGGTGTTAAGATATGAGTTGAACAGAAGAACTATGGCATCAGGAACGATTCACCAGGCACACTTTAAGACATCGACTTCCAGCCCATCGATACCTGGGTATTTCCCAGATTTCATTGAGGAGATAGCTAAATCAACCTCTTCTCTAGAGAAAGGCGACTCTACGGGAGAGCCAGCGTAAGAACAATTACCGTCAACAATAGCAGCTTGATCTACACATTCCATGGAACCATCATCCTGATGAATGATAACAACCAGGATTTTATTTAGAGAATAGGCGCCTCCGTAGCCAGGTGGGAAGGAGCAGCAGTGCGTAGCACACACTTCTTGATTAGACCGGGGTCGAGCCGGTCACCACCAAATACGGAGGATGCGGAAAGGTCAGGGAATGACAACCGCATATCCCGGAGCAATATGGCCTTAGTTGCTAATGCTCCTGAAAACCAAATAACAAACAAACAAACAATTAAAGAAGAAGAAGACCAGGAAAGTGTTTGCAACCCATTATCCAGTTTAATGTAAGTAACAAATTCACCGGGAGAAAGCTTGTCGTTAATTAACTTGTATATCAACACCCAGGGGTCGTTGTTACCCTGAGTATTAATGTGATTCTCCCACGTTGCTTTCTTACTTTTGTACATCTCTTGATGATAGGCTCTTCGAGCATTTTTATATCGGTTCTGCAAGACAATGACATCCAAAGGATTGCGATTTCTATCTTGCTTAGCCTTTCGATATTCACGTTGGGCCAAACGAGTAGATGACTTCAGATGAGACAAGTCCGTGGACCACCAAGGGACATGATAGGATTTCCTTCTCCTGAAAGAAATTTGGTTGTCACAGGCCTGAAGTATATAGCGTTGGATAAATGTGACTTGATCTTCAACTCCAAGGGATTCCAAGCAAGATAAAATGTGGAAAGAGATTGCTTCAGGGACACCTCAAATGAATTCCAATTTGCGTGTCTAGTCTGGAATCTGGCATAGTCAATGTAGTCAGATTTTGAACGAAGAGTGTCACTACAAAAGGTGAATGTAATTGCGTTGTGGTCACTCGTTGACCAGCTAGAGTGAACCGACCAGTCAATAGAGGAGGTAGCCATGGACACATCAATGTGAGAAGAACCTCGAGAAGTAACGCATGTTCGAATATGCCATACGTATTGAGCACTTTCAAACGGCGAGCAAGGATCAAATCCTCCAGCAGCATACCCTTTTCATCAGTCTGAGGACTGTTCCAAAAGATGGAATTGGCGTTCGCATCCATAAGAATTATTATTATTTTTTTTTTACCTTGAAGTAATTGAAGCACTTTTTCAATGTATTCTACAAAAGGCTGGATAGGATCTTGATATTGTGCACATGGCAGTAAAGTGAAAACCACAAACAATTGCCGAAAGGAGCCTTCAATGGACGCAAATGCAGCATTCCAGAACACAGATGAGATAACCGAGTAACAGTAATCGATTCGTCAGGGATAAAGACTGCAACCCATACTCTTTTTCTGGCATTCCTGCCAGCTCCAGTAAAAATGGGGTTCGAGGCAACAATTGTATACCGCAAAGGTAGACCTTTAACCAGACCTTTAAAGGTGTACGATTCTTGAATGGCAAGAACCTGGATGCCATGCTCCAAGATGATGGTTGTTAAGTCCTTTATTACCGAGATAGACCTCGTGCAATTTAGTTGCAGAAATTTAATTTTTGTAGTATTAACAACACCAGTAGAATTTCCAGTAATTGGCGTGTTATTCGTAAAAGTTTTTGACCTAACTCCAAGGCTTTCAAGTACTCCTGGCATTTAGTACCTTGGTAAGAATGAATATAGCTTCTCTTACGTTTTCTGTAGTTTGGACCATCAGGCGGTTTATCTTTGGTGGGGCATTCGTGAAAGTCATGACCAACAAGATCACAATGGCCACACGTTTGCTTTTCCTAAGAGCATATGCGTGCAGAATGTCCGTAGCCTAGGTACGGACATTCTGGACTCAGGGACTTGAAGCACCTAGGCACGATGGTGTCATCTTTAACAGAATGCGAGGTCCAACCCAAGTAGACCCTATTACTGGACAGAAGCCTTTTTCTTATTTTGCCAGAGACCTCAAAGATCCAATTCACGCTTGGTTTGCTTTGCGTTGGCTGTGTCTAAAACCTGGGCTGAACCTGTTCTTTCATTTCATCCATGGTGAAACCATAATCTTTGAGATTCTTGTGGTAAAGATCAATAAGAATATTATCAATCTTCACATCTATAATGTCTTATATAACAATCGTTGGTCCTAATTTCTTTGGAGTCTCGGTTTTGAGTTCACTCTCCTTCAATTTGGAGCGGTTTTTAGTCTTATCTAAGTCATCCGACGTTGCGGCTTCAATAAGCACCCCAGTAGCACGAATCCTGCGCATGAACCTGATCTTGACATCTCTAATTTCAGGGGCAAAGTTTTGTTTTGAATTCTTGTTGTACTTCCTCACTTGTCGTGAACGAGCTTCGTTCAGTGGCCTTTATCAATATCACGTGTTGTTCCGATCGGAACAACACGATTATATACACCTACTCATGCTGTCTAAATTTCTTGGCAGCATGAGTAGGTGTATATAATCCAGTGGCATGGGCATAAGTCAAAGTTGGTAGAGCTGGCGAGGCAGAGGAAATAGGTCTTTCCTCTGCAGTTTACTAAGCAGGAACTAATTTTCGTCCAGCATGCCTTTCATTCTTTCATTTCTGAGCATACCATTCATCATAAGTTGCTCCATACCAGTCCATACATCTTATGTGTCCGTTATAACAGGCTTAGTAAGCCTACCTCCTTCATTCAGAATATCGGCAAGTGCATGCAAGGAAAAAACTTCATCAGAGTAAGAGCCCAGGGATTGGGTGCAACGCGATTGATTTCCATCAACGACAAGAGAGCCAATTTGAGCACTAGCTCCATCAGCAGATAATGATGAAGCAGGAGTGCCCATAAGAGGAAAGTCTTTAGGGTCAAGAGTAGCAAGCTCAACCGTTTGATCAGCAAAATCAGAAGTCTTAGGAATGTCATCACTTGATCTTTCAATCACTTGAGAAGGAATCAGGAGAGGTGGAAAAGAATCTACCGATTTATCAGATTTACATGGATCATTTATAGAATCATAGATAATATGATTCTATTATTTTTAAATATTTTTTAAAAAATATTTAAAAAGAATAGACTTTTGTAGCACATTCGCGACAAAGTGCGACTAGTGGTCCGCTGCGATATTTTGTTCTGCATACCAAGGTTGTATTCTGAGGTGATGTGCGACATTGTGGCTCGTTTGTTTGCCTGCACAATTCTAGCCAACCTCCTCTGACCTCTCTCTCATGAACAAGCGATTTTCTACCACAGGAGTGCCGTTGAGAGCATGTTTTCTGTTCGTTGCACCATTCTCGATACAGCCTTGAAACTGTGGTGCTTGAAAGGTTCAGGAGAACTGCCGTTTCAGAGATGCTTTGTCCAGCACGTTTTGCACCTACTGCCATGCCACGTTCGAAGTCCGTTAGATCACTTTTTTCCCCCATTCCTGCTAGGGTTTGTATGCTTAACTGATACGTGGAAGGTTGTTCTGCTGCATTTATATCCACAACTGTGGTCATGTGACTTGCAATGGTGTGGGACAAACCATTTGTGTGCACAGCAAGGGTGTGCCTAATAAAGTGGCAGCACAGTGTACATCAAAATGGCCTCACGATGTAAACCAATAGAGATAGTTACCATAGAGTTCTATGGAAGTATTTTAGGCTTAAAATAAGTTTTGGAAACCCAAAATAATTTCCAAACACACAGCGATAACCCCCCAAAACGTACACCTACGTACTCAGATTAATGAATCCATTTTTATGCACAAATATACAAAAAACCACACTAAAGAACCAAAAAAATGGGAGCAATAATCCACAACGTATTCACAAGCCAACGGACTGTTCCAATATCAATGTACATTCAGTTTATGCAATATTTTTTTTTTTAGTATAGATTGAACGCAGCAACTAAAACTATTTTATCTGCATAGCAGATAGCACAAGTGTAGCCCATATCACTCTCCAAATACATATAGAAAACCATGTTCGGTGCCGGAGATCGATCCCTGGGGACACTAGCGCTCCACGAGACAGAACTCCTCTTCTCAACCAGACCGAAGCATAACCCTGCAGTCAGAAAAGTAATCTCTAAAGATGTTAAAGAGATCTCCGGACATAGGGTAGTTCTAGCCCTGCATAGGCTAGTACCCGACCATCGGGTAGTATCCTATGCAAGGGTGCATAGAACGCACCCCTGAAGCCCAGGAACAAGCCTAGCACATATCGCCGCTACTCTTCCTGAACAGTTGTAATTAGTTTTCTGATTGCATTCTCTGTATTACCCTTATTAAATCCATATTATTTTGAGAATGAAAATTCCAAGGATTTATATCTTGTCTGATATCTTAGGATGATCATTCTCTCCTCTCCTGTACTTTGCCTAAAATTGGCAAAAGCGTAATCGGGCCATGTGACGTCAGTTCATTGGTCTCTCCGGACTCTTGAGGATTACTTTCAGAACAGCAGTTTTCCAGATCTTAGGAAAAATGCCCGCCTTAAGACACACATTATATACGTCCAACGAGATCAGAAGAAACTTCAACTGAAAGCGTTTAATAGCGCAAGTCTCCAGGAAATCAATCCCCCAGGGCTTTCCCATCTTTAACTAGATTCATGATTGCATAAGTTCCACAAGAGAGAACGAGTAAAAATAATTCTGACATGACCTGTTGGACAGATTGGGCCCATGTAATAGCTTGCTCGCTCTCATTTAGAACACTGTAAGTGATTTCATCAAGGTGAATCCTATCAGTAATAATTCTATAGACGGAACCCCAAGAATCAGAGTTCCCAGCATGCTCCACGAAAGCCTGTCTAGGCTCGACATTTAAACATTTTTATCTTTGTGGAATATTCCTTTATCAACTCAATGTAATTCTTTTTTCAACTCAGCCACAACATCAGCATTGTCTACCCTTCTTGAGCGCTGAGAACTCTTCTTTGATGACCGAAGATGGGATCTCACTATGGAATAGATCTGACAGGCTTCTTCTTCTTCATCACTGAGTCTCGACTAACCTCTTGAAGTATTTCTGTTATTATGTTTTCTTTCTCTGAAGCAGAATTAAATTCCCAATCAATAATTTCATTAATACGATTTCCCACCAAATTATCAAAAATTTCTCGATTAACAGTGTTAGTAGCAAGCCTGTCAATATTCAACCAGGACAGGGAGTGCTAGTCACACAATAATTATATGAGATGCCTCTATGGTCACTGGTCACAATAGCGTTATGAACCTTCCAGTTTGTAATCTTGTTCAAAGCTGTTTCAGAGCAGAAGGTAACGTCAATATTTGACTCACCATGTACAGAGGAGTACGTCGAAAGCTGCTGTGGGTCATTTACGACGAGGGAGAAAGAAACTCCTCTAGATCATGTCAGCAGAGGCATCCGGAACCCCAGAGTGTGGAGTGGGAATTAGTGTCTGCAGCTACCACTATGGGATTCCTCTCAGAAGCAGCTCAGCTCTCTCTAAATATTGAATGTATGGTTCAATAATGTCACTAAATTTGAAGGCAAGGGAAACCAAGTACACAAGACCACTCGGTGTCACCACCTGGCAGCCACACTCCGTACTCGTTGCTTAATGAAGTGATCATAGAATCACGAATCCCGTGTTATTACCACCATTGGAGTTCTCCCACAATGAATGATCCTATATGTACCCGCATATCCCCTCATCTTACCGAGAAAAGAGTAAGGCTCTTAAAGCATAATTATGTCAAACAAGCTTTCCTCTGCCGCCTTACCTAGCTGCAATCGACGCCACGAGAAGCAAACCAGAACTACACTGCTCTACAAAATTGACTGAACAAAATGTTTTTCATGGCTACTTTTCAATATGAATAGCGCGTCGCCGAAGGCAAATATTTGATATTATAGGCATCCTGGCCTGCAAATTCCAAATATCCAATACAAATCGATCTACAACTTTATGGAGCAGCACATAATGCAAATTACTCATGGATGTAAAAACACTGGTTCCGATCACACAATTTCATTTCCATTCTTTTGTCTTGCTAACTGAAACAGCCACGTCGCCAGTACTCGGGATGGTACAAGTCATCGTCGTTTAGAATTCAGTGGTTCTCAACAGGAGCCATATGGTCCTCCAGGGGGCCAAGCCGTATTTCTGAGCGGCCACAAGTAAAATTCGTAAAATTGGGATCCATGGTCCTGTTAAGACACCGTAACTGTGCAGCGGTACCGATAACAGATCCTGGAACCCTACGTGTGACTTTTCAAGGGTTGACCCAGATTTTCTTTTCATGCAAAACAATACAACTGCTGTGGCAAGTGTTGAATCATGCTCCTATGAGCTTTAACATGAATACAATGGACACTGCCACGAAAGTTAATTCAAACTTAGTACTAGTAATTTATAAATTGTAATTTCTGCACGTGTTTTTAAACTTATTTTACAATTGCTTTCTCTTTTACTTACCCGCTTGGAAATAGATATGCACGAAATGTCATGTGGGGTGCATAATCATGTACCTCTGCAGGTCCTGAGATGTTGATTATCTGAGAAAAGAAAGCTTATTTTAAATGTATACCAAACCTCCAACTATAAAATGGTATTTTCGTAAATGAAATTAGATTAAAATAATAGTATAATTGCAGAGATCTAGTACCGAAAATTAGCATTAGCATTAGCATTAGTAGAGGCATTTGATGCAAGAAAGCAAGCTTATGTAGCATCAGCCAAAAAAAAACCACTTCCACTTCACCCCCCTGTTCGTTCAAAATACATGTCCAGCTGAGCCTTAAACTTATTTAGACTATCAACCTCCACCACAAGGGATGGAAGTCTGTTCCACCAACCAAACACCCGCTGGCTAAAGGCAAATTTCCGCACGTCTATCCTACATCTGTCTTTCCTCAATTTGAATTTATGCCCTCTCAGGTGATTTTTCTGAGCTAGAGGAAGAATCCCATCAGCATTGAGCATGCTTAAACCATTCAAGGCTTTATACACCTCTATCAGATCACCTCGCTGGTGCCTAGTCTCCAGACACTGTAATTTGCAAAACTTAAGCCTTTCTTCATAAGAGCACCCCTTTGTTCCATTCACTAATCTTGTTGCCCTTCTCTGTACTCGTTCCAGCAGCTCTACATCCTTCTTGAAATGAGGCCTCCAGACCTGTATACAGTACTCTAGGTGTGGCCTGACCATCGCCTTATACAATGGAATAATCACCTCCTTATCCCTGCTGGAAAAATTCCTGTATATCATTGACAATACTCCATGAGCTACTCTTGCAGCCCATCTGCACTGCTCAGAGAACTTCATATCTGCCTGCACAACCACCCCCAAGTCCCTTTCATTCTCTACCACTGTCAGTGTTGTACCACAGAGTTGATACGTTGCTCTGGGGTTGCTGTTTCCCATGTGTAGTACTTTACATTTGTCAATGTTAAACTTCATTTGCCACCTCTCAGCCCATCTGCTCAACCTTTCCAGATCCTGTTGCAGCAGCATAGTGTCAGTAGTGTCCTTGACAACCCTGCCAACCTTTGTATCGTCTGCAAACTTGGACATTAAGCCCGATATACCATCATCAATATCATTTATATATACAGAAAACAATAATGGACCCAACACTGAGCCCTGAGGGACTCCACTAATAACATCAGTCCACGATGAGCAGTGTCCATTGATTACCACTCTCTGTCTTCTCCCCCTCAACCACCCCTTTATCCATAGCAGCAATTTGCCTCCAATGTCACACTGCTCCAATGTATGTAGCAGTCTTCCATGTGCAACAGTATCAAAAGCCTTTCTAAGATCCAAGTATATAATATCAAAGTTATTCCCTGCATCCAGTTCTTTTGTGACTGCATCATAGTATCCAATCAAGTTGGTCAGGCAAGACTTCCCCTTAACAAAACCATGCTGTGTCTGAGCTATAACTGAAGTCTTGTCTAAATGATCCTGCAGTGCTTCTTTAACCAGTGCCTCCATTAATTTTCCTGGAACAGAAGTTAAGCTCACAGGTCTATAATTACTTGTGTCAGCCTTTGATCCTCCTTTGTGAATTGGGGTCACATTTGCACATTTCCAGTCTATGGGTACCTCCCCTGAGTCCAAGGAAGCTCTCATAATTATGGCTAAGGGTTTGCTTACTTCCTTTGCTGCCTCCTTTAATATAACTGGATAGATCCCATCCACCACGGGTGCCTTTCTTGTGTTTATCTTCAACAGTTTCTCCTCCACTTTACTCCCAGTTATTACAAGATTCTGTAGCTTACTGCTAGAGTTGAATACACCTCTGGCATTCCCCTCGCTGAATACCTCCTCATGTGTGAATGTCGATGCAAAATATTCATTTAGTTTGTTAGCTACCTGAGCAGGATCATCAACACTTGACCCATCAATATCAAGTGGACCAATCTGATTCATCCCCTTCCTTCTAGAGTTTACATAAGTAAAGAACTCTTTGCTATTTTTCTTTGCATCCCTTGCCAAAGATTTCTCGTAATCTGCCTTCGCCTGCCTAACCTCCTTCGTAACTTGGTTGCATATCAACTTGTATCTATCATAGGCTTCTGTGTCATGTGTTAATTTGTATGTATCCCATGCATTTTTCTTCTCTGCCATATGCCTCATTAGTTCATCTGACATCCATTTTGGCCTAAGCCTTGAACAATATTTCTTAGTTGGTATGTAAAGCCTAGTAGCTTCCAAGATAAGTTCTTTGAATGCTTCCCATTTTGAATTTGCTGTTGGTAACATCATCAGTTGGTCCCACTGTATAGAATTTAAATACTGTCTCAGTCCATCGTAGTCGCCTTTACGGAAGCAATAACCCTTCCCTTTACCCCTAATGGTAGTTACCTCTTTCAGTGGCGCCTCCGTAGCCAGGTGGGAAGGAGCAGCAGTGCGTAGCACACGCTTCTTGATTAGACCGGGGTTCGAGCCCGTCACCACCAAATACGGAGGATGCGGAAAGGTCAGGGAATGACCACCGCATATCCCGGAGCAATATGGTCTTAGTTGCTAATGCTCCTAAAAACAAAATAACAACCTCTTTCAGTAAATCCCACTTCAGCACACTGTGATCACTGCCACCTAGTGGTTCATTTATCTGCAGATTCTTAATGCATGAAGAATCACTGCTGATAATCAAATCAAGAGTATTACTCCCTCTAGTTGCCTCCCGAACATGCTGATGTAGAAAACAATCATCCAATAAATCCACAAAAGCCCTGCTAGTGTGTGAGTAACCAGCCCCCAAAATCCAGTCAATATCTGGGAAATTAAAATCTCCCATTATAAGACACTCTGATTTACTGGCCCACTCTATTTCTCTGTACAGTTTCTTATTATACTCATCAGAGTCATTAGGCCTATAGCACACTCCTACTCTCAATTTTGATCTCCCAATGCTTATGTCACACCAAACTGACTCCACACTGCACTGTCCAGCGATGTCGACTGGCTTCACTTCCTTGGTTTTTATGTGTTTCTTAACTAATAGCATAACACCTCCTCCCTTCCTATCCTGTCTATCCTTTCTGTAGACGTTGTACTCCCCAAATTGCAGTTCTGCATCCCTTATATCTGTGTGACACCACGTCTTTGATATCCCAACAATATCTGCCTTTGATGTTTTGAGCAATACCTCAAATTCATCAAATTTATTTACTAAACTCCTAGCATTGGTGTACACGCAAGTATACCTGCACCTCTTTCTATTCTTAGCTACCCTAACACAACCCATGTGTTTACTTGTACCGCAATGGCTCCCAGCAGTCTCTGAAATACCATGCATCTTGTTTTTCAGGCTTCTGCCCATTCTAATAGAAGCAGTGCAAGAATCTCTTTCACCTCTGCCAGTGGCTACTGTCAATCTATTGGTCTTTGTCTCCCCCCAAGCTAGCAGTTTTCCGACCCACCTAACACTGCCTCGATAGCATCAGCAAATATTCTTGCAAATGTAGAATAAGCACATTGCACTTAACTGAGAGATCATCTTTTAAGGGTACCAAAGGTGATTTTGCTGTACACGTTGGCACTAATGACCTTAACAGTAAGAGATCTGCAGATTTACTTAACAAGTAGAGGTCAATGATGAAAAACGTCGCGAGTTAAAGGTTACATTTGAAAGTGTCTGCAATGTCTCACATCAGCGGGACATTGGCGGTTTGCAAGATGTTATTATATACTTAAAGGAGAAGATCGATTATGCAAGGGCTACAGATCTTGATAATAAAGAGGGGGAAGCCATTGGGCCCAACCGTAGCCTTGTTTGGAAGACTGTTGATGGCCTGAGTGAGGTCAGCCCTTTTAAGGGTAATGGTGGACAGTTGTACTGCATTTGTTCCTGGGACATAGCTAGCATTTACATCTTTGAAAGTGATGAGAGCCCATTCCGATAGAGTATGTTTATTTATTATTGTTTCCTTATTTGTTCCTACTGTTCTGTTTGAAGCGAGTCTGTTGTACAGGATTTGCCTGTGAGCTTGAATCTTAGCTCTCACAAAAGCCGCTCTTGCCTGGTGGTATATCGTCCTGTTTTCATCCGAAGGATATTTTCTAAAGGCCCTGTAGGTCTTCTGTTTTGTTTTTTTTTTTTTTTTTTTTTTTGTGAAGAGAGCTTTAATTTCAATTGTCCAGTGGTTCTTAACTCGTATTTCAGCAATTTTTTTTTTAAGATGCAATGCAATGGAGTTAATAATTTCGGTCGACGGAAAGTGTGTGATTGCGTGCCAGGCAACTGATTTCAAATATTGAAGGATATCAGCTTCTTTGATAAACTTGTTGGAAAAATAATCTTGCGTGTAGATTTGGCAGGGTGCTTTCCCACAGAAGAAGAGTATACGCTGATTGGAAGCTCTATAACAATAGGTGAATGGTCCGAAGAGAATCTTGTTTGAAAGAGAGCACTCCTAACTCCGATTTTGTTATGAAATAATAGGTCTAGCCGCTGGGATCCTTTTGTTGGTGATGTGTAAAGCTCTTTCAAACCGATCTCTGAAAACAGGTTTGTGAGCAATTCCTTCTCATTACTGAACTTCGGTGGGGGGGAATTGAAGTCGCCCGATATGATGATAGGTGAGGTGACTTTAACGTGAGTCAGGATCCAACTGTATAGCTCGATTCTATCTTCTGGGCTGTGATCTGGGGGTATGTATATTACCACAAGCTGCAACTGGAATTCTGGATGTTGACTCCTCTTACTTGATAATGAGATATTTAAGGCCTCAAAATGTTTTGAGTCGCTCCTCCCCGTATAGGTAATATGGAGTCTTTTGTGGACGAATAACATCACCCCAACTCATTTCTTGTAGTTGGCCATTTGTTATGATATTGTATTTGTGTGCTCTGGTAAGGTATGTAATCTGTTTGTCTGCATGGAGCCATGTTTCAGATAGGCACAGAGCCACGTGCTCTTCAGCTATGAGCAGGGACTGTAAGGTATGCAGCTTATTCGCTATACTTCGAACATTCTGGTAGAACATAAGAACCAGATCCAGTTCCATCAATATCGGCACTGTTGGAATTTCTGAATTAAATCGCTACCTTTAGCTTCTGTTTGGTTGGTAGGG